>NC_058136.1:62777816-62834240 GCF_016433145.1 Gracilinanus agilis | reverse complement strand
GGAGGAGGGCCTAGAGAAAGCCTTTTTTCTGGGTTTTGCAGAGTGGCTGGCTGGCGTACCAGAGGGACAGGATGGGCTCCGGTGCTAAATTTAAAAGATAAGCGAGGTCATATATATATATATATATATATATATATATATACATATATATATATATATATATATTTTACCAACATGGCCATGGCTTTAATTAAAATACTAATTTCTATTATTATATCAGTCTTTATCATTTTTAATCTTAACATTGAGAGCCAGGCCTAGAGATGGGAGGTCTTAGATTCAAATCTGGACTCAGACACTTCCTAGTTGTGTGACCCTGGGCAAGTCACTTGACCCCCATTGCCTAGCCCTTACCACTCTTCTGCCTTGGAGCCAATACACAGTATTGACTCCAACACAGAAGGTAAGGGTTTGAAAAAAGAATATTTCCCAGAAACCCCTAGGAAAAGACTTTTGGGGATAATGGATCACTCTTGGGAGTTTCCTCTTGGGAATAGGTGGTCAGAAATTTCCTCTTTCAATATTTGAATGATTTGGTGATAGCTAGCTTTGGAAAACATCTTTATATCTGGGAAGATTGAGAGCAATTCAGCTGAATTAGAGAGAGTGACTGAGATAGTTTTCTGGAACACCACAGAGGGCAGAAAAGAGCAGTGTCTGTGAAAACTGACAGGCAGGTGCATCTCTGACTGGTGAGAGAGAGAGAGAGAGAGAGAGAGAGAGAGAGAGAGAGAGAGAGAGAGAGAGAGAGAGAGAAGTGAAGTTCATATATTTATTATAAGGAGATAAAAAGATTTATAAATTAAAATAGATTTAGTAAGTTTGATTATTATCTTTAGACAGCTAAAGCTAGTATAGTCAAGTCATTCAGGCAAGAAAAAGTCCCATGAGGGACAGAGGGGCTTGGGGATTCAGTTAGAAATCTTAGTTTAGGGTAATATATCTCCTAGTCAATTTCTGTTTTCTTGTACTGTCTCTGATACTTCTCATAGTTATTAATATATAGATTTTGTAATAGTCTGTCTCCAGCCAGTTTTATCTACCGCCAGAATCCAGCTAGGCCCTAACTGCTTTAGAGGTATCTATATCAACTAATCAATACCAACTGACAATCAACTGGCCACAATCAATACCAAGATCAAATCTAACCATAACAATTTATCAATTGGGGAATGACTTGGATTCTTATAAATTTGACTTAGTTCTTAATATATTTGAAAAATGAGACCTTTATCAGAGAAACTTGTTATAAATTTCCCCCCAGTTTATAGCTTCCGTTCTAATTTTGTTTTCATTGGTTTTGTGCATACAAAACCTTTTTAATTTAATATAATCAAAATGTTTCTTTTTATATCTTGTAATGTTCTCTATCTCTTGTTTAGTGATAAATTCTTCCCTTCACCATAGATCTGACAGGTAAACTATTCTATGTTCCCCTTATGTTTAAGTCATATACTCATTTTGACCTTATCTTGGTATAGGCAGGATGTGAGATAGTGTTCTAAACCTAATTTTTGCCATATAGTTTTTTTTTTCTCAAATAGTGGCTTCTTATCCGAAAAGCTGGGACCTTTGGGTTTAATCAAACACCAGACTACTGGGGTCATTTGCCCCTAATCTATTCCATTGATCAACCCTTCTATTTCTTAGCCAGTACCAAATTGTTTTGAGGATTACTGTTTTATAATAATTTAAGATCTGGTACTGCCAGGCTACCATCCATAACTTTTTTTTCATTAGTTCCCTTGATATTCTTGACCTTTGGTTCTTCCAGATGAATTGTGTTACTTTTTTTAGTTCTAAATACTTTTTTGGTAGTTTGTTAGGTATGACACTGAATAAGTGAATTAATTTAGGCAGGATAATTATTTTTATTATATTAGCTCAGGCTCCCCATGAGCGATTAAAGTTTTTCAAATTGTTTACATCTAACTTTATTTGTGTGAAAAGTCTTTTGTAATTTTGTTCATATAATTCCTGTGTTTGTCTTGGCAGATACATTCCCAAATATTTTATATTGTCTGGAGAGATTTTAAATGGATTTTCTCTTTCTAACTCTTGCTACTGAGTTTTTTTGGGAATATATAGAAATGCTGATGATTTATCTGGGTTTATTTTGTATCTTGCTACTTTGCCAGAGTTATTAATTATTTCCAGTAGCTTTTTACTATGTAGTGATAGTTCAATTTCTTTATTGCCTGCTTTAATTCCTTTGATTTTTCTTCTCAAATTGCTAAAGCTTGCATTTCTAGTACAAGATTAAATAATAGTGGTGGCAGTGGGCATCCTTGCTTCACTCCTGATTTTATTGGGAAAGTTTCTAACTTATCCCAATTGCAGATGATACTTGCTGATGGTTTGAAATAAATATTACTTATCATTTAAAAGAAAGGCCCTTTTTTCCTTTGCTTTCTAGTGTTTTGAACAGGAAATAATGTATTTTGTCAAAGGTTTTTTTCTGCATCTCTTGAGATTATCATGTGATTTCTGTTAGTTCGAATATTGATATGGTCAATTATGCTGCTGGATTTCCTAATATTAAACCAGCCATGCATTTCTGGTATAAATCCTCCCTGGTCATAATGAATAATCCTTGTGAGATATTGCTATAGTCTCTTTTATTTAAGATATTTTCATCTATGTTCATTAAAGATATTGGTCTATAATTTTCTTTCTCTGTTTTTGTCTTCCTGGCTTAGGTGTCAGCACAATATTATTTGCTTATTTTGCCATGTAGTTTTTATTGTACTGGGATGAATTTTTCTTTAAATATTTGATAGAATTTGATAGATTGTGTGAATTTATCTAGCCCTGGGGATTTTATCTTGGGGAGTTCATTGATGGCTCGTTCAATTCCTTTTTCTGAGATAGGATTATCTAAGTATTCTGTTTTCTCTTTTTTCAATTGAGGCAATTTATGTGTTTTAAAAAATATTCATCAATTTCAACTTGATTGTTAGATTTATTGTCACATAATTGGGCAAAACAGCTCCTAATAATTGCCTTAATTTTCTCTTCATTAGCTGCATGCCCAATTTCTGTGGAATGATGATTTCTCTCAGAATTCTTTATATGAAGCCCATTTTGCCCAGGGCCCATTTATGTCGAGTAAGAACTGTCTGTGTCCTTAGGGCCCTTTCATTCCTGAAATTCTGGGCTATTCTTCAGCCTCTCCTGGCTCCCCTCTTCCATGCTGTAAGGGTTCTTCTGTTCCTGATAGCCTTCCTTCCACTTCTGACATTCTCTCTAAAGCTACTCCCAGGTCTGACATCTTGTGTTCTATGTCCCCTGGGCTAGGACAGTACATTCTCAAGCTCTGACCATCTCCAACTTTCTGTGCTATGAGGTCCCTAACATCTTATGATCTAGGATCCCATGCACCACAAGCTTCATGGCACCTGCTCTTTGCCTCCATTTTCTCAACTTTAAAATGGGAAATGACAATAGCTCCAACCTCACAGGCTTATTCTGGGGATCACATGGAATAGCACATAAACCATATTGGAAGACAAAATGCTAGATAAATTTCCAATATTGTTTTTATAATTACTATTGATGCTGCTGTTATCATTATTCTATAAAAAGTCAAGACACATTTAGAACATTATTTCAAGTGATTTTCTACAACAGAATTATGAGGCCAAATCCAAGAAAGAGCTTTGTCAACTTGGGGAAGCTTAAAAGAAATCTCAAGGGTACTTCTTTGCCACAAAGAGCTAAACTAATTTCCTACAATCATTGAAGTTCAGAACTTGCTCTTTTTCTTTTCCTTCTTTCTCCTCCTTCATTTTCTCCTCTTCTCCTCTTTATTCTTCATATTATCTTTCTCTTTATTCCTCTGGTTGGAAAACATGAATCTGCCCCCATAGTCCCCTGGTTTCTCTGCCAAGAGAGGAGGAGGTTTGCCTGATTATTACTTATGTCACAGACAACAACGATTTGGACGTGCTGGACTGAAGATGTCTGCTGGATGTCCAGCTCCAATATCTGAAAGACATGAAGTCAGGACAGCAGGAGCCATTAGAAGGATTGGAGCAGGACAGGTAGAAGAGAGGATTCCAGGTCACAGGATATTGAGGATGCCCTCTGTCATTGCGTCAGGATCCACCAGATTCAAGAGACTAAAGACTTTGAGGAATGGGGGTAAATCCGGGTATTTGGAGAGTGCCCCCAGTTGCCTGTACCCCAGAGTTTTACACCATTAAGTAATAGGGTCAAACTCTCTAGAGCATCACCCATTTGTCCATTTGTCTGGGAAGGGGCATTAATCCTGGCTCAAAAAGGCGGGGAGGTGTAGATGGGAATCTAGAAACCCTGAAACTTGTATCCTAGTAAGATCTGATGAACCTCAAGTTCTAGGATTTACTTGTAAGTTGAAAACCCCAAACCTTGTCCTTGTTCTTGTGAGAATCCACCCTGAAGGGAATATCAGACTAGCACTTTCAGACTGAATAATGGACCCTTGGGTAAATGACAGTCCCAGTTGGGTGGGGCTAGGTAAAGTCCAGGTACTCTTTTTGTCCTGAGTGGTGTCCCCCATTGTGTCAGAGACTCTTTACCCAGAGGACCCATGCCTGGGCAGGAACCAACTTTTTAGTGTCCATTGTGGATAGCCTCTTCCCTTACACTCTAGCCTCTGGCTGTGATTCCTTTCCCAAACTTGATTATGACCTGTCAGTGTGGCTTGATTTGCTAGATGTAAAAGAACTTGTAGCATGTATTTGTCACACAACAAACCATGAGACTGATTGTACCTTCTGTTGATAATGAATAATTGCCTGTACTGATTGTATTTGACTATTGATCATGATAAAATTTCCCTATTGCTTGATCTGTACTACTTTGTTGCACTGTATTTGGTTCATCCTTATACTTGAACAAATTGCCCTTATAGGACAACACATATATTACCTCAAAAAAATCTATATTAGTGACCTATATTGACTTGATTTGCCTTTTATAACATTTTGTGCCTTCTGTGATTTATAAAAAATATTTTCTAGAATATATAATTGCTGCCATACCTCCATTGCTTTATCTACCTCATTTGCAATCACACTGCAGATCATGGCAAGTTAAAGAGGAAATGAATCTTAAGTTTCGGCAAGTAGCCTCTATATTTTACCTCTGTGATTGTGAAATATATACATTTTTGATTTATTGTTTTCCTTCCTGCATGTGTGATACAATATTTGATTTTTTCTCTCATTTTGTTTTGCATCTGAAGCACATCTCCAGTATTAAAAAGGTTTTTTTAACTGTTTTGATTTTTTCAATAGCATAAGCTAAGATATCCATTTACCTAGCATATAAATGCGTACCCAAAAATCATTGGACTATGACAACATGCCACTAGTTATTTAAACATTATGAGACTTATGTTCCATGAATATGTATAATTTAAGGAGAAACAGACCACAAAGGAGCACAGAGGTTAACCTGCGAAGTGCCACATGAGCACAAAAGGTAAAAGAGACCAAACCAATCCTACAGGGATTGATGATTTTCTGTGCAAATAGCACATAGACTTGATCATGTAAGAGACTCGGGGTTTTGGCTGTTTAACATGTGTTAAATGCAGGACTTCCTTCTACCAAGTTCTCTATCAACTACATAATATCAATTGTTCTAGTTCCATTATCCCAAAAAGCAAATAAAAGGGTCAACCCTGGGAATACTATTTCCAATTTGTTTTGAGACCTAGTCTCTTTTTGCTATTTTTTCATGTTGTGAGAACTTACTGTAGTCCAGACTGCTAAATTGGGTTAGTGAGTGATTGTTGTTGCAGGCTTATGGGACATGGATCACTACAAGAACTTGTTGAGATTGGTGAATTTTTTCTTTTTTTCTTCCTAGAATTTTTTCGTGTTTTTGATATTCTATATTTCACTCAGAGGTTATTTGTTTTTATTTCTTTGGATTTCTTTGTTGTTTTTGATAATTGATTCATATACCATATGACTCAACCATGTATCTCTGTATTATTCTTATATTTATCCCTGTATCCTATTCAGGGGGAAAGGTGTTATTACCCTACTCAGGGGGACTATGTTATTGTTGTGAACTTTGAGCCTAATTTGGAACAAGAGACTACCTCCCAGAATCCAGAAGGTGAACTTTTTGGAGAAAGTGCAACAAAAATGGCTGCAGAGAACACACACTGCACCAAAAGATGCAGAGTGGACTTTGAGTTATGGTGAAATTGAACAATGGGGCAGGGGGTTAAATGCATTTATTTTGGAATATGCAAAAAGAGACTGCCTCCATTTGGCTTTTTCTCAATGCACCTAATCTTGGTTTTGTTCTTTTTCTCATTTATTTCCCCTTATTCCCAAATTATTGTAATTTCCCTTTAGAAATGACATTATTTTATATATACTTTTAGTTTAAAATCTTTAAAGTTTTAAGTTAATTATGTGTGAAATGAACCATTGGGGAGACTGGTCTCCCAAAGGAACACAGGGGGGAATGTGAAAATAGAAACACATGAACTACATTTACCCAACATCTTTTTTAGTTACGTGCTCATTTTGTACAGGGGCTTGGGAGATAAATCTGGCTGAGCCCCACACTGTGGGGCCCTTTTTTGGGAGCTTGTGCTTTTGGTAAAGTGCTACAAGTGTGGGTCTCTGGCTCTTTGTGCTCTGATCCCTTGGCTAAAACAACCTTTTATTTTCCCTTTCTCACTTTATTTATAATTAAATACTAGATAATTAATTCTCTGGGAATTTATTCAATTTTCCTCACAAAGTTCTATATAAAGAATTTCCAGCACATTGGAGCAACTCAGCTTTCCTGAGAAGGTTTGTTTCAAATATTGTTAACCACTTCAACAGCTATAAAAAGTGGAGAAAAGGACTCTTGGATTCATTGCTCTCACGTAAAGAGAGTACCTTCTATTGAAACTTTTTGACTACATCCTGTGACAGGCATTGGAGGTAAAAGTCCATAGACAAGTGGACACTGTTTGTGGGAACACTAAATTTCTAAAATTTTATTTTATTATTGGTTTTCTTTTTATTTAATATAATATTTGGTTTTGTCTTTCCTTTTTCTATTTCTTGTACTTAAAGACATATAATTAATATTAACCATTTTTAAAAATTTTGCAGTAATATAAGTTCAAAATACATAAAATCAAATTTAAATACATACCCAAAAGCTTTAGACTATAGAAACCTGCCATTTATTGAAAAATGTTATGGGACTGTGATTAATGATTGTGTCTGATTCTAGGAAAAGGGGACAAAAGAGTCATTATACAGTGCCAGGATGCAAAAGATCAAGGAGACCAACCAATCCCGATGGGATTGATGAAAATCTGCACAGTGCCTATGAGCACAAGGTCAACAAGACCAAGGAATTCCAATGGGATTGATGAGATTCTAGGCCAAGATAGAGGACTTGTTTGCGGTTCAAAGTTGTGGTTGTTTGATATACATTAGATGCAGGCCTTCCCTGTGTCACATTCAGACAAGTACAGAAATTTGGCTACCATCCTGGTTCTCCCGTCCCCATGTGTGAAGGTAAAATCAGACCAGGAAATGAAATTCTCTTTTACATGAAAATCTAGTCCTTTTTCTCTCTTAAAGTATGTCAACTTCCTGTAGTCCTGGCTACCAATGGATAAGTGCAATATTACTGCATTTTGCCCTACAGACTTGTGGGACAGAAATTACTTTAATTGGACCCGAATACAAGGGCCTGTTATGAATTTATTATTGTTTTCTCAGGAATATATATATATTTGATAATTTATTTCTGACCTTGAATTTTTTCTTTCTCCAAAAGTTTAATTTTTTGTTCTATTTGTTTTTCCTTCTTTTTATGATTTTGATTTTCTTTTGAAACAATTTGTGCACCCCATAAGTCAACCATGTATCCTGAGTTGATCTGGGTGTTGGTCAACACCCTCCTCAGGGGGATAGCATATATTTTCATAAAAATCCAAGATTTAAAATTTTTTGAGAAAAATTCCAGGGAAAGAACCTTGCTAACTCCTTGAATCCAGAAAATGAACTGTTAAGAGAAAGATGCCTGCAGAAACCTGCACTGCATCAGAAGATCCAAAATGAACTTTGGGGTATAATTGTTTGAACTGAAGGGAGTTGAATGCATTTATTTAATTTATTATTTGTTTTTTAAGCCCTTACTGTCTGTCTTAGAATCGATATTGTACATTGTTTCTAAGGCAGAAAAGTGGCAAGGGCAAGGCAATGGGGGTTAAATGACTTGCCCAGGGTCACACAGCTAGGAAATGTCTGATGCAAGATTTGAACCTAGGACTTCCAGTCTCTGAGTCTAGCTCTCAATCCACTGAGCCACCCTGAAGGCATTTGTTTTGTTTTTAGTTCATGTTCTTACTCTCTCCGCAGTTGAAGTGCATTTCCACTGGTTTCTTCATGTGTCATCAATCAAGATGTATTGCCATATTATTGATAGTTGTCCTAGGGTGGTTGTTTAGAGGGTACATCACAAATCATGTCCCCATCAACCCATGTGTACAAGCAGTTGCTTTTCTTCTGTGTTTCCACTCCTGTAGTACTTCCTCTGAATGTAGATAGCATTCTTTTCCATAAATCCCTCAG
The DNA here is from genome assembly GCF_016433145.1 of Gracilinanus agilis. NCBI lineage: Eukaryota > Metazoa > Chordata > Mammalia > Didelphimorphia > Didelphidae > Gracilinanus > Gracilinanus agilis. The sequence continues at coordinate 62,825,652 of NC_058136.1, read as the reverse complement.
AGTTGTCCTGGGTCACTGCATTGCTGCTAGTACAGAAGTCCATTACATTTGATTTTACCACAGAGTTTCAGTCTCTGTGTACAATGTTATCATGGTTCTGCTCCTTTCACTCTGCTTCAATTCCTGGAGGTCATTCCAGTTCACATGGAATTACTCCAGTTTATAATTCCTTTGAACATAATAGTATTCCATCACTACAGAAAGGAATGAAGGATTCAATTTAACTGGTAAATTGACTAAAAGAAAATTGAAACAATTTCCAAAGGAAAAATTGTGTAAATTGATAAAAAGTAAAAAAAATCCAAAGAACCACAAAAATTCCAACATATTATATACGTGTATACATATATACAAATATGATATATGACAACACATTTGGAAAAAACCAATGAAAATAAAACCTAATTCTTAGTAGTAGTGTTATGGTTGTTAAGAGTACTGTAAGACCTCAGATCAAATCTTTCTTCAAGTAACTTAAACCTTTACAGAGTTATTTTCTTAATCTGGAAAATTAGCATCATAATAACATGAAAGGTCAGCAAGTAGCACAGTGGAGAGAACCAGGCATGGGAAACAAAAGGATCTCTAAGGTCAAATTCAGCCACAGGCACTTCCTAGATGTATGACTTTCACAGGTCATTTAGTTGGTTTGTCCAGCCCCTTTCCCTTCCGTCCTAGAGTTGTAACTAAGACAGAAAAAAGGGATTCTTGGGTTTTTTCCCTTCTTTTAATACACTAAGTGTTGGTTTCAAGGCAGAAGAAGAGAAATTGTTAGGCAATGGGGTCAAATGATTTTCTCATGACTACACAGTCGGGAAATATTTGAGGCTAAATTCAAACCTAGGACCTCCCTTCTCTATCCAGCTAACCACTTATTTGGCCACAAAAGCAAGAGTTTTAAAAATAATACTAATAATACTGCAAAAGCACTTTCCAAATCTTAAATTGCTATTATCAAAAGTATTGTTATTATTATAACAAATGCTAAACCCAGAAAAGAGATAATTTGAAATGTCATCCTTTCAGTCATAAGCAGGGATAAATGAAGGCAGAAAATATTTGTATATATTATCTAAAATGTGTTTTTGGTTTTTTGAATTAAAAATTTTCTTTTTACAAGGTAACTTTATACAGGAAAAGAAATTACTACAAGGAAAATTGTGACATAAAAATAAAATGGTTTTTTAAAATTCATAGAGAAAGAAAATAAAATACCTTAAAGTAAGGGAACAAAATAATTGAAAACAAAAAAAACTTTGATGAGACCCCAAAATAAGTATTATCATTCACATGGCTAAGACTTTTAAAAGGACTTCAGGAAAAGAAACACATGAGTGAAAATGAACATCTTGTTTTAAAAATTTGTGTTTATTCCAAATGTATTTACAAATTAAAAATTAAAGTTAATTCCAATTAACCAATTTGTCAATCAAATCTTTTACCCCGATTCTGAAGAGGCAAAGCCCTTTCATTTTCGAGGTGCATTATAGAAGTCATGTAAAAAAAAAGACTTAAAATGCAACAAGATCTGCTCTTTGCAAAACTATTTCATAATACATCTGATGAAATAACAAAAGGTAGAATAATATACAAATTATAAAATTTTCATCAATTTTATGATTATATACCTTACAAATAAGAACGTTCAGTGCAGGATGTCGATATAGTGAATCCTTCTGAAAATAGTTCATCTGTTGTCCACAAGCTGTGCAACTCGCAATTCTACGTAGCACTTTCCCTAAAACAAATAAATTTATACCGTATTTTATTTCTATAAAGACTTGTAATTATATTTTTATATATCTATATATTTGCAATGTGCGATGTGCTTAATCAACAGGAATTATAATTATAAAAATACATTTACATTATAATATATACTGTTGTACAATTATAGAAAAACTATTGGTAAACTGCCCAAAACTGCATAGGATTATGCAGGAGAGGAGACTAGAAATTTAAGGTATGGTCGCCAGAAATCGATTAACTCGACTTCAAAATAAAATAGACCCAAGTCAGGATGACTGTTTTGGTGGTTTATTTACAATTAGGAAGGTTGAAGGAAGGGAAATTAAGAGAGAGAAACTCTGGCCCTGACCAGAGGCAGAACCAGGTAGGAATTTAGAGGCCCCAGCAGAGGGACACAGAGGTTAATTAAACAAGGCTTCTACCCACAAGGCCTCCTCCAATAAGAGAGCCTCCAGAAACGCCAAGGGAGGAGAAAGAGAGTCAGCCTAATTTACCCAAGTGACAATTCAAAGGGAAGCTGTCTGAGGTCTCACCAGAGATCCTTCAATGCCAAGCTCAAAGCGTTAGCCCCACCCCACCCCCCCACAGGAAGTTACCATCATATTTAAAAGATAGCATCTTTCCTCACTTCCTGCATCCACCTCCAATTTCAAGTGGACAAATGGTAGCCTCGACACTGTTTTGGACTGCCCAAAGGACAGCCTCTTGTTTTTGATTTGTTACTTACTATCATGTGTGGGTCAGAGACCTCCCCCTTCCCCACTTAATTCTAAGTTGGATGGCGTGACATTATTCCTGGGGGCTAGAGTCTGAACAAATGAATGAGGGTGAGCTAATTCCATTTATACAATTATCAAGTTACGATAAGAAAGGATCTCATCACACATCTTTCCCAATCAATGGCTGAAATCATATCATTCGATCTCTCCTTAGAGTTATTCACTCACCCAATTTTTTCTAAAAAATAAAATATTTAAATAAAAAAAATAACTCTGTAAAAGGTTAAGTTACTTGAGGAAAGATTTGAGCTGAGGTCTTATAGTACTCTTAACAATCATACCACTACAATTAAATATTGAATTTTATTTTCATTGTTTTTCTAAATCTGTTGTGTTATATATATTTTTCCTATCCTCCAACCTTAGTCATTTTTAATAATTTCCATCTAGTTTTTTCTGGAACTATATATAAAGGTAATCAAAACAGTATTAACCATTAATTAATTACAGGAGGAAATAAAATACTCTTGTAGGTATGCTTTCTTCCCTGGGGCAGATTTTCAAAATTTTGTATTAATCAATACTTGAAAACAGCTAACATATGTACTATATTTGACAATTACTACGAAAAGATAAAATTTAATCATTTATTTTCTTAAGTATATCACATTCAATTGGTTCGAGTGAGAAGAAAACATGTACATCAATTACATGTATGTGGATATATATATTTGTAGATGCACATCAACCCATTTTCCATGGTTACATGATTCCTGTTTCTACTTTCCCCTTATTGTACAGGCATTCTTTTAGAGTTCTTTGTGCGTAGTTCCAAATTGCCATCCAGAATGGTTGGATCAGTTCACAACTCCACCAGCAATGCATTAATGTCCCAATTTTGCCACATTCCCTCCAAAATTCATTACTCTCCCCTTAGCCTATCTGCTAGGTGCGAGGTGGTACCTCAGAGTTGTTTTGATTTGCATTTCTCTAATTACTACAGATTTAGAACACTTTCTCATGTATATAGAGTTATTTTCTTAATCAGGAAAATTAGCATCATAATAACATGAAAGGGCAGCAAGTAGCACAGTGGAGGGAGCCAGGCCTGGGAAACAAAAGGATTTCTAAGGTCAAATTCAGCCACAGGCACTTCCTAGATGTATGACTTGCACAAGTCATTTAGATAGTTTGTCCAGCCCCTTTCCCTTCTGTCTTAGAGTTGTAACCAAGACAGAAAAAAGATATTCTTGGGAGTTTTCCCTTCTTTTAATACACTAAGTGTTGGTTTCAAGGCAGAAGAAGAGTAATTGTTAGGCAATGGGGGTCAAATGATTTTCTCATGACTATACAGTCAGGAAATATATGAGGCTAAATTTGAATCTAGGACCAACCACTCATTTGGCCACAAAAGCAAGAGTTTTAAAAACAATACTAATAATACTCTAAAAGCACTTTGCAAATCTTGAAATGCTATTATTAAAAGCATTATTATTTTTATGCCAAATACTAACCCCAGAAAACAGATCATTTGAAATGTCATCCTCTCAGTCAGAAGCAGGGATAACTGAGGGCAGAAAACATTTGCATATATTATCTAAAATGTGTTTTTGTTTTTTGAATTAAAAATATTCCTTTTTACAAGGTAACTTTATACAAGAAAAGAAAATACAAGGAAAAATTGTGACATAAAAATAAAATATTTTTTTAAATTCATAGAGAAAAAAATGAAACATCTTAAAGTGAACAAAACAATTGAAAACAAAACAAAAAATCTTTGACAAGACCCCAAAATGAGTATTATCATTCACCTGCCTAAGACTTTTAAGAGAAATTCAGGAAAAGAAACACATGAATGAAAATGAACACCTTGTTTTAAAATTTGTGTTTATTCCAAATGTATATACAAATTAAAAAGTAAAGTTCATTCAAATTAACCGATTTACCAAACAAAACTTGTACCCCAATTCTGAAGGAGGAAAGCTCTTTCATTTTTGAGGTGCATTATAGAAGTCATGTAAATAAAAAGACTTAATAGGCAACAAGATCTGCCCTTTACAAAACTATTTCATAATACATATGATGTAATAACAAAAGGTAGAATAATGTACAAATTATAAAATTTTCATCAATTTTATGATTATATACCTTACAAATAAGAAAGTTCAGTATAGGATGTCGATATAGTGAATCCTTCTAAAAATGGTTCACCTGTTGTTCACAAGCTGTGCAAATCAAAATTCTATGTAGCTTTTTCCTAACACAAATAAATCCATACCATATTTCATTTCTATAAACACTTATAATTATATTTTTATATATCTATATATTTGTAACATGCTATGTGCTTAATCAATAGAAATTATAATTATAAAAATACATTTACATTATAATATATACTGTTCCATACTTACAGAAAAACTATTGGCAAACTGCCCAAAATTATATAGGATTATCAGGTTTACAATAAGAAAGGATCTCATCACACATCTTTCCCAATCCATGGCTGAAATCATATCATTTGATCTCTCCTTAAAGTTATTCAGTGAACTCACTCACACAATGCAGCCAATTACTCTTTCTGGACAATATTGATTAGTACAAAATTTTTCCTATCCTCCAACCTTAGTAATTTTTAATAACTTCCAGTTTTTCTGGAACTAAATATTAAGGTAATCAAAATGGTATTAACCAAATTCATTAATTATAGGGGGAAATAAAATATGCTCATAAGTATGCTTTCTTCCCTGGAGCAGATTTTCAAATATTTGAACACAGATAACATATGTACTATATTTGACAATTACTACGAAAAGATTAAAATAAAATCATTTATTTCTTAAGTATATCACATTCAATTAGTTCAAGTGAGAAGAAAACATGTACATCAATTACATGTATATGGATGTAAATATTTGTAGATACACATGAACACATAAAAAATTAAAATAGATAATTGGAAGGGTTTGTAGCAATAAACAGAGCAAACAAATGGAAACACATGAGTCACCCAGTGTGAACAATAAGTAGTGTAGCCAGGCTATACATATAGTAGTAAAAGAATTAAAGGAAGTTTGGAAAATAGGTTGGAGACAAACTGTGCAAAGCTTTAAAAAGCTGAAAAAATGGGTTATATTTTTAATGGAGACTAGATTAGATAAAAAGAGTTCATTCAATAGAAAAGTACAAGTAGACTAACCACTTCAGAAAATTATTGTGGCAAAAGAGTATAAAGAGATTGAGGCAGGAAAGACAAATTTAGGGGAAGTTCAGTTAAGTGAAAATGAAGGCATACATTAGAATGACTAGGGGTAGATATATGGGAAAAGTTCTGTGAAAGAAGAAATGACAAAAGTTGACAAACAATCACATATATGTGGTCAGGAATCAGTAGAAAGTCATATAAACATGAATATCTGAAAAAATCATGATGGAGATACACTGTTAAGTTTTATTAAATTAAAAAATGGAAAAAAGCAAATAAAGTGAAAAAAAAAGAGAATAAAGAGTTAAGAAGAGACCACAGGACATAATGAAAATTATTATAAGGGAACAGAAAAAATTGATGAGGTAGGAAAACCTCAGGAGGAGAAGTTACAAAAATCTAGTGAGAAGAGAATACATAGAAATTAGTCAACAATAACAAAAATTATAAAAATGTCATGATAGATAAGGGTTTAAGAAAAGTCTAAAATTTGGACACAGATCAATGAAAATAAACATACTAAAGAATATTAACGCAATAAAATAAAAAGGTTTTTTTTTTAACATTTCTGCTATAAGATGAATTCACCATTAAAGTGATCTCCTCCACTTACAAGAATGTTTCAATTGAGATAGATAAAAAGAACAATTTCAAGAATATAGGTTAAGAGAATTCCTAGTTCAGATAGCAGGTTTGATTAGATGACAAAGGCCATAAGATTTGTTTAAATTTATGACACATACATCAGGAATTTAACAATTTGATTAGAGATTGATTAAAAGATAAAATGAATTTTAAGTCATAAAAAGAGACTATAGAATAATATTTAAAATCAAATATTTTAAAGCTATATTTTTCAGGAAGCCTATTATATAACACAGGGATTTAATAAATGTTTCATGAATAATTTTTAATTTTTATTATACTTTTACATTGCATTAATTTCCAACTGCAATCACCAAAACATTTAGACGGCAAACCCTTTAAACAAAGAATAAAAAAGCCAGCCAAGCAAACTATCCAATATATCCCAAATAGTCCAATCTGACAGTATATAGAAATTCCATGCCTACCTCTCAATCAAGGGAAGAACATTTCCTCAACTTCTTTTTTTTTTTTTTTTTTTTTTTTTGCTGTTCTTTCTATATTGTCACATATAACAGAGTTTATATTTCCCCTAATTTTCTAAATTCCATAGAAGGATTTTTTTCTTCAAAAAATGTACTTAACTTTTCTTTAAACTACTCACTAAAACGTTTTTTTGTGAGATCCAGTTTTAATTTTACTTCTGTTGCTATCTTCAGGCTTTTGAAAATCATCTTCATCTTCTGGATATGGTTTCTGGAATGGTTCTGATTGTACAATGACAGTACCTATAATTTAACATTAGTAATCATCAAACATTGGATGTGAAGCCAACATAGAAACCAATATCCTAATATATATAGTTTTGCATTCTAATTTAGCCTTCGTTGGCATTTAATTTTAGAACCTATAATGGGAATCTATGGGGAAAAAATAAAATGCACACCACCTGAAAAACAAATTTGAGGTTTTTGTTGTCACTAAGAGTGGAAGAGCCACTGGAAAGCCCTCCCCCAGGCACCTCCGCAGCTGCAGCTGCCGCCTCTTTCTCCCTATCCCTGTCCCCCTCCTCTCCCCCAGGTGGCGGTGGTGCACATGTACGCGAGGGCAGCGCACGCGGTGGCGGTGCACGCAGCAGTGGACGCATGCGCTGCGGAGGCCTACGCTATGTTGGCGCATGCAGAGGCGGTGGCTACGGCAGCGTGCGCTACGGCGGCGCAAGCGGCAGAGGTGAACATGGCGTAGATGTATGTGGTGGTGGCGTACATGGTGGTGGTGGAGGTAAACGTGGAGGAGGTGTACGAAGTGGTGGCGTACCTGGCAGAGGCGGAGGAGAAAGTGGTGTAAGAGGTGGTGGCATAGGTGGAGGAGGCGGAGGCGGAGGCCTGCGGAGGCGGAGGCCTACAGAGGCGGAGGTGGAGGCCTAAGGTGAGGAGGCGGAGGCTGGCGGAGGCGGAGGTGGAGGCCTACGCGGAGAAAGCCTACGTTGGGGAGGCCGAGGCCTACACAGCAGAGGCGGAGGCCGGCGGAGGCGGAGGCCGGCGGAGGCGGAGGCCGGAGGAGGCGGAGGCCGGAGGAGGCGGAGGCCGGAGGAGGCGGAGGCCGGAGGAGGCGGAGGCCGGAGGCCTACGGTGAGGAGGCGGAGGTGGACGCCAGCGGAGGCAGAGGCCTACGCGGCAGAGGAGGAGGAGGTGGAGGCGGAGGCCTACGCGGAGGAGGCGGAGGAGGTGACTGTGGCAGAGGCGTACAGGGCGTTGGTGGAGGCGGTGGAGGCCTACGAGGCAGAGGTGGTGGAATCGGAAGCAGGGCCCTCAGAGACAGGCACCACTGGGGAGCGGGGAGAGGTGGCCACTGCCGCCACTGCTGCCATGGAGGCGCTACGACCCGGACTTCCAGCCAGCCTTTTTCAGGCACCTCATTGTCCTGGCCTTGGAACTGTTGGGAAGCCAATCCGTCTTCTAGCCAATCATTTTCAGGTTCAGATTCCAAAAATAGATGTCTATCACTATGACGTGGATATCAAACCAGAAAAACGGCCTCGTAGAGTTAACAGGGAGGTGGTAGATACAATGGTAAGACACTTTAAAATGCAGATATTTGGTGATCGGCAGCCGGGCTATGATGGCAAAAGAAACATGTATACGGCTCACCCACTGCCTATTGGACGGGATCGGGTGGATATGGAGGTGACTCTTCCTGGTGAGGGCAAAGACCAGACCTTTAAAGTTTCAATTCAGTGGGTATCTATAGTAAGTCTTCAGCTACTTTTGGAAGCATTGGCTGGGCATTTGAATGAAGTACCTGAAGATTCTGTACAGGCACTAGATGTAATCACAAGGCATCTGCCTTCTATGAGGTATACGCCTGTTGGCCGTTCGTTCTTCTCTCCTCCTGAAGGTTACTACCACCCTCTGGGAGGGGGAAGGGAAGTTTGGTTTGGCTTCCACCAGTCTGTGAGACCTGCTTTGTGGAATATGATGCTGAATATTGACGTATCTGCTACTGCTTTCTACCGTGCCCAGCCTATTATTGAGTTCATGTGTGAGGTTTTAGACATTCAAAACATCAATGAACAAACAAAACCTCTTACAGACTCCCAGCGTGTCAAGTTTACCAAAGAAATCAGAGGTCTTAAAGTCGAGGTTACCCACTGCGGACAGATGAAACGAAAATATCGAGTTTGTAATGTAACTAGACGACCTGCCAGCCATCAAACTTTTCCTCTACAGCTGGAAAATGGTCAGGCCATGGAATGTACAGTAGCCCAGTATTTTAAACAGAAGTATAGTCTGCAGCTGAAATATACCCATCTTCCTTGTCTCCAAGTGGGACAAGAACAAAAGCACACTTATCTTCCTCTTGAGGTCTGTAATATTGCAGCGGGACAGCGATGTATCAAGAAATTAACTGACAATCAAACATCAACCATGATCAAAGCGACTGCAAGATCTGCTCCTGACAGACAGGAGGAAATCAGCAGACTAGTGAAAAGTAACAGCATGGTGGGTGGACCTGATCCATACCTAAAGGAATTTGGTATTTTTGTTCACAATGAAATGACAGAGTTAACAGGCAGAGTGTTGCCAGCACCAATGCTACAATATGGAGGCAGGAATAAAACAGTAGCTACGCCAAACCAAGGTGTATGGGATATGCGAGGAAAACAGTTTTATGCTGGCATTGAGATTAAAGTGTGGGCTGTTGCTTGTTTTGCTCCTCAGAAACAATGCAGGGAAGATCTGTTAAAGAGTTTCACAGATCAGCTCCGGAAGATTTCTAAGGATGCTGGGATGCCCATTCAAGGTCAGCCATGTTTTTGCAAGTATGCACAGGGAGCAGATAGTGTGGAACCCATGTTTAAACATCTGAAGATGACTTATGTTGGTCTGCAGCTGATAGTCGTGATCTTACCTGGGAAGACACCAGTGTATGCGGAGGTGAAACGTGTTGGTGATACCCTCTTAGGAATGGCCACTCAATGTGTTCAGGTGAAAAATGTAGTAAAGACTTCTCCCCAGACTCTCTCTAATCTCTGCCTGAAGATAAATGCAAAACTTGGTGGAATTAACAATGTCCTTGTACCCCATCAAAGGCCTTCAGTGTTCCAGCAACCTGTCATCTTTTTGGGAGCAGATGTTACTCACCCTCCTGCTGGAGATGGGAAGAAGCCTTCTATTGCTGCAGTGGTTGGTAGCATGGACGGACACCCTAGCCGATACTGTGCTACAGTTCGAGTACAGACTTCCCGCCAGGAGACCTCCCAGGAGCTCCTGTTTAGCCAGGAAGTGATCCAGGACTTGACTAATATGGTTCGAGAACTTCTAATCCAGTTCTACAAATCGACACGCTTCAAGCCCACCCGCATCATCTATTATCGTGGAGGGGTCTCCGAAGGACAAATGAAGCAGGTAGCTTGGCCAGAATTAATAGCAATTCGAAAGGCATGTATTAGCTTGGAAGAAGATTACCGCCCAGGTATAACATACATTGTTGTGCAGAAAAGGCATCACACTCGACTCTTCTGTGCAGACAAAACAGAAAGGGTGGGGAAAAGTGGTAATGTACCAGCAGGTACTACTGTGGACAGCACTATCACACATCCATCTGAATTTGACTTCTACCTCTGTAGTCATGCAGGAATTCAGGGAACCAGCCGCCCATCCCATTACCAGGTCTTATGGGATGACAACTGCTTTACTGCAGATGAGCTTCAACTTCTGACTTACCAACTCTGTCATACCTATGTTCGATGTACCCGCTCAGTCTCCATTCCAGCCCCAGCTTACTATGCCCGGTTGGTGGCTTTTAGAGCAAGATATCACCTGGTGGATAAGGATCATGACAGTGCTGAGGGAAGTCACATGTCAGGACAGAGCAATGGCCGGGATCCCCAGGCCCTGGCCAAGGCTGTCCAGATCCACCATGATACCCAGCATACAATGTATTTTGCCTGAAAGCATTTGTGAAGACTGAGCAGATTTGGCACACATTGTGGTCTACCTACTTACTGTGTGGTCTTGACAGGTTTTGAAAACCTATTGCTTCTAGATAAGGCCAAGATGACATCAGACAGTCTTCTACCAGCAGTTCTGAACAGTCACAGTGTCTAATACACCAACAGAATCGAGCCATTTTTTTTTGTTGTTTTGTTGTTTGGGAATTTTTTAACTAACTTTTTTAGTAATAGAAATTCAGTCTGTTTTTTCTGATGCATCGTACTAAATTTTTACCTCAAAACATAAAAAAGGTTGATCATCCTGAAATTTGTAAAGAACTTGACATAAGAGGTTTCTATTGACTATTTTGCTAGCTCTGGTTATCACCTCAATCCTCCAGTTTAATAAGATGAATTTTTTTTTGTTTGTGTTCATCAAGCAGGTATGCATGACTGAGAGAGGCAGACCACCCATCATTTTACTTCAATGTAGCTGTGTATTGTGTGGGGTCAAAGACTTTTTAACATTTTTTTTACTTTACTCTTATAAATGCCTTTATGGAGTATTCATTTTGGAAGGTATTGTAGTTAGTCATTTTTACTAATTTTATCTTTTTGACCTCAGTAAAAATGTGCTGGCGCAGGTACAAGCAGCAGAGTGATTGCACTATTTGGACTGCAGATTCACCAGGCAGGTCTTATTGGGTAAACCTTCTTTGAATGTGTCATAGAAACAGAGAGGGATGCCTGGGGTAATTTTAAATAACACTGCCATGGGATAGTAAAATTACTCTTGTTTCTCCCTTCTTTAAAAAAAAGACAAAAACAAACCAAAAAAGGTAAAAGGAAAAAAGAAAAAAAATTAACTTTTAGGTATTTTTTCCAAGTTTTACAAAGTGCACATTTATGCTGCTGTGTGGTTTGATAAATGTAAATGATTTTTAAACTTTTCTTGTAGGAGGTTAACTTTGGCAATAAACTTTTTTTTAAGGCTCCCCCTTCCCTCTCCCCTTTCCTCCAAAAAAATGTAGTTTTCTGGCCAAGGGTAGTGCATGAATTTATCTAATATTTCTTATGGCTTCACAATCTGGCAATTTCTGAAACCAGTCAAAAAAAACCCCACAATTTTCATGCCTTTACAGAGGTTTTGTATTCACTGTTAGTGTCCTTTCTTGTCTGTCTTATTTTTTTAAAATAAGCTTGAACATGGTTGTTCCCCTTAAGAAAGTCTTTGCCAATTTGTACATTCAGTATGTTGTGTGGTGCTAGCAACCTAGAAATATGTACCTGTACCAGCATTTTGAACTTCTCCTTGGCAATTTAGGATGCTCCCAAAGTTACATACGGTGCATGTTTTATAAAGATGTAGATTATAGCTACTGTTTCCCAGCCTAGGTTCTCAGTTTTACTTTTTTCTTCCACTTCAGTTGTTTTTTTAGGCTAACGTGTTATGAGAGGCTTAATATGTCCTTTACCAGCTTTTACATTCTGCTACCTTAGAGGCTGACTTCTTTTCATGTTAAAACAAAGGGAAATGAGATGGAGTAAGCATCAGTGTGTCTGCTTGACAGTGGGCAGACCCTGTTCCTCAGAATCTCAGTTGCTCCCACAGTGGCAACTGATCTTGACTCAGGAGCAGTTCTGAACCATGTACACTAAACCAGCCTTTTCAAAAGCTCAGCAATATCAAATGCTGTTTTTCTTGAGTTTTTTAAGCAAGGTGCTTGTAAATACATCTGATTTTACATTTCTTTCTGCTGTCTCTTTTCAGCAGCACCACTGAGTGTGCTAAAGCTACTCAACAGAAAGTTTTATAACTTATGTTGAATGGCAAGATTTGAGACTTTGTTTTACTCCATAAACATTGGAACTAAAGAGCTTGAGCTCTGCCCCTGAGGCACAGTGCACAGATTTCTTTTTTCTTTATTGTTTCTAAGCTTTTCCTTTTTAAAAAAATACCTCACTTGAATAATAAAAATCAGGACATGTCAGTGAGAGGCTGGCTGCTGCTTCAGCAAGATGGCTGATTTTATTCACATTTGTTCAGGGAGAACACAAAGAATAAATCCTTCAGCAACTCTGTCCTCCAGCCTCCGTGGAAGAGACATGAGACACCTGGAAGAGAGAATGGGCCCTTTGGATCAGAAGTGCCAGAGGGATCTGCCTGTTGGGTGTCTGTCCGGCCAGGTGAGGTCACCTGAGAGTGGCTAGCGTCTAGAAGGTCCTGCTTTTGTCTGACAATGTACGCTCATTGTGGGTCACAGATAGAGGGAAATGAAGCTGTGACCTCAGACTGGATCGATTCTGGGAAATAGGCTTGCTTAGGTGTACCTGCACAGAAGGGAGGAATGAGGGATGGGGCCTAATTTTATAGGAATAATTCCTGTCATAACAGTGCAATGCTGTCACTTTTGGAGGAAGTAAAATGCAACCGTATTAATAACTACATTTATTGGGGTATATACATTGCCATGGGGTATATAAATCTCTAAAAAGAAATCACTGCAAAATCAGAATTGCAGCAATACTAGTGTAAGCAGGACTGAAAGTAGAGTTAATTTGCAGCTTGACAGTTTTGAATATATAACCTTTTGGAATGAACTGAATCATTATGCAAGTGTCAATCAATGGGAGGTGTGCACTTTGTAGCAGTAGTTTATAGGATGTTGGGGTCTTTTTGTTTTTAAATAAAGCCTATTAGGCACTGTTATGTGTATGTGAAAGACTGAAATGTAGCAAAGTTAATTCGGGGATGAGGCACAAGAAGGAAGAGCAGTGGCAACCCCACTGTGAAACCAAGTAGGACTTCTTTTTGGTTAAGAACTGAACTCTGAACAATCTGTAAATTTGGACTGGCGGGATTGGCCCAGCAAGATGTCTGGGCAGCCAAAACATTGATTCTTACTGTAAGCACTCCATGACAGACAAAACTGTGCCTGTAGCTGCTTCCAAAGGTTATGATTTACAGGCACTGTTTGTATCCTCTGATCACATTCTAGGCACAAACATCAGGTTGACCTACCTGGCTCAGCAGCTCCCCCTTCCCTTCCTTTGGGAAAGGAGTCCTTGTTCATACACCAAATGACAAGTCCCCTCTTCTGCTCCTTCCCCAGCAACCTTTGTGAATGTCCTTTAGGATTTTTTTGCTCAATAGCAAGGCAGTAACTCTACTTTCATTTTAGGAAAGTAGAATTCAAGGGCATTGTATCAATACTATTTCAACTACAAGGTTTTTTTTTTCCTTGTGGAAATTTAAGGAAAGATCTTGTTATCACTTAAAGATTTTCTTATCCCTTGCTATTGACATTTTTGTGATCTTTCTATGTCTAATGGCTGAAACTTCATTGTAAAATGTTAGCATTTGTTCTTTTGAATAATGATGTAATTTTTGTTTCTACATTGTTAGACTTGTAATGTTTCAAATGGTGTTTTATTAAATTTGGATTGGGATGTATGTCTAGCAATATGAGGTACTTTATAAACTGTTGAGGAAGAGGGGTGTTGTAGCCTGATGTTTTGATAAAATGCTGATTGTTTCAGTTTTGTAATGTACTTTTTTTTTGGCCTGCAGAGATATTTTGTGTTTCTGTCCAAAAAATAATAAATTAGCATTCTTGTGCCAAATGATGTTTTTTTCTTGTTAATTGTCCAATAAAATGGAATGTATGTAGACAAAAAAAAACAAAAAACAAATTTGATGTGTAATCCTAGGAATACCTTAAAAAAGTAAAAGTGAGGATGAGAACACTGAGCAGTGATTTCTAAAGAGAAGGTAAGAAAGATTAGGTAATACAAATTTAATCTGAGTATGATAGTACCAAACAAAAACTCAGAAAATAGTGGGAATTTCAAACTATGTAAGATAGTCACCTATGGGTCAAATATTTGTAAAGATGGCAGAAAAACCACACTATTTTATCCTTGATGCCTTAATAGCATCAATCAAAGAATCAGTCAGCAATCAAGCCTCTGAAAGCCATTGGATGAATGAAAATGGACAGAAAAAGAAAGTTTGTTCCAGCATACTAAGGGATGCTCCTACAACCCTGAATTCTTATAGTTAGGTAAAAGTTTCTAAAAGTAGGTCAAAATTGTGGTATTCAAGTTAGAGCAGTGTAAGAAGACCATAAAGGCAGAGAATCCAAAAGATTTTGGATTTCCTACCTTTCCATTAGAATCTTAGCTTTATTTTCCCAAGATCAAAGGTTCTGCCTTCCTTCAAATCCTACCTAAAATCACATTTTCTATACGAAGCCTTATACTTAGTCTCTCTTGATTCAGCTGCCTTCCTTCTCTTATTTCCTATTTATCCTATACATAGCTTGTTCCTATGGACATGTATGCTTGTGGTTCCCCCCCCCCCCAGCAAGACTATAAGCTACTGAGGAGCAGGCATGCCTTTTGCCTCTATCTGAATCCCTAGTGCTTAATACACTGCCAGTCATATACTGAGGTGTTAATCAGATTGACAGGGAACACATCTAATGCCTTACATAACGCTCCACACTTGGGAATTACCCTGCAGGCCAGCTTCTAAGCACTGTTGATAAAATAGACAAGCACATCTGAGAGGGTAGGGGAACCAAGGGATTGGCAGGGGAACCATCACTTGAATCCTTCTGAGAACGGGGATCAGTAGGAGAGTGAAAAGGGAGGAATAAGCATTTATTAAGTACCTATCTTGTACCAGGCAAGGTGTTCAGTGCTTTATAAATATCATCTCATTGAAGAGCCCTGTGAAGCAGATTCTATTATGATCCCCATTTAACAGATGAAGAAACTGAACAGGCAGAGAATTATGTGATATGCCTAGGATCAGACCAAATCTAGTAGCTGAAGTCATATTTGAATTGAGGTCTTCCTCAATTCAGATCCCAGCTGTCTAGCCACCACACCACCTAGCTGTCCTTTTTTTCTAGGTTGTGTCTGAGAAAGGTAAGATTGAGGTAGCCTCCAAACTTGAGGAGATAGTTGGGTTTGTTGGGTCTTTTTTTATGGGGGAGGAAACTCAGGATATTTAGAAATAGTGAAACTATACGACAGATAGACAGATGGAGGAATGGGGTAAGGGAGAGATGGAGGAAGGGAAGGGAGAGAGAAAAAGACGGATAAAAAATTCACTTTTGGAAAGAAATGTATAAAAATGTAAGCCTATTCATGATTGGTGATAATAATTTACATCCAAAGTCTAGAAATATTACACAAAAAATTACTAAATTGTTTCAAACATTTGATTCAGAGATCAGACTAAATGGCCAATAACAAAGAGGTTATTAGAGGCAAATAATGATGCATATGTAAATACTATTTTGATTTTCAGCAAGTCATTTTAGACTTATGGACCTCTGTTTCTATCTAGACCATCAGAGGTTTAGACAAGTTCTAAAATCCCTTCCAACTATGAATCTATTTTGATATGACTAAAATTTTAAAATAACAAAAATTGGCTTTAAGAATCTAAAACAAAAACTTCTACCCATAATTGCTGGTTATAATTTTCAAATATATGTATGTCTATATATAGAGAAATAAAGTACAACTTGCCTTCAGTGAAGCTTTTCATAGAAACATTATTTTCTGAATTTTCATCTGATTGAAATTCATTTATAGATTCATCCATAATCTGTCCATTGTCAGTCAGTGTGTTCTTTAATAAATTTAAGTTTCCTAAAAAAAGTGAAAAAATTGGTTCATAATTAGAAACGAGATATTAATGTACTATACTGTAATTAGAATCTGTTATTCTAAAAACTAGGATTCCCAGAAAAATTAAAATTCCCAGCACCCTATTCACTTCCTGACTTATGTGCTGACATAGAGAGGATATAAATTGGGTGTAGTTCCATCTCTTGGGCTTTTTCCTTCCTCTGGCAGCTTTGGTGGAGCAGGGATTTTTGAGCAGATAGAAAAACTTAGTCACATGGTTCTATTTCGTTAGATAATAAACTTTGTAAAAATAATACTTGCAGTATTGAACATTAATTTAAATCCTACATTTATGGCAACCAGAAGTGGGGTTCAGAACCCTTAATTCTCTGAGGAGGTTAGTTTGAAAAGAAACTACGTTTCTCCTATCCCTCATCCAGGGAATTCTCTGTAGAATTTTCCTGGCATTGATGCTGCCTGCTGCTGACAATCCTGTTCCTCCTCCTCCTCCTCCTCCTCCTCCTGCTGCTGCTGCTGTAGCCACTCTACAAACAAGTGGGGAAAGTATAAATACCTCTTTCCCTTACATTGCCAACATCAGAGTACTTGCTATCTGCTTGAGTTGGAAGCCTGGGTGTGTTTCCTTAAGGCAATAATTAGCCTTCTAAAGGGTTTTTACCTGAGGAGAGCTTGTACTCTTTAATTCCCATCCACATCCACTTACAAGGGGAAGCAAGCTGCTCCCAGGTGTTTTTTACCCCTAGGGGAGAGAGGAAGGAAGGTTACTCTTCCAAATAGGAAGTAGAATTGCAAGCATGGACCATTCTATGAAAGAGTGGTGCATTACCTATCTCAAACAGCTCCCAGTTTTAGGATGTCTACTTCCTAACATTCCTCAGTGCACTGGTCCTAACAATTATCTTGAATAATCCTGAGATTCGGGGGGGAGAAATTCATCTCCTTACACCAGTGATTCCCAAAGTGGGCACCACCGCCCCCTGGAGGGTGCTGCAGCAATCCAGGGGTGAGGTGATGGTCACAGGTGCATTTGGGGGTGGTGAATAACTGTAAGGGGGCAGTGATAGTATGTCAGGGGGCGCTAAGTAATATTTTTTCTGGAAAGGGGGCGTTAGGCCAAAAAGGTTTGGGAACCACTGCCCTACACCCTCTTGCCATTCTGGCCTCCCCATCCAATATGTAATGTTGTAACAATACATACAATATGTAAATAATATCTCCCCATCTCGGTACCTCTGTCTATCTCTCCATCTTTCATATGCCTATCATTCTATCTCTCTCTTCCCCTTCCTTTTTCTCTTGTTGACATCTCTCACTTTGTTCTCTTTCTCTCTGTTTCTCCCTGCACCTCTCTCATTCTCCTCCTCTCATTCTTTTGCCTTCTTCTCACTCTATCATTCTCTGTCTCTATCTCTGCCCTTACTGACTCATCTATATGTCTCTTTGACTGGGTCTCATTCTGTCTCTATCTTTTTCTCTCCTTTTCTGAGTCTCCATCCCTCTATGTCTCTTTCCCTTTATATCTATTTCTCTCTCTCCCAGTCTGTGTCTTATCTGTCTCCCCTGACTTTGTCTTTCTCTTTACACACACACACACACACACACACACACACACACACACACACACACACACACACACAGAGGTCTATGAATCTCACCTTCACTCTCCCTCTGTCTCTGTGTCTCTCTATTTCTCTCTCCATCTTTGTGATCTCTTGCTTTGTTTTTCTATATCTCTCCCTATATTTCCTAAATCTCTAATCACTCTGCCTTTCTCTGACTTAGTCTGTGTCTCTCCCTCCTCTTCTATCTTTCCTCTCCATTGTCTCTGACTCTGTCTGTCTTCCTTTCCTTTTTCTACCCCACATTCCTTATCTGTCCCTCTTTAGATCTTTCTCTATTTCTCGTCTCTGCATATGTCTGCTTCTCTCTCTTGCTGCTCATTCCCCCTTTGTCTCCCTCTCTCCATTTCTCTTTCTCTCCCTCCATTTCTGTCTGTTTCCCACTCACTGTCTGTCTCTGCCTTATTCTACTTTTATTTCACTCCTTTCTGTCTCTGAGTGTTTCTGTCTCTCCCTCCCTTCCTCCCTTTCTCTTTCTCTCTCCCTCTATGTCTGTCTGTAGCTCTCTCTGATTCCCTCTCTGATTTCCTTTCCCTATGTTGACCTCTTCTTTCTCTCCTTACCTCTCTATCCAACTTCTTGTTCTCTTTCTACCTCCCTGTCTCTGATTGTCTCTACCTCTCTCAATTGCTCTTTCCCTTCTTGCTCTATGTCTCTTTTCCTTTCTGTCCCTCTCTCTATTACTTCCAGTTTCTCGGTCCCTTTCTCTCAATGGGTCTCTCTCTGTCTGTCTTTTCTCCCTCAGTCTCTGTCTCCCTCTGTCTCTGTCTTTGTCTTTTTCTCTTCTGACTCTTTGTCTACCCATCTCTCTCTGTCTTTCAAATATCTATGATTTTGTCTCTTTCCCCTTTCCTTCTTTTTTCTCTTTCCTTCGCTATCTCCTCCCACTGTTTCTGTTTCTGTCTCTCTCTGTCTCTGTCTTTCTCTGGCCCTGTTTCTCTGTCTCTTTCTCCCTTTCTCTATTTCAATTGCTCTGTCAGTCTCTCTGACTATCTCCTTTGCTTGTCTTATTCTTATTCTTCTTTTCACTGCCTCTATCTCTGTGTCTCTATTCCCCGCTGTTTTGCTTTCCTGTCTCTCTCATTCCATGTCTCTTTATTTTTCTCTCCCTCTGCCTTTGTCTCTTCCATCCTGTTTCTCTCTGTCTCTCTCTCTCTCTGCCTGTATCTCCCTCTATCTTTCTCCTTGTATTTCCCCATGTCTCTCTCTCCCTCTCTCTCTTCTTTTCCCATCTATATATATATTTGTCTCAACCTCTCTACCTGTATCTCCCTCTGTTTTTCTCCTTCTTGTTTCCCTATATCTCTCTTTCTGAACCAGTGTATGTGGGCCTCTGTCCATTTCTGTGTCTGTTGCTGTCTCGTTCTCTCCCTCTCTTTCTCTGTCTCCCTTTGTTCTTCAGGTTCTCTCTCTCCCAAACAATGTATTTCTCCACCTCCCCTTTTCCTCTCTGTACCCATCTCTCTATTTCTTTGTCTCCTTGTCTCTCTATCCCTTCTGGCTCTCTTCCTATCTCCCTGTCTCTGTTTCTCTCTTTGATCTGCTTGTCTGCGTCTCTCTACCTGGTTCTCCCTCCCTCCCTCCCTCTCCCATGTTCTTTGTCTCCCTTTCTCTCTCTCCATCTTGGACTAGAAATCTGTATCACTGTCTCTTTCTTCTCATTTCTTTCATCCTTCTCTCCCTCACTCTCTGTCTCTCTCCCCCTTTCTTCCTTTCTCTCATTCACTATCTCCTCATTTCTCACTGTCTAAATATGCTTGCTAATTCAGACATTTTTTCCTGAATACCTATCATATCTGTACCTTCTCATTCTCTGCTAATTTTATTTGATCTTATTGACAAGGTGCCCCGTAGAAGGTAACTTGAACTGAAAACTTTTTAGCTTCATTATTCAGAATGCACTTTAGTAATTATGGCATAAAGAAGAAGATTCTTCTCCAGGTCTGCTCTCAAAGAATCTTGTTTCAAGTGGGGTGCTCTTTACAAGAACTTGGGTGGTGGAAGTTCAGCTGAAAGTAAAGTGGGTGGTCTTGACTCCTTAGTCTGTAATTTTTACAGTGTAAAAACATCACTTAGTTGGATCAGAGCTCTTTTATTCTAGGAAGTGCCTAAAATTCACTCTAGTTTATTCTTCTTACTATTCTCCTTTCACATTCTATCCTTTAAATCAGGTCACAGAATTCCTTGAAGAAAATTTGTATTTTACTATGCCAGGTATAGACCTCAGAATTATTTTAGCGAAGTTTTTCTCCTTTTATTGCTTGTTCATTAAATGTAAATTATATCTTTCTAGTTAGTCTCAAACTCATACTTCAATGGATCTGTGATGTCAATGATATGGATGTTCCATCTAGCGATGCTGATAGCAGCTCATCCATATCATCTCATCCTGTGGGTCTCTTGACCACAACTTCTCATAAATCCTTACACGGGGAGTTGATGTAGTGTGCTTAAGGTCTTCCTTTAGATCACAAAAATACTTAATCTTTAGGCATTTCTTCCAAGGAGCCTTTTTGGTTAAGTTCATTAGTCCATTTCTGGTGACTGCTCCTTGCAAAAGTACTATCATTGGAAATTTCTCGTTGAAGAAATTTAGCTATATTGCAACACAGTATTGGACTCTTTTAACAGGATTGTAAGAGATTATTTTGATTCCTTTTTTCCATAGGATGTATTCATGACAGTTGTTCTATCCAAAAGGATATATATGTGTGTATATCATATATATTAGGTATATATATTCACATATTAACCATATGCACATACACACATATATGTTTATAATATATTGCTGTTATGGTACAGGGGGTTATTTGTTGTGCTCACGCCCAAAGTCAAAGAATAAGATCTGGAAAGTTCTGGTTTCCATCTGCTTTTTTTTACAACTTTTTTTACCTGTTCTGTTTTCATCAGCATATGTGTATCTTCAAATGACTAGATATTCAGTATGTATGTGGTCAGCCCTAGTATGTGATATGCTCCTTTTTGAATGGTTTATGAATGTCATATGTAGATTTTATATGAAATGTGTGTAGCCTGAGTTAAATTTTCAGGAAGCAATTATTTATGTAAAGCTAAACAATGGAACTTCTTTTATTCTATCAGATATGCAGTTATTTAGGTAGAAAATTGATACCTGGTTTGAACCACACAATTTAATATATATTGTGTGGTTTTGGGAATTGCTTATTTTCAAAAAACTGAATTTTGCAAAGATAGATGATAATCCCTCTTATTTCCTTCTGTGTCAGAAAGATACCTGATGGGGGCAGCTGGGTAGCTCAGTGGATTGAGAGCCAGGCCTAGAGACGGGAGGTCCTAGGTTCAAATCCGGCCTCAGACACTTCCCAGCTGTGTGACCCTGGGCAAGTCACTTGACCCCCATTGCCTACCCTTACCACTCTTCCACCTATAAGTCAATACACAGAAGTTAAGGGTTTAAAATTTAAAAAAAAAAAGAAAAGAAAGATAGCTGATAAAACCAATTTTGTGCATCTTCCTTAGGGGTTTTTTTCCCTCATAAGCCACCAAAGATGATCTTTCCTATCTTTATCGTGGTACTTTGTGGTGGAAAATAAATGTTCATGGAAATGTTTCTAAATGCAGAAAAAATGGATTCCAGAGTAAAGGAGATCATGGGATCAAAACACATCTTTATTCTAGGATCATCAGCACAACCTTCTACTTTTCTTTTCTTAGCAATGAAAACCTAAACTTTTATGAAATGTGGAGCCAGTGAGATAAGTTTAACTTCTAAATTTTCCTCTTCTATGTTGAAATTTATTCATCTATCAAGCTTTTAAAAACTCTTCAGTCCAACTTTTCTTCCTAATTGCTGTGGTTTAAATTATAGTCTTGTTACATTATAAAGCCTAATAGAGAAAAGAAACACTAAGGAACAGTTTTTTTTAATGTAAAGCACTGGTGCCATTAATTGTCCACATACAGAAGGCTTTTCACCCTTGTGCACACACTGTATGCTGGTTGTAACTCAAATCAGCTTACCCTTTAGTATGAAGATTATTTCACTAACTGTTACAGTCAATAAGATCAAATCTTTGTATGAGAGAAAACAACTGAAATTTTATTTTTCTACTGACATTTCTACTGCTGGTGTAAACGTTTACCAATAAAAATTAATTATATTAAAAAAAGACTATATCATATTACCTGCTGTCTTGAAGAAGGAGGAGGGGTGGGAAGGAGCGAGAGAACATGGATCACAAAATGTCAGAAAAAAAAAACATTTTAATTCAATCAATATGTAACATGGAAAGGAAAATTTTTCAAAAGACCAATTCCTTATACTTCTGTCCTAGAACATATATAGAGAGAAGAGGAATATCACAACATCAGAGTCACAAATACCAGGGATCAAATCCTGTCAAAATATAGGTTCTTTAATATGGCATTGGGCCGGTTATCTCATCTCCCTGTGACTATTTCCTCATCTGGATTATTAACGAGTTGAATAGAGGGCCTTGGAGATTCTTTCTAAGAATATGAATCTACAGACACATGTAAGGGCTGAAAGTAATGACTGAGGAGAGGGAATTGAGGTAGAACACGAAGACTGTATATTTGAATTGTTGGCAGTGACAGAGTAGAAAGGGACAGCTTTGTTCAGAATACGGGATGGGAGTAGGGGCTTGGCTGGGGGAGAAGGAGAACATGGTTTAGTGGCAGGAACAATGGGACAGATGCCTATTTTCTCTCCACTCATCCTAAAAAAACACCCACTTAGTCCATCCATGCCTTGCTCTCCATCACCCCATTTCTCTTCTTGCTTTTGTGATTAATCTCCTTGAGAAGGCTGTCTACAATAGGTATTTTCACTTCTTTTCCTCTTCCTCTCATCTTAAGTCTTTATTGTCTGCTTTTGACCTTTTCATTCAATGAAGAATGTTCTTTCCAACCACTTGCAATCACCCTCTTCTGTTTCATACCCTCTTCTCTCTCAGTTTTCATGACACTGCTCACTCCTGGTTCTCCTCCTACCTATCTGTCCACACTTTCCCAGATTCTTTTGCAAGATCTTCTTCCAGGTCATACTCAGTAACCATGAGTGTCCCACAGGGCTCTATTCTGAGCCCTCTATTCTTTTTCCATCTATGATATTTAATTTGGTGATCACATCTACTCCTATAGATTCAATAATCTTTTTTTCACACTTAACTCCTGCCTTGGAATTGATACTGAGTATTTGTTCCAAGTCAGAAAAGGGGCATGGGTTCAAAGTAATCTTCCTAAAGTGTAGGTCTGATCTTGTCACTTCCCTTCACTCCCTATGCACAGGCATACTCAATCACCTCCAATGACTCCCTATCAACTTGATAATCCAATATAAAATCCTTTGGCATTCAAAAATGTTAATAAGCTATCTCTTCTTTCCAGTCTTCTTGAACTCTAAAGTTCTTGTCCTCCTCCCCTGCTCCCATCACCACTGAATTCAGCAACATTTGCCTACTTGTTTCATGAACAAGAAATTTCATCTTAAACTTCTGGCCATTTTCCCTTGTCCTCCATGCCTGGGATCATCTCCCTTCTCACCTCTGGCTCTAGGTTTCCCTGGACTCCACAGAGAAGAACAAAAAATCCCAGCTTCTTCCAGAAGCATTTGCCTTTCTCCTTTTATTCTACTGCTGGTGCCTTCCCACTAGTGATTATGTCTGACTCCATCTTTATATGTCTTCTGGAAGATTAAAATTAATATCCAATAACTCCAAGTATTATATTTTATAAGATTTATTAATAATCACTTGAAGTAGAGGAAATAGTAAAAACCTGAGTAAAGAGAAGTTTTCCTGACCATGTTAGCAGGTGAAGAGAGAGAGGGAGGGGTTACAGAAACTTATCTCCAAAATTTAAGGAAGTAATGGAGGATGAAAATGGGATTCTGGGAAATGGAATCTTGGGATATAAAATTCTAATTAAACAACCCCCCCCCCCCGTCATTCCAATAAATGAGCATGTAGAAATTTCCCAGATTTACATGTCTAGTTTCCCCATGGAATCAGTATACATAACAAACATAAAAGATCTTT
Source organism: Gracilinanus agilis (assembly GCF_016433145.1). NCBI lineage: Eukaryota > Metazoa > Chordata > Mammalia > Didelphimorphia > Didelphidae > Gracilinanus > Gracilinanus agilis. The sequence goes on along the minus strand of NC_058136.1, from coordinate 62,801,629 downwards.
AACTAGAGATACATATAATATTGAAGTTTATAAGGGGAAATTACATTAATTTGGGGGTGAGGGAAATAAAAGTGAAAAAGAACAAAACAAAAGATTGCAAGGTGCAATGACAAAAAACCCCTTTGGCATAAGAGTGAAGAGTCAAAATAAATGCTTTCAACCCCCCACAGTTCAAATCACCACATCCCAAAGTCTGGATCTTTTGCTGCAGTGTGTGGTGTCTGCAGGCATCTTCATGGCACCTACTCCAAACAGGTCACTTTCTGGATTCAGGGAGGTAGCAAGTTTCTTATCCTAAAATCACTCTCAAAAGAATTCAAATTTTGCATTATAATATAATAATACAATCCTCTGTGAGGATGATGTTGACAAACACATGGTTCACTCAGGGATACATGGCTGAGTTATGTGGTCAAAAGAATCAAACGTCTAAAGAAAATCAAAAACATCAAAAAACCTGAAATAAATGAGAAAAAAAGTAACTCCTACATGAAATAGAAAATATCAACGTCTTATGTGTAAAAATTCTAAGTAAGTAAAAATAAATGTATAACAGGTCCTTGAATCAAGGCCCAATTAAAGTGATTTATATCCCATAAGCCTGTAGTAGCAATTATGTACTCATCCAATCAGCAGCCAAGACTACAGAAAATTGCCACACTATGAAAGACAGAAAAAGGACTAGATTCTGAAGCAGATGGGAAATAGCATTCACTGGTCTGATTTTACCTTTGCTTTCAGGGATAGGGGAGCCAGAATGGCTGCCAAAGTGAGGTACACAGTAGAAGTGTGGATCTGGCATGAGGGAATCCTGCATTTGACTTTGCAAACAGCCTCTTCCTTGAACCCCCAAATAAGTTCAAATCCCCTGTCTTGACTCAGAATCCCTTCAATCCCACGGGGATTGGTTGGTCTCCTTGATCTTATGCTCATTGGTACTGTGCAGGTTAAATTTGAGCTCCTTGGCACTATGTCGTGGTTCTTTTGTGATCCCTTCTCCTGGAATCAGACACAATCATTAGGCAAAGTCCCATAATATCAAATAATCAATGACAGGTTTCCATAGTCTAAAGCAATGATGGGCAAACTATGGCCCATAGGTAGATGCGGCCCTCTGAAATGTTCTATCTGGCCATGCCATTATTCCTAATCTGATGAATACAATGAGAAGGATACAATACAATGAAACTTTGAAAGAGTTGCCTTAGAAACAGACTGCAGATGAGCATTTCCTTTCCTTTGGCCCCCTCTTTAAAACGTTTGCCCATCACTGGTCTAAAGCTTTTGGGTATGCATTGACATTAGGGCTAATAGACATTTTAAACTTATCCTAGTGCAAAATCAAAAAACAATTAATACTGGCAACAGGTACTTCAAGTACAAAATAGGAGAGAAAAAGAAAACTCAAATACTATATTGCACAGACAAGGGAAAACCATAATAAAAATTTTTAAATAAAAAAAATATATAGTTCACAATCAGTGACACACTGTGTGGTAAAAATCAAAATTAATATAAAATGATAACTTAAAAATTATTATGAATTTTTAAAGATTTATTAGTAGCCAATTGAAAATGAGACCACGTGCCAGGCTAGCTTAGTCAATTTAAAAGGCATGCTGTTACCACTTGACATTCTGATGGATCAGAAGCAAAGAGGAAGTGAAAAACCAGCCCCTCAGTTTTTATCCTTCTGTCTAAGTCATTGCATAAGGACAGGAAACCAGTGGGCTCATAGGAAATGTAGTTCAGGGACTCCAACATTTCCAATAACACAGTGTCAGCCAAGGAGAGACATCATAGAAAGGTTTCTCACCCCAAAATGAGATCCATTTCCTTTTTAACTTGGCCATTATCCACAGTGTGAGTGCAAAAGGTTTTCACTAAGTAACAGCTTTATAAGGCAGTGGTACAGCAGATAACGCACATTCAAAGAAATACCAAAATTCCTAAAATTACAAGAGCACAGTTAATGACAATAGCAAACAAACCCACTATCATTAGGACACACATGAGTCTCTATAGCCACTGAAGCTCATGGATATTTGTCAAAAGTAAGCTAATCGTTCAACCTTGGCCAAGATATTTTTTAACAGAGTCTATTACTGCCATCCTTCCAAAATTTGGTAAGAGAGTCCAGAAAAACCTCAGTACTGCTAATGAAAACCTTTTGGGTCTAAAATGTCACTAAGAATATAGATCATTCTTGTGGAAGGTTAGAGTAAGCTGAAAAGTTATAAATATAAAAAATAATCCAGGAGCCACCAAGCCCCCTAGTAAAATCCTTCCCACCCCCCACATGAGATTATAACCCATCACAGGGTAACCAAGCCTCTTGGGAAACCTCTCTCCTCTTCAGTATGTAACAGTGTAAAAGGCATGTCTTTATATGTCCATCCATTGCAATGTGGAGGTGAGGACTACAATAGTGAAAATCACATCAGATGTCTCATCCGTTACATTTTTAATAAATGTGGAGGTGTGGAATAAAATAGTGCTTTTGCACTTCACTTCAACTACTAAATGGACTTTTGTAACCTTTTGTTACAAACAACTCAAAGGTAGGCAAATGATCAGTCAGAGGTAGTGGTGCTACTAGATATCTGAAAATCACTTCTGAAGACCCCTTAAAATAAATTGAGATTTTTAGCTCATTAAATTCTCCAAAGGTGGTATATAAGTTGTAACCATTTTGATGGAGTCCATCCATTATCATCTATGTGACAATTAGCAAAGGCAAAAAGGAACAACAGGCCATTAAGGTAACATGTGACCTTGATGGATCTGGTGACAAACCCAGAATCCATAAGCACCTATGGTTTTGCCATGGAAAAGGGTTTGCACAAATGGTTCATGGAATTTTACAATTGTATTTTCTCCAGTCCATTCATATGGGGAGGTACAAATGAAGACAATATAACAGAATATATAGTTAATAGCCAAAAAAACTTCTGGGTGTTTATGGGTTTTGCTTCTGGAGAAGTGCTTTGAAGTAAAAGTGCTATGAACCCTACCCTGATTTTTGGAATTTCAGGTAAATTTTCCAGAGTGCAATCATTGCAATAGATAAGTTTTTGTTTTTGTTTTTTAAAAAGACTAGTGAATCCTGATAATTATTTTTATAGTAATTTACCTTTAATTTTTCCCTTTCTTTTTTTAAGTGGAGAAGATTGGCCTGAATTAGCACTTTTTAAGCATCATTTTTCCCTGGTAAATGATCATTAGCATATGACTGCTTTTAGGGAAAGAAATCTCCCACATGGGAATTTTCTAGTGTAAAGGTTAAAATTAGTGGTTGGACCATGATTACATGAAATTATGTGATTGCCAGTATTTATTATATCTTGAGTCAGAAATTTATTTACAAATATTTACAAATAGAGAGGAAACAATAAAGAAGAGAAATGCGAGGGGGATAGAGAAGTTATCTATCCTATCAACCTAAATGTTTTGCTCTCGGTCTGCTTAATTAAGAGATTAATTAGCTCTCAACCAGGAAGGCTGGTAGTGAGTAACCACAGGGCCTTCTCCCAGATGGAAGCTAGTCCAGAAGACAGTATCTTGAGACTATCTTCTCAAAGACAATCTCCTCTGAAGGAGTTCAGAGCTTGCTTTTTATAGTGACTTCTTGTCCCTTCCCCTCTTCACAGGGGCCAGTCACAGTTTCCAATTTGTTTAGCACTGCCCAGGGGGCAGTGTCTGTAGGATCAACTTCTCACATTCTGAAGGTTAAGTTCTCATCAAAAAGATTCCCTGATTCCCAACTGATTAAGTTTCTAAGGGTGTGAATTCTCTAACTACCTAGATAGCTTCTCACCTCATACTATGTCCTAGGGTGTTTAATCTTTTGTTGATTCAATTCAAAAGCAGACAAAGGAGAGTTAATCCTATTTTCACAATCTAGTGAGGTACTAAGTAGGGGTACTTAAGTTACTGCTAACTCAGGATAGACAATACAATAAAGAATTCTCTTTCACACTAAGGATGTCCTGAATTTTATCACCCCAGCTCTGGAGTGTAGGCAAAGTGATTAGAATTTATTAAGGTTACGTTTAGTAAATTGCTTATTAAAAGGGAATTTATTTAGAACCCCTGAAGCACTATTATCTCAAGACATTTCTTAGGAGCCAATGCCTAGACAAGATTTTCCTGTATCCCGTTATAGGGAAATCATGGGAAAGCAGGAAATACTCCAAAAGCAGAGAAAGGGAGATTCCACAACTCTGGAGAGTGAGTTTCTTCTGGGGGGCAGTTGGACTTTCTCTTGGAGGGAAACAGTGTGTGAACTTCTCTGAGAAGCAGCTTATCTCCCTGGAAGTGGTTGAGTTGCGCCTGGACCCCACAGGTGGACTGTGTAGGTTAGATCATTACTCCCCTTCTTTCTGGATATTTTTCTTGTTCCTGTTTGTTCCTGTAACTCCCGTTTATGCTGAGATATTTGCCAAGACCTTGAAGCCAGCTGTTAGTGAGAATCTCTCCCTTTTGACTCTGGACCAGCTTACCATTCAGCCTGTTTCCCTACTGTAATTATCATCAAAGGGGGGAAATTTGGTCTGGTAGAGAGAAGGAGAACTGTTTGGGCAGTTACAATCTGGTATAACAACTACTAGGTTTTGGTGGGAGGCTTAGATATATAATTAGTGAGTTTGTCCCAATTCCCTTCCCTTCCTGTCCTTGTTTAATAAACCCTGTTTTGCACCATTGTGGATATCCTGTCAGTCTCTCTCTGGCTAGCCTTCCCAAGCCTTTGAACTTCTGATATTGGACCTAATAACTGAGTTACAATATATATCACCTAATTAATTACACAATCGACCTACTTTTTTATTTTAATCCAAGAATCTCCAGAATTCTATAATAAACCTGGTAATCCTATGTAATTTTGGGCAGTTTGCCAATAATTTTTCTATAAGTGTGCAACAGTAAATATTATAATGTAAATGTATTTTATAATTATAATTCCTATTGATTAGGCACATAGCACATTGCAAATATATAGATATATAAAAATATAATTGCAAGTGCTTATAGAAATAAAATATGGTATGGATTTATTTGTTTTAGGGAAAGAACTACATAGAACTGCGAGTTGCATAGCTTGTGGATAACGAATGAACAATTTTCAGAAGGATTCACTTTATCGACAAGCTGCACTGAATGTTCTTATCTGTAAGGTATGAAATCATAAAATTGAAGAAAATTTTATAATGCGTACATTATTCTACCTTTTGTTATTTCTTCGGATGTATTATGAAACAGTTTTTTATAGGGCAGATCTTGTTGGATTTTAAGTCTTTTTATTTACCTGACTTCTATAATGCACCTCAAAAATGAAAGGGCTTTCCCTCTTCAGAATTGGGGTCCAAGATTTGATTGATAAATTGGTTAATAGGGATGAACTTTACTTTTTAATTTGTATATACACTTGGAATAAACACAAATTTTTAAAGAAAGATGTTCATTTTCACTCATGTGTTTATTTTTCTGAAGTCCTCTTAAAAGTCATACCCAAGTGAATGATAATACTTATTTTGGGGTCTTGTCAAAGCTTTTTTTTTGTTTCTTTTCAATTGTTTTGTTCATTTACTTTAAGGTGTTTTATTTTATTACTCTTTGAATTTTAAAAACATTTTATTTTTATGTCACAACTTTTTCTTGTTGAAGTAATTTCTTTTCCCGCATACAGTTATCTTGTAGAAAAGAAAAATTTTAATTCAAAAAACAAAAACACAAGTTAGATAATATATGCAAATGTTTTCTATACTCAGTTGTCCCTGCTTCTGACTGAGGTTATGACATTTCAAATGATCTCTTTTCTGGGTTTAGCATTTGTTGTAATAATAACAACATTTTTAATAATAGCATTTCAAGATTTGCAAAGTGCTTTTACAGTATTATTAGTATTATTTTTAAAACTCTTGCTTTTGTGGTCAAATAAGTAGTTAACTGGATATAGAAGGGAGATCCTAGGTTCAAATTTAGCCTCAAATACTTCCTGACTGTATAGTCATAAGAAAATCATTTGACCCCTATTGCTTAACTGTCACCACTTAGTATATTAAAAGAAGGGAAAAACCCAAGAATCTCTTTTTTTCTGTCTTAGTTACAACTTTAGGACAGAAGGGAAAGGGGCTAGACAAACCAAATTAATGACTTCTGCAGTTCATACATTTAGGAAGTACCTGTAGCTGAATTTGACCCCAGAGATCCTTCTGTTTCCCAGGACTGGCTCTCTCCACTGTGCTACTTGCTTTCCCTTCTTGTTATTATGATGCTAATTTTCCTTATTAAGAAAATAACTCTGTAAAGGGTTAAGTTACTTGAGGAAAGATCTGATCTCAGGTTTTACAGTACTCTTAACCATACCACTACTGCTAAGTATTGGGTTTGATTTTCATTGTTTTTCCAAATGTGTTGTTCTATATCATATAATATATATTATAGAATATTTGTGGTTCATTGGATTTATTTTACTTTTTTATCAATTTACACAATTTTTCCTTTGGAAATTGTTTCAATTTTCTTTTAGTCAATTTACCAGTTAAATTGCATCCTTCATTCCTTTCTGTAGTGCATAGTAAATTCAACTATGTTCATATACATTTTGTTCAGATATCCCATAAGAATGGGTTCATATTTTGTTGCCAGTTCTTTTATACAACAAAATGTTCTATTGATTTACTATTAATCTTTTAAGTTATCACCCCAGTTTTAGGTTTAAAGATATTGTAAGCTTAGTGATTTGAATAATTTAAAAATATATGCTTTGTAAATAAGATTTTAAGAAATTTTAAGATATAGAACTAAATGTTAATTTCTTTCTAGAACTGCTACAAATATTATATGTGTGATGACATAAGCCGTGATTCTGAAGGAATGGATGAACAGTGCACATAGGCATTATGATATCCAGGGAAAAGAAATCATTTTCCTTTTGGATGTATCTTAAATAGTCTTATTTGTAGTATCAGTGATTCTGAGTCATGTTATCAAATGATCTATATTATTGGATATATTCAGAATAAGGGGCATGCAAGTATTTAGTTTTTAATTTTATATATTTTCTAGTTGAAGAAAAGTGGCAATCAGCTTTGTTATAGTTAATAGTAAAAGTTCTTAACTATAACTCTTGCTAGGTTTCTCTGACCTTGGAAGAAAATTTTACAGTTCTACTTTACTAACATCTATCTTGGAGAATTTACTTAAATTATGGATTGAAAAAAATTATTCTAAATAAGGATACATAGATTTCACCATACTATGATATGTGGTATATGCAAGCACAAAAAGATTAAGAAGTTCTGATTGATCCAGGCTTCCATGTTACCCATATCTGCCATGATAATATTCTTAGAGCATGGCCATGACACTTCCCTGATCAGTAAATTATAGTGGTTCCTTATTATCAATAAAATGAAACACAAACTTCTCTGTTAGACATGTAAAGTCCTGTACAACCTATTTTAAACTTACTTTCCCAGCCTTCTTTATATTGTATTATCCTTTGGTCTTGCAATTTAAAAAATACAATACCCTGTTTCCATTCTCCTTTTCATGAGATAGTTCCCATCCCTGAAATTCACTTTTTCCTCACCTCTCCTGGTGTAATCTTTTTGTTTCTTTCAAAGGTTAAATCTCTTCTCTCTGGTTTCTAGTTTTTTCCCCTTTAACGCTGTCTTTATTCTATATAATTATTTAATTGTGTTTATGTGTATATCTGTTGTTTCCCTCTATGGAATATAAGTTCCTGAGAGGCAAAGCCTGTTTGTGTATATATTTTGTATTCCCACTATTTCACATATAATATTTACTTCAATAAATACTTATTATTTATTTCCTACAAGGCACATTTTGCCTTTGGGGCAACTTAGCTTCATAAGAAGATAGCATGTTTGAAAGTTTTTAAATTCAAAAAATATTTATTAAAAATTTAGTCTTTTCAAGATGTCAGCAGATACTTTTAAGAATTTAGTTCTTAATCTCTAGCTTTCAGTTTCAATTAGCCTAGGAGACAAATTAGAATGGAAGAGAGACAATTAGTATAATAATGATGGGAAATCATGATGATAGCTCAGATTTATATAGTGTCTGCTATGTTCTAGATACTGAGCTAAGCGCTTTACAAATATTGCTTTTTATCCTCACAAAAGTCCTGAAAGGTATTGTTATGATCCTTTTCTTACAGCTGAGGAAACTGAAGCAGATAGAAGTTAGGTGACTTGCCCAAGGTCACACAGTTAAGAGTGTAGGTCCAGATTTGAACTCTGCAATTTTGCTCTCAGAAACAGCATGAAATAGTTCTATGATCTTCTGAAAACCCACAGTTTTGTCTTATCAAGTTTTGGATTATTTTCTTTCTTTTGTGTAGTATTTGTTCCTAGATACCTTTAAGTCATTACTAAACATGGAGGCGATATTTCCTTCTGTGTGATCTTTTTCTCATTGACTTCTATCTTTTTATGGTCTAAGATGTGATTTTCTTCCTAAAATTGTTTGTATTTTCAAACTTTTGTCTTTAAAATTTTTCTCATTACTTACTTCTCTCTCTCTCCTTTGATTTTGGTTTCTGTAGGAACTGGATACTGAAGCATCTGAATTTTCCCTCCACACTGGGCAATCCTGAGTTCTCTTGCCATGAAAGGAAAACTAGAATATTCCTTTTCCTTTTTGTTACTTCTAAGCTTTTTTTTCTGCCAACATTATCTTTTCTGCTTTGAGAGTCACATTGTTAATGTTTACTACCCAATCCACATTCTGGAGGCTTATCCTCTTTAAAGCATTTCCTTCTATCAATTCCATGACTTCTCCAAAACTTTATTTCCTATTGTAGTATTTTGTAATTTAGTATACCCATTGATGCTTCTTTTAATAATTTTCTAATTCTTCAGTCTCCTCCATTCCCATGACTTCATTCATTTAATCTATCTCAGCAATACACAAATATGATCTAAATTCTCTACCTAATCACAACTGAGAAGTGGTCCACATCCCTGATCATGAAAAAATTTTATCTAATTATAATCTTTTGTCCTTTATTCTTTTATCGCACCACAACGGATTTCTTCATCCTTTCCCAGGACTTCTAGTTCTTCCATTTCAAAAGTCTTTAGGGTGGCCATTAGCCCTGCAATTCCTGCTCTTTTTTGTATTGATGAATAAGATCAGTTCTGCATTGCTCCTCTATGTTTGTGATTTGTCTTTGATCCTGAATTCACAATATTAGGAATAACTCTTACCACCCACTGTTCTATCTAAACAGCTAGAGAAGTTCAGCAAAATTGTCATTTTACATATTGCTAATTATTTTACTCTCCTATTCTCCAATCTTTCTGTCCCTCCTGTAACTTCCATGAATTCTTCTTCACTTTTCCTTTAAGTGAAGTACCTTACCTGTTTCACTGAAAAAATAGAGGCAATTTACCAGAACTTCCCTCCTCTCACATAAACTGCAGTGACACATAAACTCCATTATTTCCAGGATCAGATATGAAATCCTCTGGTTTTTAAAGCTTTTCACAAGCTGGCTCTCCACCCCATCTCAGTTTTCTTTCTTCCTCTCTATATTAAGTGCTTACTTTGTATATCACTGAGCACTGTAGATGAAAACAAAGCTAAAATACCCCTGTTTTCAATGGACTCAGTTTCTAATGGAAGAAGTTTCATTTGTAGACCGTGTCCCTTGGGGTGCAGCAGCCATGCTTTTCTTTAATATCATTTCCATCTCCTTAAATTGGAATAATTTGGCAAAACGAAGGACTAAGGTCTGCTTATTTTTCTGGTTCTTCAGTAGCAGAGATAACTAAAATAGGTAATATGTGATGGAATAGATGAAAGACTATCTCGGACATTGCTTTCCTGGATGACAGGCATAGCCGATAGCAAAAGCTATTGGGCTCAAGAGAATGAACTGTTCCCATCAGGATCAAAGGAGGGTAGTGATAGTGATTTGATTTCCCTGTTATAGATTAGACTAGCTTGCATAGAATATTTTAAGCAATTGGTTACCACCTCTTTTTTTACAGAGGAAATATCATATTGAAATTTAATTAAAGAAAACTTCTTAAAAAATTCTTAGATCCCAGGTCAAGAACCACTGAAATATAGCCTAGAAGATCATTCATCAGGTAAATTGTAGAAGGTATTCCTGCATTGGACACTGGTGGGGAGGAGAGGAGAAGAGTCAATAGCATTTAGGCTTGGGTTAAACCTATGATTTTATCCAGTATATCCAACTCCAGCTGGAGGAATTCCTTCTATCAATGTAAATATGCTACTGTTCTGTGACTTTAGTCTTAAAGAATTGCCTGTGGAAGCGAGGTCAAGATATTTTTACATAGAACAACACAGCCCTGAGGCCAGATTGAATCTAGAACTCTCTGAACCTAAGACTGTCCCTCTTCACTATGCCACTCTGCAAAATATATTTTAATTGTTGTGTTTTTTTTTGCTTTTAGAATGAAGTACCACCTTGTTTCCATAATATCTTTGTCATTTAAGGTCATCATTGGTCCATATCCATCATTTAAATGTGTTCATGCTGTCTTTTTTAATCTGTAAGATTAATGGTTTAAGGGTTACTTTCAGTAAAGTTCCATTATGTAAAATAACATTTATGGAAGAATTTGAGAAGATACTTAGAGAACAGAAAGCAAAACTTGTTCATCATTTGAATAAACAGGTCACTAGAAAAGTTCATTAACTGTTTCAGGTGAATGTGATCAGAAGTGTAATGGTAAATATCTTAACCAGCTCTCAAAAAATGAATGAATAAAGCATCTTTACACTTAATCTGCATTATTACATTTTTGGTCCTTTTTTAAAGTCTAAATAATCACCAAAAAAATCCTGATTTGTAACATTTGCTGGCATCCAAGGTATAAATGGATAAACGGTCATATTGAAAGTTTTAAAATTTAATAATATAAACTGGCTCTCTTGAACCAGTATCAATTAGATTCAGCATGCTACCAGATATACTACACTAGAATTTAGGCAATTGGATTTAGCTGTGTCTCTCTTTTAAACTTTAGAAATGAGCTTTATAGGATGTTGATGAGACTCTGCTGAATCAGAGGCCATAAAAAGATCCTGTTTTATATATAAATGGATGACAGAAGGTAAAAGACCTTCCAGATTGTTACAGGTCTAGATTATGCACTGTCTTCAACTATATGAGACTATGATATACTAACCATGTTTTTTACTATATGTTCTACTATAACACAAGAGCAAATTACTGGTAATTCTGTACCTTATTATTTCAGATGAATTGACTTATTTTACATATATTTATATGTGACATGTTTTCTTACACTATAGAATATAAACTCTTTCAGTAAAATGTCATTCTGTTTTTGGATTTTGAATCTTCCCCACCTCTCCACCAGGAACAATATTTGGCACAGAGTAGTTGCTTAATAAATGCTTGTTTGAATGACTGATAAACAACTTGGTGGTACAGAGTTATGCTTCAACCACTATGAAACTTAAGTGATTCTGAAAAAGGATCTTTCCCCTTTCTTTTACACTGAATCCTGGCCTTCGAATATCTTCAATAATCTCAGCTTTGAGATCAGGTGGTGCAGTTTTGCTAAAGTGGCAGGTTTCTGTTAAAAAGAGAGAGAGAGAGATACAGGCTAAAGCCTCAAGTTCGGTTGCCACCTCTTTTGAGGAGATTGGGGCAGACTGAGGGACAGATTAGACCCATGGTCTAAGGCATTGATGGGCAAACTACGGACCACAGGCCAGATGCAGCCCCCTGAAATGTTTTATCCAGCCATGCAACATTCTTCCTGATCTGATGAATACAACAAGTAGGATACAATCCAATGAAACTTGGAAAGAGTTGCCTTAGAAACAGACTGACAGATGAGCATTTCCTTTCCTTTGGCCCCCTCTTTAAAAAGTTTGCCCATCACTGGTCTAAGGGGATGTTATCACTTCTAGGACCGTTGTGTCTATCTGTCTCCTACTTGCAGTTTGTTAGCATTTATTTGTGGTGAAGAGAAAAAAAGAATTTCCCTCTTCACAGAATTTTCTTTCTTAATAATGGTCATATAATTGGGCTGGAAAAGGCCTGGTAGTTTGGGGAATATTGCTGTTCCTAAGGTTCTTGAATTCATAGTCCTAGGTTTTTTCTGTCAAGACCTGAGCCATCATAGTCAAATATTGTGTGTTCAGGTAATGAGATAATGTTAAATAGCCTTGATATCACATAAAACTTCAATCTTTTGTCCCCTGAGCTATCCAAACTTCAAGCATGGTATCAATACTGTTTAAGGATAAAAAACTGGTCTTGAGTGTGGGAGTGAGGGTAGGGATGGGGTATGAGTGCTGCCTCAAAGCACCTATGAGATGGGAGTCTCATCATAACTGGAAAAAAAAAGAACTATTAAATAGTCAGAAAAGCCACTCTTTAATTAAGGAAAGAAGTTCAGTGCTCTCCTCCAGGCCTCCACACAGAGTTGCATGCTATTCACCCACTTAGGCCCCTGAAACTGGAGACTTTGGTTGCTCTGGCCACTGACAGCTGGGAGAGCTGACCACGCTAGATTGACAACTCCGAGGAACAAAATAATTTTGGATACCTATATACCATCTGGGGGAGCCATGGCTGGGGAAAGATGATTGACATTACCATAGCTACAAGGACATGAGAATGTTCAAACTATACTGACAGGATACAATCAAGCTTGGGAAAGGAATCATAGCCAGAAGCTAGGGTATAAGGGAAGGAGCTATTTATAATGGACACTAAAATGATAGTCTCTGCCCAGGTGTGGGTCTTCTTGGGAAAGGGTCTCTAACACAATGAGGGACACCACTCAAGACAAAAAGAGCTCCACCTAACTGGGATTGTCATTCACCTTAAGGTCCATTATTCATTCTGAAAGTGCTAAAATGAGATTCCCTTCAGGGTGGATTCTCAGGGGAACAGGGAACAAGTATTTTGGATCTCCAACTTACAAATTAGCCTTAAAACTTGGGGTTCATCAAATCTTACTAGTCTACAAGTTTGGGAGTTTCTAGATTCTATGTTGACACACACTCCTTTTGGGCAAGGCCTGACACTGCTGCCCAAACAAACTGACAAATGGGTGATGCTATAGAGTTTGACCCTATTACTAATGGTGGAAAAGATTAGGGTACAGGTATGGACAATTGGCATTTTGGCCAGTCCCCAAATACCCTGGCCATTAACACTTGTGCTAGAGAAAGGTAGGCTGTCTACCTTTGGCAAATTCTGACAACCAGCACATGACCCCAATACCCCCCAAAGTCTTTAGTCTCTTGAATCTGGTGGGTCCTGATGGTGGGTTCTGATGTAATGACTTCCACACCCTTTCTCTCCTGTTGATTTCGCCTTTGTACAGAAGGCTTCATTCACTATAAGGGAAAATAAGAGAAATCTATGAATATGTTCTCTAATAGGACTTTGTCAACTCCCAATATACTTACTTACTACAAAGCTTAAACACACTGCTAACCTTAATCTGCAATACTATCAGTACTTGACACTGATGCTTAAATCAATGCTTGAAAAATCAGCCAATGGTCTTCCGAGCTACTTGTGGCTCAAAATAGAAAATCAGCTAATACCAAGTAAAATTCTAATTAAATATTTTGTTACAAAAATTCCAAAATCATATTAAAAATGACTGCATGACCATTTCAGCTTCAAAACAATTTTAAAAGTCACATTAAAAAGTCTCAAAATTAAAATTAAAATTAACTCCAAAAATTCTCAAAATTAAAAATGCTTCTAACTTTCCCTAATTTTAAACCTCTCTCACCCCCCCTCCCCCACCCTTGGGGAGTTTGACACGCTAGGAATTTAAGAAACTGTTCTCATTTACCTTTAACTACTACATCAAGTTTAACTATGAACATGCTTAAATAGCTTAGACTTTTTACTCCTATTAATTATTACTTTGCATGAAAGAAATAATGTTGCAACTGAGTCACAGCCAAAGCAAAAGGCCTGTAGATAAAAATTATTGTGGAAATAATTCTCTTGTTGTTTCAGTATTATGGGATTTCCTGATTCAATTGAGTTCTAGCCTGTCTAAAGTATCTATTCATTGTCAGTAAGGACTCATTTACCACTGAAGGCCTAGTTTATAGGTGATTTTCCTTAGCATTCCTAGGCACAAAAGGCTCCCTCCTTATCTCATAGTTTCCTGCCTTGAGGCTTCAAAATGTATAAACTTTAGTGGTACTGGGAAGCAATTCAGTATTCTATCTGAATCTTATTTATTAACAGTGCTGTTTAGAATTTATTATTTGCATGTGTATTGCTTCCCCCTTTTTGGCACTGATATTTGCCATGTTTTCTTTATTACCTGGGACCTCTTTGAACCTGAATCATTTAAAATGGCTAAAAATTTTCATCTATCTGCTTCCAAAATCCCCATTTTTTAGGCCTTGTCTTTCTAAGGCTTCCTTCATTATGATTTCAGAAAACTTGCTATAAGAGGAAAAAAGTGAGAAGTAAATTAAAATGAGGGAGAACTGTTCCCCTAATTTGGAATATTAATGGCATGTGTAAGTTGTCAATGATCAACAGTCACTTGTAGAACTTGACAGGAACTCAGCTGAGCCATTTCTCAGCCGTTCCATTTGCCCTTGTGACTACATCAATAACCACTTTTCCTCCATAGTATCTTTTTTTTCTCCAATTATCTTCCCAAAGAATTCACTCTTAGATGGAAATTCTCTCTAGCCATGCTCAGGGTTTAAAATAAATTATCTTCTGTTATTAACAATTACTTCTAGGCTCCATCATTTCTTTCCTAAATTCTTCTGATTCTGCCTCCTTAGGCGGTGGGGAATATAAGATAATAGCATTTCTTACTATGGCTTGTGTCAATGTGGAATCTAGAAACCCCAAAACTTGTAGCCACATGGAATCTGAAAACCCCCAAGTTCACTTAGCTTGAAAGTTGAAGACCTCAAGGTTGACCATCTATTTTATGGTATTCCTTCTTTTCTTGGGTCCTATGATACTACACTCTGCTGGTTTTCCTACTTCTCTATCCTTCCTCCTCTTTTTACTGGCTCATTATTCACACTGCACATCCCAAGTATGGGTGTTTTCGAATTCTCCTGGTGCCTTTCCTCTTTCATTTCTCTTGGTGATATTCTTTGCACTTGTGCATTTAGATATCATCTTTTTGAAAATGACTCTCAGAGCTATGTTTAAAAACTCCAGTCACATCCCTAAGTTTCAGATCCACATCATTCAGTTGGCCTGTTGGATATTTAGACCTTGGAATCCCAAAGGCAACATGTCCCGAACAAAATTAATTATCTTTATCCCAATCTTTTCCCCTTTCAAACTTTCTTTTTGCAGTTAAGAGTACTTCCATCCTCCTCAACACTCAGGTACAAAATCTTAGTGAGAGCTGTGACTTCTCACTCTCATTCACCCAATATAGCTGCCCAGCAATATATGGCCCAGCCTTGCCTTTTCTATAATAACTTTTACAAATTCCTCTATTTGTTAAGTGTCCCAACATCTGTGCCACCACCATCACTGATCAGCAGAAAACAAGACTAGAAACAGTAAACCCAAGAGCCATGGGAATTGCTCTTCCCTTCCCTCTACAGACCACTAGCCTTGATACAATCCAGTTCTTACAACCAGATAGTAAGCCCTGTGGAGAAATCTACCTGACACATGTCTCTGGAAGTCATGTGTCAGAAATGGGTACATATATTTTTATCAAAAGAAATGACTTTCAAAAAAACAATAGCTAATGCTTATATAATGCCAACAACAGATGAGGAAATTGAGACAGGCAAAGGCAGGTAAATGTCTGAGGGCCATATTCAAGTTTCAGTCTTCCTGACTCCAAGATAGGAGGTTCTATCCACTGTAACAACTCACTTAGCACACTGAAGATTATGAATATCTATGGGGTCATGAAGAATCAAACACAAATGAATGACAAAAATATCCTCTTTTTAAAAAGAATAGGGAGAGGAAAATGTGATAAGTTTCAAGATAGGGGAGAATTAGAATGATTTCTATGGGGAATGAACAAATAAAAAGGGAAGAATAAAAAAGGTTCCCTGATCAAGTTTGGTCAATAAGCATTAAAACGAGGAGCAAATAGCATGAGTAATCTAAGGTTAACTGTGAAAGAGAATTCTTTACTCTAGTGTCATTGCTGAGATAAAACTAACTTAAGAACTCCTACTTAGTACCTCACTAGTGTAAGAGGGAGATTTTAGATATTTTATAGATATATATTTAAAGTGTGGCCGCCAGGAATCAACAATTCAGATTGATTCGGTAATTAAAATAGACCCAAGTGAGGATTGGGTTTAAGGTAGTTTATTTACAATTAGGAAGGTAAAAGGTAAGGAAATAAAGAGAGGGAGAGGATAGTCCAGGCCTGCAGAAGCCTGGACAGAGAGAGAAGGTTAAAAGGCTAAATAAATTAGACTACAAGCCACAAGGCCTAGCAATCAGATAGGCTAGAGCCTACTTAAGGTAGAGTCTGGAAAACACCAAGGTAGGCCAAGGAAGTCAGCCTAACTTACCCACGCGACCATTCAGAGTTGAAGCTGCCTGCAGTCTCCTCAGAGATCCTTCAGCACCATGTTCAAAGCGGGAACTCCCTAAGCAGGAAGTAACTGACATACTTGAAGAGATAGTGTGTTTCGTCGCTTCCTGTGGGTCCACCTCTAATTCAAGTGGACAAATGGCAGCCTCTACACTGATTTGGACTGCCCAAAGGGCACTCCCTTGTTCTTGATTTGTTACTTATTGGCACGTGTGGGTAACTCATCCCCTCCCCACTAAGGGAGGTGGGGATGACATCATCTCTATGCCTAGGGTAAGTAGAGTTTTGACTATAAATGGGCTAGAGCTAATTCTATTTACACACTAGACAGAAGATAGGATTAACTTTGCTTTGTCTACCTTTGAATTGAATCAACAAAAGCTTGAACACCCTACCTAGCACTAGGTGGAGGAACTAGCAAACCACTTAAAGAATTCACATCTTCAGAAACTCCTTGTTTAAATATTTGTTTAATGTCTTGTGACTCTTACTTATGTCATTCATCACAGATTTAATAGCTTTCAATTAATTTAACTTTCCAGTTGAGCTAATTTGTGGATTATTGGCTGTTTTTAAAAAAATTTTATTTGAGTCTGGCCTTTTATTTCATGAGAGGTTTTCCACAGTAGCAAGAAGTTCAGGTTTCAGAGCTCCTGGGGGCTGCTCAGCCCCTGATGCCTTGATGTTGTCCATGATGGTTGCATCCCAAGAGAAAGTTAGAAGAGCTGAAGGCACCAGCCAACATTGGTTGAAGGCTAAGCTGTCCTCCAAACAGTTTGTGCCAGCCTACAGGAAACAGTTCAAAGGGGCAGCCAATCACTTTGCAGTGCCTCCCTCACATAGCTGTAGAGTGCAGACAGCAGTGCCTGAGTGCATAGAAGGTACCCTGGAGGATGTGCCCATCTGGAAAGTGGACCCGTAGGAGGGTATAGGTATATTTTCTCATTTCCCTCTGCTCCTCCTTCTCCTGCATGGCTTTGCATTGGCTCTGGAAGCACAGACAGCCATTCCACAGTATCTGTCCTTAGTTTTTGCTCCCGTTTGAGCTCCTCAGTTGTGAGGTTGAAGAAGTTCCTAGATAGGTCAAACTGGGCAGCCAGAGGGGAGGGCTTGAAGATTCCTTGCTGCCACGCCAGCTGAGTCCACACTGTTTCTGAGTTCTGCAGTGCAACTTTGTGCTGTTCTAGCTTCTCTACTTGGGCATCCTGCCCTAGCACACAGAATTCTTCCAAAGCCTCTTGTTCTGAACAGGGAGAGTTGTCTTCTCAAACACAATGGCCCTGAAAAATTCATTAGCACCTTCTATCTGCTCCTGAAACACTTTGTTTGCAATTTGATTTTCCTGTATTTCTCCTCTTCTGGGTGAAGATGGATGTTGTCCAGGTACTTGGCAGTGGTGTCCACCCCCAATTTCACTTTCTCTTGGTCCCTGTTGAAAGTATGGATCTTCACAATGGAAGCAGTACCTGGGTCTTTGTCCCTACTTGTTAATGACCTCTTTGATGTGGGCATCCCTCTGGTCCTTTCTCAAGATAGCTCCAGTATATGGGCAGGTAACATAAACCCCAGTTACAGACAGGTTTTCAGAGCCCTCCTCTTCAGCCTGAGGTATCACATTTGCTCCAGAAGACTCAGAGATCCCACTAACAGTGGCTTCTGCTTGTAATTCCTTCTTCACTTGGTTCCAGATGTAATCTTGGGATGTGGGTCCTCAATACTGTGGGTATTTCTGTTCCAGCTTGGCCAGTGCAGCCGCCACTGCCATTTGGGCTTCATTGGTAGGTTCCTGATGGGTTTGCTTGGTTGCTTGTTGGCTCTGTTGTTCCTTGGAGCCCTTTACTCCAACCATGTCTGTGAGTTTCTGCCTGGACCCTGCACTCTTGAACTTGATATGCACCTTGATCTCTTGGAAGAATTTTTTCATGGCTACCGCAGGAAGGGGAAGGGGCAGCGGTGGTGGTGGTAGGGGTGGGGGATTGGGAAGGCCCAGGCTGGAGCAACTCCAGTCAACAACCAGAAGGAAAATACACTGTTCAGGAAGTCCTCTTTTTCCAAAAATTTAAGAAAATTAGAGATCATAGTTGTACTGTTCTGAATTAGATCTTTTGTCTTTTTAATAAAATCTTTTGGAAGCATTAATGATGGAAAAATGTTATAGAATGAAAGGAAGAATCATCTAACTGGGTTTTCTCTTCAGTACAATATATACCTTTTGGCGGGGAGTGGAATTTATGTGGATGATGACATTTCTTTTCATCACTTGCAAACTTTAGCTTTTTTTTCTTCTGTTGCACCAAATGTGATACATTCTCAAACACACTGACACATATGGTAATAAAATTTAACAGAGGCTCAGGTTGGCAAATATAGTAATGGCAATGGTTGTTTTCATCCATTATTTTTGATATCTTGTTTTGCTCAAAATTGCGCCAGATGCATTTTCTGCAAAAAGAATTGTGGCAATTGTCACAACAAATTAAGTTTCCATCTTTTGCAGCACACTGTCTGAAATATAAAAAAAAATCATTAAAGCATTATTCCTAGAGGATCAACTATTTAAAAATACAACAGAATCAAGATTAAAATCTGCCAAATACAAGAATGTCAAGAAAATCAATCTGATTTTTAAAAAATCATACACATACACACTACACACGTCCAATAAAACCGAAGGGTTATTTTTTTAAAGGGAAGCATATTTCTAAGGAATAGTTTAAAAGAGTATTTCTCACATTTATGCATATTTACATACACAGATGTGTTTATGCTCATACAAATATTTTCGTTTAGTCTTTATTTAGTCATGTCTTGATTTTTCGTTCTGTCTCTTGGGATTTTTCCTTCCTGTGGCGGCTTTAGTGGAGCAAGGATTTTTGAGCAGGTAGAAAAATTTAGTCACCTGATTATATTTTGTCAGATAATAAACTTTATAAAAATAATATTTCAAGTACTGGACATTAATTTAAATCCTACATTCATGGCAACCAGAAGTGGAGTTCAGAACCCTTTATTCTCTCTGAGTAGATAAGTTTCAAAAGAAACCACATTTCTCCTCCCCACCCCACCCCCATGGAATTCTCGTCAGAGTTTTCCAAGCACTGGTGATACCTGCTGCTGCTGATCCTGCTCCTCTTCCTGCTACTGCTGTTGCTGTTATAGCTGCTGATTGCTGCCAACAAGCTGAGAATCCTTGGAGCTGCTCTCCAAACAAGCTGGGAAAGTATAAATACCTCTTTCCCTTACATTGCCAACACCTGAGTAGCTTCTAGTTGCTTGACTTAGAAGCCCAGGTGTGTTTCCCTTAGGCAATAATTAGCCTCCTAAAGGGTTTTTACCCCAGGAAAGCTTATACCCTCTTAACACCCAGTCCAAGTGGCAGGGGAAGCAAGCTGCTCCCTGGCGTTTTTTACCCTTAGGGGAGAGGGGAAGCAAGGTTACTCTTTCAAATAGGAAGTAGAATTGCAAGCATGGACCACTCTATGAAAGAGAGATGCATTACCTATCTCAAACAGCTCCCAGTTGTAGGATGTCTCTACTTCCTAACGTTCCTGGGCTCACTGCTCCTAATGATGAGCTTGAATAATCCTGAGATTCAGGGGAGAAATTCATCTCCCTACACCCCCTTTCTATTCTGGCCTGCCCAGTCTCTACAATACATCCAATTTGTGATTCCTCCATACTATGTTCAGTGTGGAATTCTCCCTTAACTTGGGAGATCCCAGAGGTGTGACAAAAGTAACCTAGATGGATGATGACACTGGGGAGGGGAAGGAGTCTTAAAGAGTCTGGAGGTGGATTTTAAGCCTTTTCAGACTCCATTGTTTTATGGAAATCTCTGTATTGGAATTTGGAAAAAAACACAACTCTTGAATTCAGTACCTGTATGCTGTCACATATATTTTATTTGCTGACTGCTTAAGATTTTATTTTGTTTGTTAAGATCTGTTACACTATGTCACTTTAAGTTACTACGTTTTGACAATTAGCTATCACTGTCTTTATTTGTACCTTCCCCATATTACTGGACTGCAGAAAATACCATTGTAAAAGTACCTTTGAGTTATTTGTAAAAAGAGTGAAATGAGCAGAACCAGGACAACTTTGTACAGAAACTGAAACATTATGGCACAATCAAATATAATAGACATTGCATGCAACGATCTAAGACAATCCTAAGGGACCTATGAAAAAGAATGCTATCCACAGCTAGAGAAAGAACGCTGGGAGGAGAAATGCAAAAGAAAAACATATGATTCATCACTTGGTTATATGGATATATGATTTGGGGTTGTGGTCTTTTAAAGATTACTCTATTACAAATATGAATGATATGGAAATAGGTTTTGAGGAATAAGACATGTATAAACTAGTGGAATTGCTTGTCAGCTCCAGGAGTGGGGAGGGAAGAGAAAAGGAAAGAATATGAATCATGTAACAAGGGAAAGATATCCTGAAATAAATAAATAAAATAATGTGTAGGGAAAAAGCTTTAAAAAATTTTAATGTAAAAAAATAGACCAGCTCCTGTTGCTGGAGGCCTGTACTAAGGATGAGGGAGAAGGAGGAGAGGTGGGGAAAGTGGCTTCTATTCAGAGATGTGCAGGTCTTGGCAATAGCTTGGTTATGGAAGGAAAGAGAGAGTGAGAGACCCAGATGGCTCCTACATTGTCAGCCTGGATGACTAGAATTACAGGATAAGATGCTATTGCCTTCCACAGTAACACAGAAGGTAAGAAGAGGGTTTAAGCAGAAAGATCATGAGTGCTTTTTTGGACTGGGCTGAAGATGTCTGCCGAACATCCACTTCTAGATGTGTGAAAGGAAGGTGGAGATGAAAAACTGAGTTCTTGCCCTTCTGGTATGCAAAGAATTCATTCTCAGGAAACACCGTGTTCCTAGTTTCTTCTGATATATTTATCATGTTCTACTTCACCAAGAATAAATTTACCAGAACAAATTGCTGTCTCCTGGCCTACCATAGTTCAAAATGCTGTTGGCATAAACCGGGCTTTCTCCAACTTAAACAATTTCTATAAACTACAAACACACCAAACACATACCATACACCCCACAGACAAAATGAATTAGCTTTGGTGAAGCAGAATAAATATTCTTCAGAAATGGTAATACTTAATTTAAACCAGGGATATGCTTGGAGCTATAAAACCTCTGACACCAAGGGGTCCATGGATAGATGAAAGAAGCACAACATGCTTCCAGTCACCATTATTTTATTCACTTGTAACTTATAGCCTTCATTAAATTATGTTTTTAACTGTGTAGTTAAAATTAATTTTAAAGAATGAATATTTTTCATATAAATAGAACAAAAATATAAAAAAACATTAATTCCTAGTACACATATTTTTATGTTCCTAAATATTCTGGCTTTGTTTAAGTCAGTGTTGCTTTCTGAGAATGCCATTATAACTAGACAAGAACTACATATTTGAAGAGGCAATTGTCCAGTTTGAAAATAACTACTAAAAGCCAGAATTATACATTTAGTCTGCCACTTTTTATTCCCCATTGTATTGTCATTATGAGTGGTACAGCTATAGTCTACATAAGCCTTTTCCCCTATCATCAAAGAATTGAGAATCAAAAGTACACTTTAACTACTAATAAAAACTCAGATGATGTGGACCAGAAAAGGCAGATTATCACCTGTTTTGACTGGACCCTTTCTGAGTTTATATGCACTTTAAAAAGGAAGATTTCTCAAACCCGGCCTCAGCCACTTCCCAGCTGTGTGACCCTGGGCAAGTCACTTGACCCCCATTGCCCACCCTTACCACTCTTCCACCTATGAGACAATACACCGAAGTTAAGGGTCTAAAAAAAAAAAAAAAAAAGGAAGATTTCTACAAGGTACTTCATTTCTATGTAGTTTCTTCTCAGATGCAAAAAAACATCTTTTTACATT
The DNA here is from genome assembly GCF_016433145.1 of Gracilinanus agilis. NCBI lineage: Eukaryota > Metazoa > Chordata > Mammalia > Didelphimorphia > Didelphidae > Gracilinanus > Gracilinanus agilis. Next base: position 62,779,132 of record NC_058136.1, on the reverse strand, counting down.
CCATTTTTTAATTTTAAGAGATTTTGGAATATTAAATATTTTAATGTTTCAAATTCACTCACAATTGGAATGACCTCCAGGAATTGATGCAGAGTGAAAGGAGCATAACCAGGAAAACCTTATACACAAAGATGATACGCTGTGGCACAATCCATTGTAATGGACTTCTCTACTAGCAGCAATGCAATGATCCAGGACAATGCTGAGGGACTTATGAGAAAGAACGCTATCCACATCCAGAGACAGAAATGTGGGAGTAGAAACACAGGACAAAAACAACTGCCTGATCACATGTTTAGATGGGGATATGATTGGGGATGTAGACTCTAAGCTATCACCCTTATGCAAATATTAATAATATGGAAATAGGTCTTGATCAATGACCCATGTAACATCCAGTGGAATTGCTCATTGGCTCCGGGAGGTGGGGTAGGAGAAGGGAGGGAAAGAACATGAATCATATAACCATGGAAAAATCTCCTAAATTAATTAATTACATAAAAATTTTCAAATAAAAAAATTTCATTCACAATCAAAGAAATCATACTTACCCCACTTTTTTGGATTTTCCACTGTGCAAAATCACTGTATAACACTAAAATGTTTGTCTAAAGAAAGAGCAGAAGATTAAAATAAATAACCTCACATTATACAATGTTTATTTAAGAAAAATGAAGTCATCAATTAAGTTGATTACTTTAAAATATACATTAGAAATAAGAAAATGTGATTAAAAAAGAAAAAATTCAGTGCCAGAAAAAATTAAAAAGGTTAATTTGAAATCAAGAACAAAATAATGCAATTTTCAAAAACCGTTTCCCAAAAGTATGTGCAAAATAAAGCAACTGATCCTAGGCACAGGTTTATAATAGTGTTACAATAAAAAATACTCATTTAAGAACAATCAATTATAATAATTATAGGAATTTTTTTTGGAGAAGGGATCCCTATTAAATTTCTCCTGTGACACAATATGTTCTGTAGACAATAAAAGGAGAAATAGAAAACAGCAAATTTCTCAAGTAAATATTCATGAAATAATGTAAATGAATGCATAAATGATAAGAAAGGGGATTATAAAACTTTGATGGGTTTATATTAGGAATAAAGGCTAAGTTGGGGTTGAGAAATCTATTGCCTTAAGAGGGTTTATAATAACAAAAATAAATTTGTTTCACTACTCCTTCTCTTTGGTGTTTCTCTCTCTGTGTCTTTTCCATCTCCATTCCCTGTATTCCCTTCTCTCTCATCTTCTGATTCTCCCTCCTTCCTGTCCCCTCTTATTCACCCTCTCTCCTCATTTTCCTCGTCATTGC
>NC_058136.1:62751986-62762979 GCF_016433145.1 Gracilinanus agilis | reverse complement strand
AAGGGGGAAGAGTCAGAAAGGGAGAGAAGAAAAGCAGATATGTTGGAGAGGGAATGGGAAAGAGGGGGGATTTAGAAGGGAGAGAGAGAGAGAGAGAGAGAGAGAGAGAGAGAGAGAGAGAGAGAGAGAGAGAGAGAGAGAGAGAGGAGAAAGGAGAAGAGAGTGTGAAGGATCAGGACCAGGAAGGAGAATCAGAAGGGGAGAGAGAAGGGAGAAGAGAGAGAAGGGGAAAGAGGGGGAGAGTCAAGGGGAGAGAAGGAAAGAAGTGGAAATAAATGTTGTTAAAAGTAACTTGGTATATTATGAAGCTGTTTTCAGCATTTCCTGTATCCAAGGAGACACAGGTAATTTCTTTCCTTTTGCAAATCATTTATGTGCAGTTGGTTTTCCCTTTTAATACAGGGAAAGGAGATGGAAAAGACAGAGAGAAAGAAACACTAAAGAGAGGGATCACTGAGACAAATTTATTTTTGTTATTAAAAACCCTCTTAAGGCAATAGTTTTCTCAGTCCCAACTTAGCCTTTATTCCTATTATCAATCCACCAAAGTTTTATAATCCCCTGTCTTATTATTTATTCATTAATTTACAATATTTCATGAGTATTTACTTGAGAAATTTACTGTTTTCTGTTTCTCCTTTTAATATCTACAACCATTTTGTGTCACAGGAGAAATTTAATAGAGCACCCTTCCCCCAAAACAGTTCCTGTATATATATAATTGATTGTTCTTGAAATGAGTATTTTTATTGCAAAACTATTATAAAACTATGTTTATGGGGGGCAGCTGGGTAGCTCAGTGGATTGAGAACCAGGCCTAGAGACGGGAGGTCCTAGGTTCAAATCTGGCCTCAGACACTTCCCAGCTGTGTGACCCTGGGCAAGTCACTTGACCTCCATTGCCTACCCTTACCGCTCTTCTGCCTTGGAGCCAATACACAGTATTGACTCCAAGACGGAAGGTAAGGGTTTTAAAAAAAAAAAAAAAAAAAAAAAAAAAACTATGTTTATGATCAGTTTTTTTCACATATTTTGGGAAACAGGTTTTGAAAATTGCTTTATTTTGTTCTTGATTTCAAATTAACCTTTTAAATTTTTTCTGGCAACGAATTTCTTTCTTTTTTAATCACCTTTTCTAATTCCTAATGTATATTTTAAAGTAATCAACTTAATTTAATTGATGACTTCATTTTTTCTTAAATGAACATTGTATAATGTGAGGTTATTTATTTTAATCTTCTGCTCTTTTTCTAGACAAACATTTTAGTGTTATACAATGAGTATACACAATGGAAAATCCAAAAAGTGAGGTAAGTATGATTTCTGATTGTGATGAAATTTGTTTTGATCTGAAAATTAATTAATTAATTAATTAAGACTATTTCCCCATAGTTCTATGATTCATGTTCTTTCCCACCCCTCCTCTTACCCCCATAGCCAACGAGCAATTCAACTGGGTTTTAAATGTGTCATTGATCAAGACCTATTTCCATATTATTGATATTTACATTAGAGTGATAGCTTAGAGTCTACATCCCCAATCATATCCCCATTGAACCATGTGATTAAGTAGTTGTTTTTCTTCTGTGTTTCTGCTCCCACAGTTCTTCCTCTGGATATGGATAGCATCTTTCTCATAAGTCCCTCAAAATTGTCCTGGATCATTGCATTGCTGCTAGTAGAGAAGTCTATTACATTTGATTGTGCCAGTGTATCCATCTCTGTAGATAATGTTTTCCTTGTTCTGCTCCTTTAACTCTGCATTACTTCCTGGAGGTCGTTCCAGTTGTGAATGAATTTGAAACATTAAAAAATTTAATATTCCATAATCTTTCATCATAAAAAAATGGAATGTAAAAAGATGACTTTTGCATCTGAGAAGAAACTACATAGTGATGAAGTACCCTGTAGAAATTTTCCTTTTTAAACTCCATGTAAACTCAAACAAGATCCAGTCAGAACAGATGATAATCTGCCTTTTCTGGTCCACATCATCTGAGTTTTTATTAGTACTTCAAGTGTAGTTTTGATTCTCAGTTCTTTGATGATATTTTAAAAAGGCCTTTTTGGACACAACCCATAGCTGTACCAGTTATAATGACTGTACAATGGGGAATAAAAAGTGGCAATCTAAGTCTATAATTATGGGTTTTAGGAGTTATTTTCAAACACAAATTGGACAGTTGCCTCTTCAAATATATAGTTCTCATCTAGTTATAATGGCATACTAAGAAAGCAACACTGACTTAAAGCCAGAATATTTAGAAAGGTAAAAATATTTGTACTAGGAATAAATGTGTTTTTTTATATTTTTGTTCTATTTATATAAAAATGCTTATTTTTTAATGAATTTTAACTACACAGTTAAAAACATAATTTATTAAGGCTATAAGTTACAAGTGCATAAAATAATGGTGACTGGGAGCATGTTGTGCTTCTTTCATCTCTCCATGGACCCCTTGGTGTCAGAGGTTTTATAGCTCTACATATATCCCTGGTCTAAATTAACTATTACCTTTTCTGAAGAATATTTATTCCTCTGTTTATGATTGCTAATTCATTTTGTCTGTGTGGTGTGTGGTATGTGCTTGGTGTGTTTGTAGTTTATAGAAATTGTTTAAGTTGGAGAAAGCCTGGTTTGTGCCAACAGCATTTTGGACTATGGTAGGCCAGGAGACAGCAATTTGTTCTGGTATATTTATTCTCGGTGAAGTAGAATATGATAAACATATCAGGAGAAACTAGGAACACGGTGTTTCCTGAGAATGAATTCTTTGCATTCCAGAAAGGCAAGAACTCAGTTTTTCATCTCCACTTTCTTTTCACACATCTAGAAGTGGATGTTCGGCAGACATCTTCAGCTCAGTCCAAAAAAGAACTCATGATCTTTCCACTTAAACCCTCTTCCTCCTTCTCTGTTACTGTGGAAGGCAATAACATCTTACCCTGTAATTCTAGTCAACCAGGCTGACAATGTAGGAGCCATCTGGGCCTCTCACTCTCTCTTACCTTCCATAACCAAGCTATTGTCAAGACCTGCACATCTCTGAATAGAAGCCCCTTTCCCTCTCTTCTCCTTCCCCCTCACCCTTAGTACAGGCCTCCAGCAACAGGAGCTGGAGTATTGGTTTTTTTACATTGAAAACAAATTTTAAAGCTTTTTTTCCTACACATTATTTATTTTTTTTAGAATATTTTTCCCTTGTTACATGATTCATATTCTTTCCTTTTCTCTTCCCTCCCCTCTTCCAGAGGTGACAAGCAATTCCACTGCTTTATACATGTCTTATTCCTCAAAATATTTAATTTTTTAAAGGGAAACATTTTTCTAAGGAATAGTTTAAAAGAGTATTTCTCATGTTCATGCATATTTATATACACAGGTGTGTTTATGCACACACACCTATTTTTGTTTAGTCATTATTTAGTCTTGCCTCTTCGTGATCCTGAGATTTTCTTGTCCAAGATAACAGAATGGTTGGGATTTCCTTCAGCAGCCTGTTTTACGGATGAGGAACCTGAGGCAAACAGGGTAAATGACTTGTCCAGGGTCACAGTGTCACATAAGTGTCTAAAATCAGATTTGAACCATCACTTTTTTCTCATTTTTTCACTTTAGCTGCCATCTAGCTCAGAAAGAATTGTGTACTTACTGTTTTATTGAAAACTTACTGCTATCTGGAGAAACAGAAGTAAATAAAAGAACATCTGAAAGAAATATTTATACAAATATGGATGACTATATATATATATATATATATATGTGTGTGTGTGTGTGTGTGTGTGTGTGTGTGTACATATATTTATATATTTGGGGTAAATTCTAATGATGAGACTCCCATCTCATAGGTGCTTTGAGGCATCACTGATACCCCATCCCCACTCTCAAATGCTCCCACACTCAAGAACAGTTTTTTATCCTTAAAAGGTATTGATACCATGCCCAAGATTTGGATAGCACAGAGGACAAAAGACTCAAGTTTTATGTGATATCAAGGCTATTTAACACTATCACATTACTTATGTTTATTCATGTTATGTTTATTAAGTACATATTACTTGATGACTTAGGTCTTGACAGAAACAACCTAGGACTCTGAATTCAAGAGCCTTAGGAACAGCAATATTCCCCAAACTACCAGGCTTTTTCTAGCCCAATTATACAGTCATGATTAAGGAAGACAATTCTGTAAAGAGGGAAATTCTTTTTTCCTCTTCACCACAAATAAATGCTAACAAACTGCCATCAGGAGACAGATAGATACAACAGTCCTGGAAGTGATACCATCACCTTAGATCATTGGTCTAACCTGGCCCTAAGTCTGGCATTACCTCCTCAAAAGAGGTGGCAACCAATTGCTCAAAACAGTATGCAAGCTAGTCTAATTTATGACAGGTAAATCAAATTACTATTACTACCCTCCTTTGATCCTGATGGGAACAGTTCATTCTGTTGAGCCCAATTGCCTTTGGTATCAGCAATGCCCATCATCCTGGAAAGCAATGCCCAAGATAGTCTGCCATCCATTCCTGCACATATTTCCTATTTTAGTTATCTCTGCTACTCAAGAATCAGAAAACAATAAGCAGACCTTAGTCCTTAGTATTGCCAAATGATTCCACTTTAAAGAGATGGAAATGATATTAAAGAAAAGCATTGCTGCTGCACCCTAAGGGACACGGTCTACAACTGAAACTTCTTCTATTAGAAACTGAGTCCATTGAAAATAGGGGCATTTCAGCTTTGTTTTCATCTACAGTGCTCAGTGATATACAAAGTAAGCACTTAATATAGAGAGGAAGAAAGAAAACTGAGAAGGCAGGGAAAACCAGTTTGTGAAAAGCTTTAAAAACCAGAGAATTTCATATCTGATCTGGGAAATAACAGAATTTATGTGTCACTGCAGTTTATGTGAGAGGAGGGAAGTTCTGGCAAATTGTCTCTATTTTTTCAGTGAAACAGGCAAGGTACTCTGCTCAAAGAAAAAATAAAGAAGAATTCATGGAAGTTACAGAAGGGACGGAATGATTGGGGAATGGGAGAGTGAAACAATTAGCAATATGCAAAATGACAATTCTGCTGAACTTCTCTAGCTGATTAGGTAGAGAAGTGGGTGATAAGAGTTATTCCTAATATTGTGAATTCAGGATCAAAGACAAATCACAAACATATAGGAACAGTGCAGAATTGATCTTATTTATCAATACAAAAAAAGAGTAGGAATTGCAGGACTGATGGCCCCAAAAGAATTGTGAAATGGAAGAACTAGAAGTCAAATGGAAGAACTAGAAGTCATGGGAAAGCATTAAGAAATAAGTTGTGGTGAGACAAAAGAATAAAGGACAAAAGATTATAATTAGATAAAAGTATTTTTCATGATCAGGGATGTGGACCACTTCTCAGTTGTGGTTAAGTAAAGAATTTGGATCATATTTGTGTATTGCTGAGATAGAGTAAATGAATGAAGTCATGGGAATGGAGGAGATTGAAGAATTAGAAAATTATTTTTAAAAAGCATCAATAGGTATATTCAATTCCAAAATATTACAATAGGAAATAAAGTCTTGGAGCAGTCATATAAGTGATAGAAGGAAATGATCTAAAGAGGATAAGCCTCCAGAATTTGGATTGGGCAGTAAATATTAACAGTGTGACTCTCAAAGCAGAAAAGACGTTGGCAGAAGAAAAGCTTAGAAGTAACAAAAAGGAAAAGGAATATTCTAGTTTTCCCTTCATGGCAAAAGAACACAGGATTACCCAGTGTGGAAGGAAAATTGAGATGCTTCAATATCTAGTTCCTACAGAAACCAAAATCAGAGGAGACAGAGAGAGACAAAAATAAGTGATGAGAAAAAATTTAAAAACAAAAGTCTGAGAGTACAAACAATTTCAGGAAGAAAATCACATCTTAGAACATAAAAAGATAGAAGTCAATGAGAAAAAGGTCACACAGAAGGAATTATGCCCTCCATATTTATTAATGACTTAAAGGTATTTATGAACAAATACTACACAAAGGAAGGGAAATAATGCAAAAAACTTAATAAGACATAGGACCCTGTGGGTTTTCATGAGATCACAGAACTATATCATGCTTTTTCTTAGAGCAAAATTGCAGAGTTCAAATCTGAACCTACACTCTTAATAACTGTGTGACCTTGGGCAAGTCACCTAAATTCTATCTGCTTCAGTTTCCTCAGTTGTAAGATAAGGATCATAACAATACCTTTCAGGACTTTTGTGAGGGTAAAATGCAATATCTGTAAAGCTCTTAGCTCTGTGTCTGAAACACAGCAGGCACTATATAAATCTGAGTAATCATCATCATTACCCATCATTATTATATTAATTGTGTCACTTCCATTCTTGTTTGTCTTTTAGGGTAATTGAAACCAAAAGCTAGAGATTAAGAACTAAATTCTTAAAGTATTTTCTAACATCTTGAAAATATTAAATTTTTAATAAATATTTTTTGATTTTAAAAACTTTCAAACATGCTATCTTTTGTGAAGTTAAATTGCCCAAAAGGCAAAATATGCCTTGTGGGAAAAATACAATAAGTATTTATTGAAGTAAATATTATGTGTGAGATAGTGGGAATGCAAAAGACATACACAAACAGGCTTTGCCTTTAAGGAACTTATATTCCATACAGGGAGACAACAGGTATACACATAAACACAATAAAATAATTATATAGAATAAAGACAGCTTTAAAAGGGAAAAAACTAGAAACCAGAGAGAAGAGATTTAACCTTTGAAAGAAACAAAAAGATTACATGAGGAGAGGTGAGGAGAAAATTTCAGTGATGGGAACTATCTCAAGAAAAGGAAAATGGAAGCAGTGTATTGTATTTTTTAAATAGCAAGACCAAAGGTTAATACAATATAAAGAAGAATGTAAGTTTAAAATAGGTTGTACAGGACTTTACATGTCTAACAGAGAAGTTTGTGTTTCATTTTATTGATAATAAGGAACCACTATAATTTACTGATCAGGAAAGTGTCATGCCATGCTCTAAGAATATTATCATGGCAGATATGGGTAACATGGAAGCCTGGATCAATCAGAGCTTCTTAATCTTTTTGTGCTTACATATACTACATATCATAGTATTGTTAAATCTATGTATCCTTATTTAGTATAATTTTTTCAATCCATAATTTAAGTAAATACTCCAAGATAGATGTTAGTAAAGTAGAACTGTAAAATTTTCTTCCATGGTCAGAGAAACCTAGCAAGAGTTATGGTTAAGAACTTTTACTATTAACTATAACAAAGCTGATTGCCTCAACTAGAAAATATATAAAATTAAAAACTAAATACTTGCATGCCCCTTATTCTGAATATATCCAATAATATAGATCTTTTGACAACATGACTCAGAATCACTGATACTACAAATAAGACTATTTAAGATACATCCAAAAGGAAAATGATTTCTTTTTCCTGGATATCATAATGCCTATGTGCACTGTTCATCCATTCCTTCAGAATCACGGCTTATGTCATCACACATATAATATTTGTAGCAGTTCTAGAAACAAATTTAGTTCTATATCTTAAAATTTCTTAAAATGTTATCAATTACAAAGCACATATTTTTAAATTATTCAAACCACTAAGCTTACAATATCTTTAAACCTAAAACTGGGGTGATAACTTAAAAGATTAATAGCAAAGAAATGGAACATTTTGTTGTATAAAAGAACTGTTAACAAAATATTGACCCATCCTTAAGGAATGTCTAAACAAAATGTCAAACTGCCCAAAAATTACACAGGATTATCAGGTTTACAATGAGAAAGGATCTCATCACACATCTTTCCCAATCCATGACTGAAATCATAACACAGGATCTCTTCTTAAAGTTATCCAGTGAGGCTCTTATGGGTTAAGATGGTGGCAGAGTAATAAGCAGCTCCTTAATCTCTCCTAACCCACACATATAGGACTCCTCAAGGAGACATAAAAACAAATCCAGACGAACAAAGGGACTCCACAACAGGGTGCAGCATAGAAGGTACGTGGGATAGGGGCATTTCCAGGCTATAAGGGAACAAAACAGCTCTCCTTAAAACATGAGCTGAGCAACCCCCTCCCCACACACACCACCTACAGTGCCAAAGCCAGCACACAAGAGCTAGAGCAATTTTGGGGCATCCATTAAGTTCTTGGCAGGTACCTGGGACCACCAGGACCTGCTCCTGAGAGCAGCAAGACTTAAGACTCCAAGAGGCTAAAGAAGACGCAGACTTTGAACACAGACCTGAAGCACAGGCGCAGACCTTGGGTGGGGACCCAGTGCAGAGGGGTACCTGACTGTGGAAGCAGCACCCTGAGACTGTTGAAGGAGCTTCTGACAGAGGAACAAGCAAGGGGACCACCAGGAGGCTTGACCCTGAGAACAACTAGATCTGAGACCTCAGGAGCCTAATGAGTGCAGACAGACCCTGGGTGTGAGGATAAACCTGAGAAGGCACATGGCTCACAATGGCAAGCCATCCACAAGAACCCCGAAAGAGAAAGATCAACAAGAAGAAATCTTTAACACTCACAACTTTTACACAGAGAAAATCCAGACAACAGAGCAAACAGCAGAGGAAAACAAACAAATAATCATATCCAAATCTTCCCAAAATAATGAAAACTGGTCACAAGCTATTGAAGAATTCAAATCTGAGATGATGAGAAAGATGGAAGAGATTTGGCTAGAGAAGTGGGAAATAGCTCAAAAGGAAATAAACAGGTTAGAAGACAGAAACTCCCAATTGGAGAAAGATGCCCCAAAATCAAACGAAATGGTAAGCAAATTGGAAACCAAAATCTGGCAAGAAAATAACAGTTCACAAGGCAGAATTTTGCCATTGGAAAGTTAGGCTCAGAAATCAAATGAACTGATAACCAAATTGAACACTAGAAATGACCAGATAGAAAAGGAAAACCAAAAGATAATACACAAAAACCAGTCCCTAAAGGCTAGAATTGAGCAATTAGAAGCTAATGATCTCTCAAGACAGCAAGAACAAATAAAACAAAGTCAAAAGACTGATAAAATAGAGGGAAACATGAAATATCTCAATGAGAAAGTGACAGACCAAGAAAACAGGTCTAAAAGAGACAATTTGAGAATCATTGGTCTTCCTGAAAAAGCAGAAATTAATAGAAATCTGGACTCCATACTTAAAGAAATTATTCAGCAAAACTGCCCTGAAGTTCTATAACGAGAGGGCAATATAGACATTGAAAGGATCCATAGATCATACTCTACACTAGACCCTGAAAAGACAACCCCCAGGAATATAATAGCTAAGTTCAAGAGCTTCCAAGTAAAAGAAAAAATTTTACAGGAAGCAAGAAAGAGACAATTCAGATATCAAGGAGCACAAAACATGATCACACAGGATCTGGCAGCCTCCACACTAAAAGATTGCAAGGCTAGGGATATCATATTCGGAAAGGCAAGAGAACTGGGTCTACAACCAAAGATCATCTATCCATCAAAACTGACTATATACTTCTAGGGGAAAATATGGGCATTCAACAAGATAGTAGATTTCCAAGTATTTGCATAGAAAAGATCAGGACTAAATGGAAAGTTCGATATCTAACCACAAAAATCAAGAGAAACATGAAAAGGTAAATAAGCAACAGAGGGGAAAGAAAGAAAACTCATATTTTTAAAATTTGTCTCTTTAAGGGCTTCAATAAGATCTAATTATTTGTATTCCTATGTGGAGAAATGTTACGTGTAATTCTCTGTAGTGAACTCTATTCACTATGGTAGTATTCACTATTATAGTAATTAGAAAAATTATTCATAGGGAGAATACTAAATAATCTAAGATGATATGGATGGTGGGAAAGAGGGGGGGTGAATAGTAGAGGACACCAAGAGAAACTTGAATGAATAAGAAAAATAGGATATTCTATTACACACAAAGAGGGCATGGGAAGTGGAGGGGATGAATACTATTATAAGAAGGAGAGGAAGAGAGCATTAAGAGGTAATATTTAAACCTTACCCTCAGTGGAATTAACCCTGAGATGGAAGAGTAGCTATATCCATTGGGATATAGAACTCTTATCGAACCCTAATGAGAAAGTCAGAAGGGATAAACCAAGGAGAGCAGGGGAGTGGGGAGGTCAAAAAATGGAGGGGAGAAGAAGGGGGAGGGAGGGAATTCATTAGGCCTTAAAAATAAAAAGAGGTGAATAATAAGGGAGGGGGTAGAAAGGGAAGTAAATCAAGAGAGGGGACAAGGGTTACTGGCTTAAAGCATACCACTGGTTTAAAAGGTAATAGTGTAAAAAGAAGAGGTAGAACTAGGAGAGGATACCAAAATGTTGGTGAATACACAACTGATAATTATAACTCTGAATGTGAATGGGATGAACTCGCCCATAAAATGGAAGCAAATAGCAGAGTGGATTAGAAACCAAAATCTTACCATATGTTGCCTACAAGAAACACATGTGAGGCGGGTGGACATACACAGGTTTAAGGTAAAGGGTTTCAGCAAAATATTTTGGGCTTCAAATGAGAAAAAGAAGGCAGGAATGGCAAGCAGGAGTGGAGATTATGATTTCTGACAAAGCCAAAGTAAAAATGAATATGATTTAAAAAGACAGGGAAGGTCATTACATCCTGATAAAAAGCAATACTGACAGTGAGGAAATAACGTTGCTCAATATGTATGCACCAAATGGCATAGCATCCAAATTCCTAAAGGAGAAACTGGCAGAGTTCAAGAAGGAAATAGATAGTAAAACTATACTAGTGGGAGATCTAAATATTCCTCTTTCGGATATACATAAATCAAACCAAAAAAATAAATAAGAAAGAGATAAGAGAGGTGAATGAAATCTTAGAAAACTTAGATTTAATAGATATGTGGAGAAAAATAAATAGGGAGAAAAAGGAATACACCTTCTTTTCAGCTGCACATGGTACATTCACAAAGATTGACCATGTAATAGGGCATAGAATC
>NC_058136.1:62697646-62751486 GCF_016433145.1 Gracilinanus agilis | reverse complement strand
GGGCAGCATGGAGCCCCGGCCCCCCCTCCTCCAGTCAGGAGCGCATCCCTCGGGATTCCTGGTCGCCTGGCACCTCGGGCCCTGGGATGGGTGGCCAGGGGGTGGCGATAACGGCGGTAGCTAGCACCCCCCCCCCTCCCCCGCCCACGCAGTGAGCTTGGGGATCCCCCGGCACGTGGCCTGGGCCAGGCGGGAAGGGGAGGGGAGGGGGGGACGACAAAGCACTCGGGCCTCTGAGGGCCCCCGCCCCTCCCCCCCGCCCACTTAAACTGTTGAATTCGTGCCATCTTTCCAGGTGGTCCTTTGTGTATGGTCTGGGCAAATAAGGCCCTAGGAGCCCAGGTCACTCCTCCCGCTCCCTGTCTCCTCTTCCTCAGCCCCCTCCCTCTCCTCCTCCTCCCTGCTCCAGTGAGCTCTTTTCCTGAAGCCTCCCCTTTGCTTTGGGGAGCCAATGCAACTGTATGGAGCAGGCCACTTGGGTTATCTCCTTGTAATATGACAGTCAGCTATCTGGAGGAAGATCTCTTTTCCTACTTTGTGTAGAGCTGGATTTTTTTTTTTCCGCAGACCAAAGGCCTTGTTCCAAAGCCCAGCCTGCTCAGTTCCTGGGCCAGCGCCCCCCCCCCCCCCAGCTCCATGTTAAGAGAAGTTCCCATTTCGGGTAGGCTGCCCTGCTCCTTGCCAGGCTGTCTCTCCTGACTTGGTGAGCCCAGGACTCGGAATTTGAGCTTCTGAGGTCCTCCTGTCACAGCTTGGGTCACATTTGTGGCAGAAAAGTCTTTTTTGGGTTGCTTAGCTATTGCAGAAGATACTGCCAGAGTGGGAGGCCAGTGGTAGCCCCACAGCCAGTCTTGGCTCTGCTCTGTTACTGAGCTACTGTACCCACCTAACAAGCCCATCCTGAGGAAAGCTCAGAACTGAACTGGTGGCTCCGAACTCACAAAAACCCCAATTCTGAGAGTTAGGAGGAAGGGACTTCAGTGGCCATTGGATGTACCTGCCGCCACCTGCCAGCCAAGTGGAGTCCAAAAGGCTAAGGAGGCCCGTGGGGGTCTGGGATTTCATGGCAGTGAATGGATTGGCCAGCTTCATGGGCTAGAGAAGCTCTGGGCTTTCCCAGCTCCCTCGGCCAATACCAGTGAGCACATCTGGAGTGACTTGTCCACTTCACATGGGCCAGAGGGAGGGACTTGGACTCCCAAGATCTCCTCTCTGGCCAGCCCCACCACATGGCTTGCTACAACTCCCACTTCTACACCGAGGCAGGGTTTAGGGAGCCTCATTTGGGAACCTGTAAGCTGTTGTGATCACTCAGACGAATTTTCCTGTCCCACTTCTGTGTTTGTGTGCTTAGGCGAGGAGGCCCTTCCTTCCATTTCCACAGCACACATCTTTTCCTAGTCCCTTAGCATCTTGGGCAGAAGAATGTGGCTAGATATGTGGGTCCCTCTTCTATAACTGAAGAAACTGAGGTCCAGCTGCACCCCTTCAGTCAAGTGTCTGGGCCATATCCCCCCAGACCAGCCAGAAACGGCTTCCAAACCCTTTGTCATCGTTCAGGCGTGGCCAGCTCTTTGTGCCCTCGTTTGGGGTTTTCTTGGCAAAGGTTCTGGAGTGGTTTGCCATTTCCTTCCCTGGCTCATTTTGACAGGTGAGGAAACTGAAGCAAACGGGGCTGAGTGCTAGGAAGAGTCTGAGGCCAGATCTCAACAAGCCTGGCCCTCTCTCCACTGTTCCACCCAGCTGCCTCCAAACCCTTAGGACAGAGTTAACCGGCAGAGGTCGTACACCAGCTGAACTGGATTACTTCTCAGTGCCCTGGCAAGAACTCCAGGTTCCCTCCTTAGCTTCTCTTCTTCCTCCTAAGCGGATAGCTACCTCCTGAAACCAGAAAGAGGGAAAAGCTAAATTGGACTCACTCCACTCACGAGTGGATAGCCTCACAAGTTGGTCAAAGGCCGACTAGAGAGCTCAGCTTTCTGTAAAATGGGAGGAACACCTGGGGCCTCTTCCCCTATCCCAGGGCTGATGTCACTGCTTGTTTGGAAGCCTTCTTAGGTCTCGTTTGGCCGATGTCCTCGCTAGGTTAAGAGAAAATGCCAAAGAAACTTCATCACTCCCTGCCTGGCCTTTGGTGCTGAGTACTGTTTTTCAAAGCCAGTTCCCTTCCTTATCTGTTGAGAGAGAGAGAGAGAGAGAATGAATGAAGGAATGAGTGTGTGTGTGTGTGTGTGTGTGTGTGTGTGTGTGTGTGTGTTGGAGTCTGAGAATTAAGTTAAAGGCCTGGTCCAAATATTTGGGACAAAGTTCTTCAGTGACATGTGTGGCGAGCTTACTTGTGCCTCATTGACCATATAGGATTTTGGTTTTGCAACAACAGGAATTTCACTTCTTCGGTTACTTGGAAGAAACGCCTCCTGGTAGACCTTGCGTTGATGTGGGGAGCCTCTGTCAGGCTGCTAGGCGAAATGCCTCTGAGTTCCGAGGGCCCTTTAAGAAAACCTGTAGACCGAAGCCCTGTTTTTATAGAGGAGGAAATAGTAGCCCTGGGAGACTGGAACTAGCCTGAGGTCACCCAGGTTACTAAGGAGCTGAAGCCTGGCCCGGACTGTTTGTCTGGTGGCCCCCCTAGGCAGGACTTGGCTCTGTTTTATCTTCTTATCTGGAATCTTCCCAGGCTGTATTCTTAACAGTTTAGGCAGGAAATAATCCCCTTGACCTCAGCAGCTTCCAGGCCAGGGCCTCCGAGGTGCTGTAGGTGCTCCCAGGGCTTTCCCAAGAAGAGTCAGCGCAAGCCTCTGAGCCTAAGGCTTCTGTGTTTGACATCTTGGTGTTGGTTTTCAGCAGTCGCATTCCGTGAGTGTCTCTGAGGAAGCTTCTGTTTGGTGGGGTGGACATGGGGGGAGCACGTCCACAGAAAAGTAGGCCCAACCACTTGGACTCCTCCCTCTCCCTCCGGGCTCATTCAGTCACTTCCCCAGAATCTTACCTTGCTCCCGAGTTTGCTTGGTGTGGGTGGTGCTGGGGGTGAGCGCCAGGCCATCTGAGACCTGGGCAGAGCCCTCAGTGGCCCTCAGACTTGAAGAGGCCTGTACTGTGGACAGACTGTTGGGCCTTGGCTGGGGGTCAGGATCCTGGCTTCACCTGTCCCCGGGTTTTTAAAAAAGTCTGTTCGGCCCCAACCTTCCCCTTCCTTGGCTGCCTTTTTTGAAACAGTTTTACAGCCGCTTCTTATGGCACAGTTTCTGGCCCCCCAATAGAAGAAACCCCAGCAGCTTCAGCTGATAGTCTCTGACTGGAGTTCAGAGGGGAGCCAAGAGTTGGCCTTGGGTGGCATCTGCATGTGAGTGTACTCCCAGCACTCCCGCTTGGCTTGGTTCTCCTCGTTCCACTCCACCTCCTTCACCCCAGTTGGTTGGGGCCTTCCCATGTATCTCAGAATTCTTCATGGGCCCTGCTCGTTCTAGGCCAAGGGCTAGTTTATTCAGCCTGTCCTGTCCTGTCTGCAAGTACCGGGGGCACCTGCTTGGTTTCCAACTCCTTAGCACTACCGAAGGAGTATCTTGGGCCACCTGAGGCTCTTCTTCCTGTCATTGCCTTAGCCAGCTTCAAGATCCCTGGGCCAAACACTCTGAATCTGATCGTGCCTTTCTCCCTCTTCCTCCTTTCACTAGCCGTCACGTGGAATTTGGGAGCATTTGGGGCATTTGGAATAGCCGAACCATGTGCTGCGGAAGTCCCTGGCTTTTGATTACAGAAAAGCCAGAGGACTGAATGGGGGACCACTGGGCCGGTCACACCTTCCTTGGGATTTAGGACTGAAGGAGGCCTGGGAGATCGCTTAGTCCACCCCCTTCGTTTGACAGAATGAAGGGATGTGATGATCTGCCTCATGATACTAACCAGCTCACATTTAAAGGTCGTAAAACACTTTACCCTCTGAGGCCTGTGGGTCAGCCCCGTTTTCGAGATGAGGAAACCGAGGCTCCGAGACGTTCAGCCACTTGCCCAGGATCCCAGAGCTGGGAAGGCAAAGGGGTGAGATGGCTCAGACCATGTTTCCCGCAGGCCTGGGGGACACTGTGGTCCTCGGGCCTCTCTCTCTCTCTCTCTCTCTCTCTCTCTCTCTCTCTGCGGTGCTGCAAAGAGCACCCCAGGGAGCTAGGGGCTTGGGGCATGACTGCTGCCTTTTAGTTACATGAGGAAGGGGGGTAAATGGTTGTTAGCCTTGGCCCGCTTGGCTGCAGGGGACCAAAGGGCTCCGGAGGAGTTCGATGTGGAGAATCTGAGCTTTTCTCCCACGAGGTGGGCTGCTTCAAGGGGGTTTTCATGTCCAGAGTTAGAAGAGATCGTTGAGCCCCAAGCTGCTCGTATGGGGTTCCCCGCGAGTGTGACCGAAGCAGTCGGGCTAACTCCGATCTGTCTGCTGCCTAGTGGTCGAGGGGGCTCCCAGTTGAGTTGCAGGCTTGGACGGATGGCCTCAGAAGTACCTCCCCGCCTTGAGACTTGGGGCATCTCCTGCAGGTCTCTCAGCAACAGAGAAACAAGTACGTAGTCATTAGATGGTCATGGTGAGCCGGGTGAAGGCCTTGGGGTCTAGCAAGCTGCCTGGGTTCAAGGCCTGTCCCAGAGAACCAGTTAAGTAACACGGGGCCAAAGGGATTGTTGGAGTACTCAGAGCTTCCATGGCCTCCGCTGTGAGATGGAATGCTAGCGGCTCCCTATCTCCCAAGCCTGTGGGAAGTGAGTGCTTCAGCTAGTGACCCCAGAGCAAGAAGAGGTAGGAACATTTGTGTTACAAATTTACTCTTCGATCTGTTCGTGGCCTGAATTGTTTTCTGGGTCACGGACACTCACATGGCTTCCCAGCCATGTTTGAAAACAGTTTCTATTCTTCGGTTACAAATCAAAACAACAACGATGACAAACCAAACCGAGCCATCGCATTAAAGGAAAGGTGAAGAGCTTGGTGGAGCCGATTGGGCCAAGCCCTTGAGAGCCTCTAGCCGGGCAGATCCCTGGGAAAACTGGCCTGGCTGCCATACTTTCTAGGGTATACGTGCATTGCTGCTTCTTTTTTTTTTTTTTTTTTTTTTTTTTTTTTTTTATTGTATTGGCTCTTAGGTGGAAGAGTGGTCAGGGTGGGCAATGAGGGTCAAGCGACTTGCCCAGGGTCATATAGCTGGGAAGTGTCTGAGGCCGGCTTTGAACCCAGAACCTCCCGTCTCTAGGCCTGGCTCTCCATCCACTGAGCTACCCAGCTGCCCCCATTGCTTCTTTACAAAACTTTATCTGCTCGAGAGACTGACTTCACCCAGTTTTCTACACTGTTACAACACTTACCCAGGCTGGGTAGCCCGGGCTGGCCGAGGGCTAAGGGATTTGGGGCAGTGGGTTCTTGGTGGTAGGGTGGGCTTGCCTAAATGCCACCCCACACGTTGGGGGCAGTGCCTGCCAGGCGGAGCCAGGTCCCGTTAGAAGCAATGCAGTCTTCGTTCATTCTTCTCGGTTTGTTGAAGCCCTTGTTCTTAAGCGTGTCCATGGCTTAAAGCTTCCCGCCCGGCTTGGATTTTGGCAGATCTCGCTTTCTAGTCGAGGAGATGCGTCTTCTGGGGCAGGCCTCTTCCTTGCATCAGTGATGTCTCTGAGATGCTGTAGCCTTCTAGCGTTTAGGAGACACTGCCACGGCCCATCTGGGCCAGGCCTTCCGCCAAGCCCTGGGGATACAGAGAAAGGCCCAAGGCAGCACCCTGCTCTTAAAAAGGGGTCACAGGAGCAGCCTGGGTTTCGGGATTCAGAAAGTTGGGGTCCACAAACTTGTGTTTTGTTTTTGAAAACCATTTCTGGATCCCTGTGTTCAGTAGAATTGGCTTCCTTCATAATCATGTGCCATTTGCTTTATGCACAGAAAAGCGTTCTCCTGGGAAGGGTTCTGACCATAGGCTTCTTCCCCAGACTGTCATGCCCAAGAGGCCCGGGACCCCTAGAAAGCGAAGAATCCCTCCCCCAGAGCATCATGGTGACCATGTTGGAATCATCCCAAACCCTCAGTGAGTGGACTTGAAAGTTTATGAAGCGGGGCAGCTGGGTAGCATAGTGGATCGAGAGCCAGGCCTAGAGACCGGAGGTCCTGGGTTCCAATCTGGCCTCAGACACTTCCCAGCTGGGTGACCCTGGGCAAGTCACTTGACCCCCATTGCCTAGCCCTTACCGCTCTTCTGCCTTGATTCCAAGACAGAAGGTAAGGGCCTAAAAATAAATAAATAAATGAATGAAAATAAATGATAAAGAAAGAAAGTTCATGAAGCCCTGTTGGGTTGGAATCGAGGAAGCAGGGCTTTGCAATGATTTCACCTTGGTTTTATCTTTGGACTGTTTCTTGACCCATTTTGTTTTGACTCAAGACGCTCCCCCACCCCCACCCCGAGGCCCCAAATCCAAATAACCCTTCAAAAAGCATGTCCAGCAGTCGTATCCACCTCCTTTGGAGAGAGCTGAGGAGATGCCTAACTGACATGGTGGTTTCCCTGGAATTCCCATTCATACCCATGCCAAGTTGCAAAGGTCCCGGGACAGACAGACAGACTTAAAAAATAATAATCCTTATCTTCTGCCTTAGTATGAATTCCAAGACAAAAGAGGGGCAAGGGATGGGCAATGGGGGTTAAGTGACTTGCCCAGGGTCACGCAGCTATGAAATATCTGAGACCAGATATGGCACTCAATCCACTGAGTCGCCTAGCTGGCCCCAGGTTCTTTTGCCTGAAGCCCAGCCTTAGCTAAGTTCTCCAAGGCTTCTCCCCTTGTTGCCAGATCAGTGTGTAACTGGGGAAACCTGAGCTAAATTAAAATACAGTAAAACCTAGATAATGTTAGTATGTGCTTTTCTAGTTCAGCACGCACCCATAGAATTCCTTCCGGTTCTCTTTGACTTTGACAACACTGACCTAAGGCATGGAGTGCCTTGGTAGGAAGGATCCCGGGTGATGACGTAAGCTTAGGAGGAAGGTGTTGGGCTGGCAGCTTGTGACTCACTTTTCTTTTACTCTCTTTGGAGTCAGAAGACCCGCCTTAATTGGGGCTCTAATACTCCCAGCAGGAGCGGGTTGAGCAGGCCCCTCCTCCGCGAAGCAAGGATGTTGGCCTCTAGAGGGGAGATTGGGCTGCCGCGTGGGGAGGTTGCATTTATTTTGTCCAGTTTCGTGAACATCAATGAGAGCTCGTCTCTGAGCACGGTATGAGGATGCGGGACGGGCTCCTAGGGCAGCAGCTGGGGCCAATCCCAGGAGCGCCCATGGGGGATGCTTAAAGCTGACTCAAGTCAACTTCTCCAGCATTTGCAGCCCTGCTTCCCCCAAGCCTCTCCTCCAGAAAGGGCCGCCAGATGTGGGTCCAGCACACCTATTATTACATCAGACAATACTCTGCCCGTGATGTTGTGGGGCAGGGCTCCTGCCTGAGGAGTGGCTGGGTTGTACCATGGGCCCTGGCACCATTCCGAGGCTGGCCCTGAGGGCCCGTGCTGCCAGCCTGCTGCTGCTGCTGCTGTTCCAGGCTCCCCCCGGCCCCCTTCCCAGCCCTCCTATGACGAGCTTGTAGTCCCGGGTTGGCTCGGCCATTCTCCACTCTGGCCGCTGGCACCAAGGCTGGCATTCGGGTTGAAAGAGTCAATGGTGAGGAATCGAGGGGGCCCTACAGGCAGAAAAGTGCTTTGGAACATGTATTTGAACTTCTCAGAGGTCTTCCTTGCTTCCACATGTAACCGTGATCTCTCCTGCCCCTTGGGGTCTCTGGATGGCTGCCATCAGGTACCTACCCCAAAACAAGAGGTTCAGAGCGTGGCTGTTGCCAACACGGGACTTAGAGGGATGGGGGGCACCCACTGGCCCTAAGGCTCTTCCCTTGGGCAAGTAAGTACCAGCTTGTGATCTCCTTGGAGTCAACTCGGTCTGACCCTGGTGTGCTGGGGATTCAGTAAGCTAAGGTTCATTCGGGGCCTGCCTTCTGAGCTCTGGCTAGCAGGCCCTGGGCCTGTCTGTGCCGGGGGTGCGGGGAAGGGTTAGGAGTCTGGTCCTTAACATTCCTCTCCCAGGCATTCGGAAAGGAGAGTTGAGTCTGTCGGTAATATGCCTGGGTCAGCATCTTCTCTGCCAGCTAGCCTTGAGCCAGCCGCCCTCCCACTCAGCGCCGAAAACTCTCTGAAACGGACATTTCTTGGCCTAGAAACCTGTGACGTTTGGCCTGGAAGATGCTGCCTTTTCAGCTCCCTCATTAGGTGGAGAGACATCTGGGAACTTTGACTACTCAGGGTGAATGGCCAGCTTTTGTACTTGTCTCTGCTATTTGACCTGAGGGAGGGCCCCGGTCCCAGAAGGCGTTTTATCAGTCCCTGCTCGCCTGGAGAGACTTGACTGGGCTAGAAATGCCACCGTCCCTTGTTTCGCTGGGGAAGGGCTGCTTTGAACCCTCCTCGAGTCGAGTTCGAAAGCTAGCGGGGAGATTGGGGAACTTGGCCACTTCCTGAGCCCTGCCTCTGATTCTCGGGGCTTGCCATAGAAGTGGAGGCCTGCAGGAGGAGCTGTGGGAGCTGAGGACCAGGCCTGTAGGAGGGGCCCAGCACAGGAATGAGCATGTGTAGACATGAATGAATGAAGCAAGAATAGGAGCTTTTGAGAGAAAAGGTTTTCATTCTTGCCGGCCATTTCTGTCATGAAATGATTGTTTTGTAAATGTCCTCTTTTCCTCAGGTTGCTATGGGAATTCCGTGTAACGACTCCAAAGGACAGACATTCCAGTGATGTTGATGCTTGAGCTTCGACTGGTCTGAGGAAGAGAACGTGAACAGCTCTGTGCGGGACTGTCGGCGGCCGCGGCCGCGGCGCCTCACTACTATGGCTACCGATTCGGGGGAGCCGGCTAGCACCGAAGAGTCAGAGAAACCTGATGGAGTTTCTTGGGGAAATAGAGTTCTTCCGGCCGATGCCGCTTTGTTGATGGAGATTAAACTGAAGAAGAGTGCCAGGACCTTCTCTGCTTCTGGGGAAACCACGGAGAAGACGAGAGTCTTCAGGAAGAGCAAGGAGATGACGGAAGACGACGTCTCTCCCAAAGACGAGAGTGCCCAGCGGGCCCAAAGAACAGCTCCACTTTCAACAAATGGACTGGGAGGAGGTGGACGAGAGGGCAAACCCGAACAAGGGTCAAAGCCCAATTGTGAAGCCTCTAAAGATTGTCTCAAGGAGAAAAGCGAAAAGGAGATGGAAGAAGAGGCGGAAATGAAGGCAGTAGCTACTTCCCCAAGTGGCCGCTTCCTGAAATTTGACATTGAACTGGGCAGAGGAGCCTTCAAAACAGTGTTTAAAGGGTTAGACACAGAGACGTGGGTGGAGGTCGCCTGGTGTGAGCTGCAGGTTAGTGTGCCCTCTCCTTCTCTGACAAATGAGCCATGACTGCAGCCTTCCTACACTGGAAGGAACTGCTCAGGCCTCTCTCTGTCTCTGTCTCGCTTTCTCTTTCTCTCACTGGCTCGCTCTGTTTCCCTTCTCTCTGCCTCTACCCTCTGTCTTTTTTGCCTCTCTTGGTCTCTTTTTTTGTTTCCTTTTCTCTCCTCTCTCTCTGATCTGTGTCTTCTCTTTGTACTAATCCGGAGGTGCAGCGCCTCCTTGGGTTTCAGCATATTTATCCCCTTTGGTTAAAACAAAATTGGCTCGTTTTTACCCAGCCCAGCCTCCCTCCCCCCCCCCCCCCCCCCCCCCCCCCCCCCCCCCCCCCCCCCCCCCCCCCCCCCCCCCCCCCCCCNCCTCCACCCCCCCCCCCCCCCAGGCCTCATTTGTAGCAGGAAGAAGATGCTCATCAGGCCCTTTTCTTTCTGGCCTTGCTAACTCTGGCTGAGTTGATGCTTTGTTCTTTCTAGGCAAGGGCTTCATGGACAGATCTGAGCCCTTAGGTAGGTGGCTTCAAGAAGAGGGTCTCCTTGGCCATGGAGAAGCCTCCTTTTGCTTGTGCTCCCCCCCCCCCCCATAGCCACCCACTCTTTGGAATTCAGAGACACCAGAGCCCACTGGGCAGCCCAGCAGTTGGGAGGTGTTCATCCTTCGCAGGAAGCAGCCAACCCAATAAGGTTACCTGTTGCTTTTGAACCAATCGTTAAAGAAAAGAGGCCTCGTTGTTATAAGAGGATGATGTAATGATGCAAATGTTCCGGAAGCTTTAGGTAAAGCGTGGCCTTCTCGTAGAGTGCGGAGAGGCTTCTACAACCAGCACATTTCAGGGCCAGGAGGAGCTTCTGAGCCTCCAGCCCGGAGCCTGCGGCCCGGGCAGTTTGGGCCTTGAGTGTTTCAAAGATAGACTTCAGCAGAATTGTTTGCCGTCCTGGGCGTTTTATGGATTGAAAAGTGCTACTTTGAGAAGGGGCCTTAGGCTTCTTCCAGCAGCCCGCTGCCTGTCCAGTGGGGGCCCAGGACACAGAGCAGCCCAAGGAGTCCTGTGCTAGGCCCGCCCCTTCATTTACGTAGGAGAAGGTGAGGACTCGGGGAAGGGAAGGCACATGGCAAGTTATTGGCAGACATCAAGACTTGATTCCATCCCTTGTCACAGAGGTGGGAAGGGGGGGGGGGAAAGACAGCGCAGCCATCTGTCTGCAGGGTATGCAGCATTCCACACCCATGGGCCCCCTCTCTGCAAAGAAGGGAGGGAGAAGCATCCATCTTGTGGGCCCTCATGAGCACAACACGATGCCCGCCCCCTCTCCCTTTCCTGGGAAAAATCAGTCCTGGCACCCATGACGATGCCCACTTTTAGGGGTCTCTTTTCTGCTGCCTCGCAGATGACAAAGCCAGCCCGGTTTTGGTGTTTTTGTCTGTGTGGCTGAGCTTGTAGAGCCGACGCTGGCAGGAAGCAGCACCCTCTCCTTTTCCCCTTGGGGGGTCTGCTTTCTGACGGTCTCCCCCTAACTCGGCATCTTGCTTCTGCCTATTTAGTTTGAGAAGCTGAGCGGCCCCTGCCAGTGAGAGAAATAAGAGACATTCGCTTCTTCCTCTCAGATGCTGCCCCCTTAGCACCAAAGGGCGGACAGCGAGAGGTGGGAGGGCCTGCCTTCTGCTAGGGGGACCTTTGGCCTTTAGGGATGACACAGAGAGGCGCGGTCGGAAACAGTGGCTTTGCAGCCCCAGGTCCTCGGCATTGTGACTCCAACTCATTGGGGAGGTGAAGGGAAGAAGCGTCTTGTGTCGGGGACTGTGCTCGGCGCTTTCCCAAATGTCAAGTTGGCAGCCCTAGAGGTCATTAGGGGCTCTTATTGCCCGCATTTAATGGCTGGATTGGAACTCTTGACCCTGGGCCCAGCTCTCCCTCCACTGTGGCATTGCCAGCTGCTTCTAGCTGGGCATTGTTCTTTGTTTCAGTTCTCAGGAAGCGATGGGAGCTTCTCAGAGGAGTGTTGGCCTGAGTTTAGGGTGTTGGAAGAAGAGGCCAAATGGTATTTAAAAGGGGCTGGGGGGGGGGAGGTCAGTTGGAGAAGGCAGGGAACCGAGGAGGCGGGAGGTGATTTTCTTGCTTACTCCCTGATTTGGAGGGCCAGTAGGGGCGAGGAGTCCCAGTTATGGAGATTGTGAGAGAAAACGTGCTTCCAAGAATATGATTCCAGTTTGAGGGAGAACAGAGAGAGATGGAGGTTTCAAGGAATCCGTGTTAGAGGAAGGCAGCTTCCCTGCGCCGGGGCCACATGCGGTCAGTATTGCATTCTGGTCCGTGAAACATTATCAGAGCCCTGTGTGAGGTAGGCCAGCAAGGCACAATTCCGATGAGGCCATCACTGTGCAAAACATGTTGGGGCCCCTTGTTTCGGAAGTACCTTGAGAGAGTCCACAGCCAGTGGCTAGCTCTTTGCTTCTTTTCAATCCGGGGCTCGGATCACCCAGGCAAAGGGCGAAAGGTAGGTCAGAAGTCTCTGGGTGACCTTATATGGGCCAGGCTGGCCAATCCCTTTCGGAGACCCAAAGGGACTCGGGAGGAAGTCGGCAAAGCTGCTCCCTAAAACACAAGGAGGCAGGCCAAGCCCAGGCGTCGCCTGAGAAGTCTCGTGGTTCTAGTCTCATTTGTGAATCTCTCCCTCATTGTCTCTCTAAAATAGCCTGCCCAAACCTTGCCTTTATCCATCCTTGCGCTAGGCAAGTGGGACCAGAGAAGCAATAACGGACCTCGAGAGGGATGGAGTCCAGCTCCCTTGGCTGCCAGACTAGGAAATCTGGATGTGGCCAAACTGGGCCACTCCGAGTCCATCTGTTTGCCAAAAAGCCTTTGGCTTTCGCCACTTTGCGCTTCGCAGAAAGCCCCGAGGAAAGCAGATCCGAGATCCCCACATGAGGGCAGCCACAGATGGCTGTGGTGATGTGCCAGGGCACTTGGCGCCTCTTTTCACGTCTCATCCCTGTGCACAGTCTTCTTCCCGAGCGTCTCTCCTCAGTCGCAGTCGTCTAGGGCCTTGCCCCTAGTACTCTCTCACGATGCCAGGGTGCCATTTGTTCAGCGCGCCCCTAGCCTTTGGCCGGATGGGCTCCTCCGATGCCGATGGAATGGCATTACGGAGTTGAAGCCCAGCTTTTCATTCTTAGAAGTAATGTGGACAAAAGATGTGATCGTATTGATTTTAATTTTTAAGAACTCCTCAAGGACATGGAAGGAGCACTGCGGCCTGACAGCCAGGAAGACTTTGGCCTGCAGACCCTCGTCCCTGAGACCCGTTAGCCCTGGGATGGACTTTACAGCTACTGGGGGGGGGGCGGTGCTTAGGCTCTCTTAAAGGACGTTGGAGGCCCCGGTTTGGGAGGCGCCTGTGTGCCGGCGGGTCTCGTTCCTTGGCACATGCTTCTTTTCTCCTCCAGAGCCGTTCTTCAGTGTTGGCTTGGGGGTTTAGACTCAGGGCTCTGTACACGTGTGTGTTTCTGAGCTAGAACTTGCCTTTTGATCCATCCGCTCGCTTCAGCCTTCCTAATCCCACAGGGCCCATCCCCTCCGAGGTGGGGAAATGGCGAATGCAAGGCACAACACATTCCCAGGAGCGCGCTACTGAGCAAGAAAGCCCTGAGCCTTTCCTTCCAGAGAGAATGTAGGCCCCATTTCTTTTAGCCCCAGAGAGCAGGCATCCATTATGGCCTTAGCAGCTCTGTCTCGGCAGCCAGAACCTTGGCCAGCAATCAGTTCAGGAGCCGAGAGGAAGACCCTCCAGTACTCGGCTAGTCCAAAGGCAGCCCCTAAACGTTACAGTCTGTCTGATGAAGCAAACTCGAGAGGGTCATAGGGATTCACTGAGGGCAGGCACTAGAAGGAAGAGGGCTTCCTGGAGAAGGCGAGAAGGCCTGGGAAGCCAGCAGGCAGAGAGTGGGGAGAAGAGTGTTCCAGGGGACAGCCGGCAGGGCCCGTGCCCCTGGGTGGAAGAGTACCTGATGGGATTGGGGGGGTGGGGAGTAAGGTATGAGGAGACTGGGAATGTAGAAGGGGGAGGGCCGGGTTCTGAAGGGCTTTGAATGGCGTTTGAGCCCAGAGACAAGGGGGGAGCCCCTCGAGTCTGTTGCTTAGGGCAGCGACCTGATCAGACCTATGCTTTGGGGAAAATCACTGGTAGCTCAGTGGAGCACGGACCGGAGTGGACTGCCAGATCCCCCCTCCCCCAGCAGTTACTGCAGCGGCCCAGATAACCAGGGCCCATATCAGGTGGAGGGAAGGGGATTTCTTTGAGGTGAAATCAATGGGCCTTGGCGCTATGCTAGATACGGGAGTTGGAGCGGTGAGAGACAGGCAGTCCAGATTGACTCCTAGGGCGGCCAGGATGGGAAGGGCAGCTGATGAGTCCCCTTCGGACATGTGGAGCTTCAGGTGTCCGTCTACTGGCTATGCAGTTGGGGATGTCTGAAAGGCAGCTGGAGCTGGGAGATCGGACCGTTCCGGGCAGGCAGGGTGCATTTGGAGATGGCCGTGAAATCCAGGGGAGCTGGCGAAGCAGTCCGGAGGGAGGAGGGCCTGGGACCTAACCTCCCCCTTTCTCCAGGCCCAGCACCTTCCCTCTCTTTTTAATCTTTTTTTTTTTTTTTTTTAACCCTTGTACTTTGGTGTATTGTCTCATAGGTGGAAGATTGGTAAGGGTGGGCAATGGGGGTCAAGTGACCTGCCCAGGGTCACACAGCTGGGAAGTGGCTGAGGCCGGGTTTGAACCCAGGACCTCCTGTCTCTAGGCCTGACTCTCACTCCACTGAGCTACCCAGCTGCCCCCACCTTCCGTCTCTTAACGGCTTCCTCTTCAGCTGGAGGGCATACTGGCTTTTGCCTCAGTGCCTACCTAGCAGGTCGAGATGCCCAAGAGGCAGCTGGCCAGCATCTGGCATTTGCAGAGCATTCCAGGCTTGCAGAGCCCTTTGTAAATATGTTCTCATTCGATCCTGACAGATAGATACTTGGATGTTTCCTCCTTTACAGATGAGGAAACGGAGGCAGGCAGAGGTGAGGTGACTTGCCCAAGGTCTCACAGCTAGTAAGTGTAGTAAGCTAGTAAGGAGAGATTTGAAATCAGGCCTTCTGTCTCCATGCCAGGTGCTCTATGCAGCATTCCCACCAGCTGTCTCATGCCAGAGGTATGACACAGGGGCACGGAGGTGCCGATTGGACAAAGAGGTCTGAGGATCACCCTCGTAGAGATGATCGGTTTAAGCCAGCCGTGCTGCTGTTTGGGGAGAAGCGTGACTCGGAGGGTTGGGCTCTCCAGAAGGGACTCACCCCTGAGGCTTTTTGCTCCTCGTGTTGGTAGTTGCTCCGATCGGCTTTTCAGATTAGTGATCACAAGTGACTGAGAAGTTCCTGGGTTGGGGGGGGAGGGTAGCTTTTACCTGCCCTTCACCTCGCTCAACCCTTCGGGGCCTCCACTCTGAATCTGCTAGAGGAGCCCCTTGAATCGAGGGGGTCGGAGGCTTTTGGCTTCCGAGGTATCTCGTGCTGCTTTCCTTGTCGTGCACAAGTCGGTTCGGATCTGTTGGTTCACGGGGTCGGGTCTGGCCATATCTGCTCCGCGGGATGGCCACGTCCGGGGGCTCTTTAGGGAGGTGTTTCCGGGCAGCTTTGTTCTTTGCTGCTTTTCTTCAGATTAGTCAGACCCTCGGCCCAACGGCCCACGTTGTGATCCCAACTTGCAGTTCGTGCCAAAGCCATGCAGCTGCGAACACAGAATTGGAGGCCCTCCCCTGGGCTCTCCTCCCCTGGCCCTCCCCACCCCCCTTCTTAGAGTCTCCTGAGGCCTACTGGCTCGAATAGGGAGGACCTGGGGCTGAGGTATGAACCCGGGCTGGGAGACTGTGCTGGGTCCAGATGGTGCTTTTCTTTGTGACTTAACAACATAGGAAGCAGGGACATGTCCCTCACAGTCCGGGCTTCTGCCTCTTAGAATTAGTGGGATTTTCCAAGACAAGTGCTAAAGGGAATCATATCCCCCCCCCCCCCAATTCCGTGCCAGCAGGGGAAGGGGGGGGAGGAAATTTGATCAGCATTCTTTCACAGAGGCTCGAGTGCGAGTGCAGTTGTCTCCGAAGCCTAGGACGGGGGGTCCACCCTAACTCAAGCAGAGCTCACACTGTAAGTGGTAGCCCTGAGAACCGCCCTTCCACTCCCCGTCTCCCCGCCCCCACTCCAGAGCGGTGACACCCTTACGTTTTCAGCTCTGTGGATTCTAATGCCTCCCCTCCACCACTTCCTTTCTTATGAACCTCGTCTCCTCCGTGTGTGTGTCCAGTTTTTGCTGGTGGTCTGGAAAGTGGGACAGGGTGAGAAGGCCAGTCTTTTTGCTGTCCAAGTTAAATATGAAGAAATTCAGGGACATTATGGTTCCAGAACCCAGTAGACAGCTCTCATCTTGTGACGAAGAAGCAGGGACTGTTGGGAAGTCTTGTCCGATTCTGAGAAAGAAGCCTGGATGGAAAAATCACTCCTTTGTTTTGGCAGGTGAATGAATGAAGGAATGAGTGGGGACAGCATTGCTGTGGCACTTACTGGGTGCTCAATGCTGGGTTTAGAAACAGAAAACGGAGCTGGTCCCTGGGGGAGACAACCCCTGGAGGTGGGTTCAGCTAGAAGGCAAATGGCCAGGCTTTCAGTGGCGCAGTGGGGGGGGAGGGCGGCGTCTGGTGGTCACATGACGGCTTCATCCATTGCTAAAACCAGAGCAGCTTTGGGGGAAGCTTTCCGACACCACCAGAATCCTTGACATCTAAGAACTTTCTCAGGTTTGATTCCGAAATCCCTTTTCCATTTCAGGACCGGAAGCTGAGCAAAGCTGAGCAGCAGAGATTCAAAGAAGAAGCCGAGATGCTGAAGGGTCTTCAACACCCCAATATTGTCCGCTTCTATGATTCCTGGGAATCCACAGTGAAAGGGAAAAAGTGCATCGTCTTGGTGACCGAGCTCATGACATCGGGCACCTTGAAGACGTAAGTGTGTTGGGGGGGGGAGGGGGCGGCGCGGGGCAGGGTCTTCTGCCAGTTGAAGAGGTCTCGGTTTTCTCTGTCCCCTTCCCCCAGACCATTTTGGGGAATTAGAATCTAGATGCTGCCCTTCATTAAGACTGTGGACTTTGTGAGTGAGCCCATCCAGATTGCCTCGAAAATACAGTGCGAATTAAGGTTATTCCAAGCGACATTTGGATAAATTAAAATGTGTAGGAAGTTGTTCTCCTCCCCTAGGACAGCTTAAGAGGCAGCCGATAACACAGTGAGGCTCAAATCCAGCCTCGGACACTTCCTCGCTTTGTGACCCTGGACAAGTCACCCGACCTCTGTCTGCCTCAGTTTCCTCGCCGCTGGCAAAATATGGGGATCACGACAGCGCCTCCCTCCTAGGGTTGTCGTGAGGATAGAATGAGAGCCTGTTCGTACAGTGCTTAGGGGCTTAAGAAATCCCCATCAGTGTGGCCTTGTCTTTCTGGAAACCAACTAGCACCACCCGAGTTGTGTATTCTTTGGTAGCAAAATGGGTTGGAGCCAAGGTCACCTAGCTAGCTCCTTCCTCCCCTCCCATTGATCCTAGAGACAGGAGTTTCTGTTGCCTAGTCTCGAATGGCCTGGCCAGATGTGATCTGTGGGTGGGAGATCGGGTTCTTTGTTTGCTCTTTTGTTGAGCACCGCTGAGGAGAGGAAGAAGGGAGATGGCCATTCGCCTTAAGATGGCTCTCTTGGCCTTTCGTAAATGCCGCGTGGGCCCTTGCCTGTCTGCTGGGGATCCCTGGCCCTCCGGCTGTGCCCAGTGCCCATGGGAAGCTGGCAGACTGGCTTGTTGGAGTTCGGTCCTTGGGTTTCTCTGTGTAGGTACTTGAAACGGTTTAAAGTCATGAAGCCAAAGGTATTAAGAAGCTGGTGCCGGCAGATTTTGAAGGGCCTCCAGTTCTTGCATACAAGGACGCCGCCCATCATCCACCGGGACTTGAAGTGTGACAACATTTTCATCACTGGTCCGACTGGCTCGGTGAAGATTGGAGACTTGGGCCTGGCTACCTTGATGCGCACATCATTTGCCAAGAGTGTCATTGGTAATATCCGAGGTTTTTTGGCCAGGGGATGGGGCAGTGGCAGGTCCTCTCAAGTCACATGGGTCTAGGCTGGTTCTCATCTCTGGGAGCTCCCTGGGTATGTCTCTGTGCACTCTTAAGAAGGGCCAAGAGAAGATGAGGGAGAGGGTGAGCACAGGCAGTGCCCACCGCGTGAATTCAGATTTGGGGTTAGGGTTCTGAGGTAGCCCCACGGGATTTGCCCCCAAGGGATGTCGCCCTTCTCAGAAAGGCGTTGATTTTCTGTTCACAGGAACCCCGGAGTTCATGGCTCCCGAGATGTACGAGGAGCACTACGATGAGTGTGTGGACGTCTACGCCTTCGGCATGTGTATGCTGGAGATGGCCACTTCCGAATATCCGTACTCCGAGTGCCAGAATGCCGCTCAGATCTACCGTAAAGTGACCAGTGTACGTCGGAGCTGGGGGCAGGGCAGGCGTTCTTGGTGTGTGCCCTTGCCTCAAGGCGGGTCTGTGAAGGAAACGGGGATCTGTGGGATGCTGTGCTGCCGTCACCCACAGGCTAACTGGCCAGGGTCTCTGTCTCTTTAGCGATCGGGAAGCTTTCTGTGCAGATGGGGGTGGGAGGTGAGGGTACGCCACAGGCAGCCAACGTTTCAGCGGAACGGCTTGTCCTCCTGCCTGGAGCGAGCCTGCCACGCACCAGCTACCCTGTAATCGTGCCATCTCATTGGGCCCATTTGGGTGCAGCTATCTCTTACCTGGCTGTCAAAGGGTCTTCGTTGCTAGGGAGCTTGGAGGCAGAGCAGTGCCCTAGGTTGGCAGACACGGGGGAGAACAGGCTGGGGAATCCCGCCTTTTGGTCCCTCGCCTGCTCTCCGAAGCCCCCAGCACCACGTGGAAGTTTCCCTTTGCTGTTGTCTGGAAAGCCAGTCTGCACGTGCTCGGGTTGGAGAAGAGTTATGTAAAAAAGCTGCCCCCGAGAGCCCAGGCTTCCGGGGAAGGCGCTGCCGCGCTCCGACAGAGTAGTGCCAGCTGTGGGCCCGCTTGCCACAGGGAGCCATGACTGAATGGCTGCCGTTTTCCTTTTAGGGGATCAAACCAGCCAGCTTCAACAAGGTGACTGATCCAGAAGTGAAGGAGATCATTGAAGGGTGCATCCGCCAGAACAAGCGGGAAAGGTGGGTTGTCTGTGTGACCCGCGTGCTCTCTCTAAAGAGCCCGCCTGCCCAGTCTGCCCCGTGCCCAGGTGCAAAAAAGAGAGGCCCCAAGCAGTCTCTGTCCTCGAGGAACTTGTGACGAGCACACACACGTGTGTGTGAGTTCAGGACAAATTAGAAGGCCCTG
The DNA here is from genome assembly GCF_016433145.1 of Gracilinanus agilis. Taxonomy (NCBI): domain Eukaryota; kingdom Metazoa; phylum Chordata; class Mammalia; order Didelphimorphia; family Didelphidae; genus Gracilinanus; species Gracilinanus agilis. The sequence goes on along the minus strand of NC_058136.1, from coordinate 62,732,600 downwards.
GACCGAAGAGGGGCTGGGGAAGGCTTCCTGGAGAAAGTGGGATTTGAGTTGGGCCTTAAAGGAAGCCACTGGGGAGCTCAACAGGCAGAGTAGAGGAGAGAGAGAGAGAGTGAGTGTTCCAGGCCTAGGAGCGGGAAGCAGCCAGAGTAAATGCCCAGGAGTGCCGAGACTTGCAGGGTGTGTCTGGTTCAAGGACTAGCTAGGAGGCCAGGATGCCTGGGAGGGAGTAAGACGGAGGAGGGCACAGGCTTACGATCAGCTCCGAATGCCCAACAGAGCATTTCGTATTGGATCCGGGAGGCAGTAGGAAGCCCCTGGAGTTTATGGGGGGGTGGGGTAGTGGCATGATCAGACTTGTATTTTGGGAAGACCACTTTAGTGTGTGAGTGGGGAGAAACATGAGGCAGGCAGCCCCCCGCCCCTCAACAGCTGCTTCACTAGTGCTGCCATAAAGCGTTCCAGGGTGAGGGTGGCAACGGCGGAGGAGAGGAGACCTATTCAGTGAAGGAGAATGGAGTCCGGGACGAGGCCTGAGCCTGGGCGATTGGGAGGAGGATGTTGCCGTCCGTCTGTCACCTTTAATAGAAAAGGTAGAAGGGGCGGGATCAGGAGGAAAGGTGGCGAGTTCCATTTTGGACATGTTGAGCTGAAGTTGTCTACTGGACATCCAGGTGGAGATGTCTGGCGAGAAGGTGGAAAAGATGTCCCCGCAGCAGGGAGCATTGTGCCCTCTTAGCCCGGGCTGCTTTCCACGGCTCTCTCCCTCCTCATAAGGCCAGCTCGCTTGGAATACTTGCTGTGCGAACTTCATAGAATCACTTGGGGGGTTTCCCTCGTCTCTCCCCTTGCTGTTAAAAAAAACCCACTGGAGTCTTTTCTTTGTGGACAGAGATTCCGTCAAATGCTCCAACAAACCACCCCATGAGGCCATTTCCTGGGAAGTGCCCTCAAGAGGAGAGCGTGATAGCTCTGCTCTCGTATGCTATTTGAGCCCTCCTTTCGACCTTGGCCCACTGGCAGGAATGATGGGGCTTCCCCTGGATGTTGGACGTGTGGGTTGCCGCTGCCACTCTCTTTGGAGCTGACCTAGGAGCAGCCTTGATCCTATAGTCTTCCTGCAGCTGGTTCCATCCCAGTCTTATTTTATTGCCAGGTCAACTTGTCCCCAGTTGGCGGACGCATGATTTGTCCTTAGCTTCTGCTTATCTCGAGTAAAGCTTCAAGGCCCTTGTGATAGCCAAGGTGTCAACTATGATGGACTAAGTGGCGTTTTTTTTAAGCAGTTTGTAAAAAAGAGACTTTTTGTTCTGACCTCAGCAGGAGCCAAGAGCCAGAAGAAGACCCGCCCCCCCAGCGCTGGCATCCGCCTGGCTTTTTGGAGTCACTTTTTGATTTCCCATCAGTGCCCCAGCACTGCCCTGCTGGTTTGCCCTGGTCCCCGCTGACTTTCCTTGTGCTCTTCTGGGTAGTGTTTGCAGTCATTCACAGACGCCTTTTTTGTTCCAGTGTCGTCCCTATCTCGCTTTCCTTCTTTATCTCCTCCCTGCCCCCCAAATTCCTTCTTCGAAACAAAAGAAATCCACGCCAGACATGGGTCCGCAAGTGTCCGCCTATCACATCGGCCCTTGCCCGTCCTCCTCCCGCTCCCTGGCAAGAGCAGAAGCGAGGAACTTCGGGGGTCCCCCTCACTCGTGGGCTTGCACAGACCTTTTCCCCCTTGTGACTCTGTGGGCCCCACTCTGTGTCCTTTGCACCCTCAGACCTCCGCCCAAGTTTTAGGCTGTCGCCCCTGCTCCCTCGCTTCTCCGCCTTCTACCTGCCCGTATGGCTTCACTTCGGTCCTCGCTCCCGTCAGTCCAGGTCTGCTGAGAGTGGAAGTGAGTGACTGGGCGTTTGGCCGAGTTCCCTGACCGTGTTCTTCAGAAAAGCCCAGTAGCCTAGTAGTGTTTCCACCGCCTGCTCCTTCTTAGCCACCCCTTTGGCGGAGCGCTTGGACCCTAATCTCTTACCAAGGAACAGCGGAGCACTTCGAGAGCCTTCTTAGGTTGGAACCCTCAGTAGGACTAGCCTCGTCCTCACCGCACCTTTTAAAGTTTGCCTGCCTTTTTCCTCGTTCCGACCAGGCTGGGCAACATCATCCTAACCCAAGCACTTGGCTCTCCATTCGAACCTCCCCAGATGGACGAGGGCACAGTAGAACAGCTGTGCTTTGGTTCCCCACTTTGAGGGACACAGGTTTGAAGGCTGTGACCTTGGCAAGGCCTTCTTCTGGGGCCTCAGTTTCTCCCTTTGCAAAATGGACAAGTTGCATGAGACGGCCTCTAGAGTCTCTTTTAGCTGCATGGATGTGATCTTGAACATCTTGGTCCTGATTGGTGACTGTAGGGGACTTGAATAGGCCATGCGGACTGCTGTGTCCCCATGATCATATCCAAGAAGGAAGAGAAAATAAGGCTGGGTCTGTTTTTAAAAAAAAAAAAAAAGGAAGGAAGGAAGGAAGGAAAGAAGGACGGAAGATATTGGAAGCCCTTGGCCCAGACCCCAAAGGAAAGCTCTAAAAAGAAAAGGCCACTTCAGGAAAGAGTAGATCAGTTGGGATGGGCTGAGGCTGGCTGGCAGCCTAAAATCCAGCGTCCCTTGGTGGATCCACATGAGCATTCGTTGCCCAAAGGGGACGCATGGCTCACATTAGCGTAGCTGAAAGATCTGAGTGGGGCCTGTACCTGGTAGGGGTGAGAATTGAAATCGGATCCTCTTACCTTCCCCTGGCTAAGTCCTGGAATTTCCCAAGAGTTCATGTCCCCAGAAAGTTCCCTTTGGCTGTTGTCGGTCATATCAGGAGCCTAGGTGTGAGCCTTCCTTAGTTCCTGCTCTTTGCAGCGTGGAGTTTGTAGGTCTGTCTCATCTAACCCAACAGGCTCGAATTAGCATGATTTTTCTACTGATAGACACACATTTATGGAGATGTGAGTCAAACCTGATTGCTGTGTGTCTTCCTCAACTAGTCAGTTAACTAATGTGGCTTTTTTTAGGTTTGATTTTTTTATTTATTGGGAACTTTTTAAAAAGGAGACATTTCTGCATACGTCCTAGAACAAGGGAAAAAATGGTTAGCTGCAAATCTCTGTTATGTGAAAGAAACTTGCTTCTTATTTCCAAAGTTTGTAACACATTCAACATGTTACTTTCTTTTTTTTAGAAAAATTTTCCATGGTTCCATGATTCATGTTCTTACTTTCCCCTTCACCCCCCCCCCCCAATAGCTGAAGCGCATTTCCACTGGTTTCTTCATGTGTCATCGATCAAGACCTATTTCCATATTATTGATATTTGCATTAGGATGTTCATTTTCAGTTACTATCCCTAACCCTATCCCCATCCACCCATGTGTTCAAGCAGTTGTTTTTCTTCTGTGTTTCTGCTCCCACAGTTCTTTCTCTGGATGTGGAGAGCTTCTTTCTCAGAAGTCCCTCAGAACTGTCCCGGATCCTTACATTGCTGCTAGTACAGAAGTCCATTACATTAGATTGTACCACACTGTCTCTGTGTACAATGTTCTCCTGGCTCTGCTCCTTTCACTCTGCATCCATTCCTGGAGGTCATTCCAGTTCACATGGAATCCCTCCAGTTCTTTATTCCTTTGAGCACGATAGTATTCCATCACCAGCAGATACCGCAGTTTGTTCAGCCATTCCCCAATCGAAGGGCAGCCCCTCATTTTGCAGTTTTTTGCCACCACAAAGAGCGCGGCTATGAATATTTTTGTATAAGTCTTTTTATCTATAATCTTTTTGGGGTACAAACCCAGCCGTGGTACAGCATGTTACTTTCATAGCTTTCAGCTAGGTGGCACTCCACATGAAAAGAATTTTAGGGTTAGAGTCTAAGGGTTAGGACCTAACACAGTGGAGTGAGCTCTGGAGGCAGGAAGACTAGAGTTCAAATCCAGTGTCAGACACTCTGCATGTCTATGCCTCAGTTTCCCCACACATAAAATGGGGATCACAGTAGTACCGATCTTCCAGGTTGTTGTGAGGATCAAATGATGATATCATGTTTGTAAAGTGCTTAGCAGAGTTCTTGGCACATAGTAGTTGCTATATATAAATGATCACTAATTAATATTATTATTATTAATTTCCCTTCTCCTCATCACTGTTTCCCTGTGAGCTGCCTTCAGTTCTCTTTGGTGCATTTTCAGAAATGTTTCTTTGATTTTTTTTTGACAACCCTATACTAGCTTCCCCTTCCCCCAAATTACCAAAAAAAAAAAAAAAAAGTCTTTTTCCAAGTCAGCAAAAGGTATCTTCACACTTGCCAAGTTCCCATATGGCCGTCTCATTCGTCAATTCGGATCTCCCGCCTCTTTCAGGAGACTGGGAGCTTGATTTCTTGTCATCAGCCTAGCTTACGTTTCTCTGTGTGCCAGGCATTGTTGCTTTAAAAAGACAGTCTTGTTCACTCCCCACGTTGACCCTGGGGCATAGGTGCTATTTCTTATCGTCCCCATGTTACATGAGGCACACAGCAGAGGTTAAGTGACTTAGCTGAGGTCCTACCCCCAGTAAGTGTCGGGGGCCAGATTTGAGCTCAGACCTTCCTGGCTCCTGGCTCAGCACCCCTCTATCCATTGGGCTACCTGGCTATTAGCTTTGAAAGCAATCTGTGGCATGAATGTATTTCTGTCCCTTTACTGAGTCATAGTTGGTTGTTGAGTTGATCCGAGTGGAGAAGCCCTTCAAAGTAGCCTCTCCTTTGCAGTCCTTTGGCATTCCTTAAGCCCCTGCTCTGTGCCAGGTGCCGGGAATCCAAAGGCCAAAGGGAAGTTTCCTCACCTCTGCACCTCTGTCGACTTGGGTCCAAGAGCTGAGTGAGTTGGGGCCGGCCCAGGAGGCAGCTTGGCATTCCCTTTGGTTTCTAGACTGAACGAGGGAAACACTGAAACAGAAAATCAGCCGGCCTTCTTTTGACACGGAGCAAGAGGAGGCTGGCACTGCGCGTGGCTAACCCGGCTCCTTTTGTGGTGTTGTTAGGCTGTCCATCAAGGACCTCTTAAACCACGCATTTTTTGCGGAAGATACGGGGCTGAGGGTGGAGTCGGCGGAGGAAGATGATGGTTTAAATTCCTCGTTGGCGTTAAGACTCTGGGTTGAAGACCCGAAGAAACTGAAGGGCAAACACAAGGACAATGAAGCTCTGGAATTCAGTTTTAATTTAGAAACGGATGTCCCCGAAGAAGTGGCGTATGAGATGGTAAGTCACTGTCCTCCCCCCAGAACTTGCTCTGGGCAGTGGGGCCAGTGAGCTCAGCTCATTGATCCCTCTGCTGCAGCACCTCCCTCCTGGCCTCTGAAACTGGGTTCTTATTACCAGTCTCTCTCTTTCTCTCTCTCTCTCTCTCGCTCTCGCTCTCGCTCTCGCTCTCTGATATTTTCTTTCTTCCCCAATTTGAAGTAATAACCATTTTTAACACGCGTTTCATAAGATCCAAATTGTCTCCGTCCTCCCCGAGGACTCCAGAATGGCCAGAGCTCTCCTCGGGTTCTTGTGGGCCCCCCTGTCTGTTGCCTCTCTGTACTTTTTCCTGGCCTGCCTGGTCTTGGAATGTCTCTGATATTATTTCTCCTCGGCCTCGTTGTGGTCGTCGTGGGCTGCGCTGCTAGTCTAGGTCCCGTGACAGACGGTGGGGTGGGGATGGGCAATAGTGACAGAGGAAAGTCCCCTTTGGGGCGTGGGGGCAGGGTGGATTTTTCTATTTAACACCTGCACCCTGAGGAAGTTCAACCACACTCTGAACTCCTTTTTCCTCCGTACGTCCATCCTGGCAAAAGCTCTGAGCTCCAATTCGGAAGGCCCTTGAAAGGTGCTGTTGTCTGACCTTCTTATTTCTCTGAAGAGGCAGTCAGCTATCCAGGGAGAGGCAGGGACTCCTGTGCCCAGGGGCACCCAGCTCAGGAGAGGGAGTAGATGTCGGGTTCTAACATCGGGCGCCCCCATCTCAGAGCTCCCAGACTGCCCATAATCAAGCCACCCTCAAATAGAGCTGGCCTTGGTGACTTCTCCCAGACTCTAGTTAAACGAGACTCTCCAGAGATTAGATTGTCTTTCGTTTGGTTGGTTTTTGGTTTTGTTTTTTAGGTAAAGTCTGGCTTCTTCCACGAGAGCGATTCCAAGGCAGTTGCCAAGTCCATTCGTGACCGGGTAGCTCTAATCAAGAAGACCAGGGAGAGGAAGCAGGCCGGCTCCTTGGGGGCTGAACGCCGCCAAGATTCTCAAGGCAGGCCTCTGCAGCAGACTGCTCCTCAGCTGCCCGGGATGGAGTGTGAAGAGACGGAGGCTGATCAGCACACTCGCCAGCAGCTCTCCCAAAAACAACACTGTCCCGCCTCGCTTCTCGGTATACCTATCGAGCCCAGTGACCAAGCACTGGTGTCTCCGTGAATTAGGCCATTGAGTCTCCTGGGGCGTTGGGCTGGGCCGGGCAGGGGTCATTGAGATCAAAGAAAGGAGTATGATTTGGCACACAGCAAATTCCTGGCTGGCATGAGGTCTGAGGGACCCTTGGGGTCGCTTGAGCACTTCGTAGCCCCTGGAACTTTTCTCAAGAATTGCTCCTCCACAGTTGAACTCAGGCAGTCAATAAAGCATCCATTCAGTGCCCGCTTTACTACAGGCACACTGGGCTAAGTGCTGGCGATAACAAAAAGAGGCCAAAGCCAGGTCCTGCCGCACAGAGAAGTCAGGTCCATATCTTGCCGTTTATACTTACAAGCTGTGTGACTTTGGCCGAGTCACTTCCTTTTCTCGTAATGCCGTAAGCAATGGATAAAATGAAACTCGTGTGAGAGTAGAGATGGAGAAAATGACAAAAACAAGTTCTCTGTTTTCTTCCCCCTTCCTTGACCTGGAGCAGTGATGGTGAACCTATGGCATGCGTGTCAAAGATGGTCTGCAGAGCACTATCTGTGGGTACATAGCCACCCGTTCATTACTAGAAAGGCAGATGGGCTTGGGCAGAGCTGCTCTCCTTTCCTCCTCCCCACTGCACCTGAGGACATTTTTTCACATCACCCACCCCTCTGCTCAGCAGCCCAATGGGAGCTCTTTCTCCCTCCCCTGTGTTGGGGTAATGGGGGGGGGGTCAGAGTATAGCCGACACTGGATGGGATGGGGCAAGGCATGCTATCTGGGGCGGTCGGGGTGAGGCCTGGCACTCCATCTCTAAAAAGGTTCACCATCACTGGCCTAGGGCGACCACGGGGAGGACAAGACAGCCAGTACCTCAGCAGTGGCAGCAGCAATAAAGTTCAAGGCTCCCGCCCTCCATGCTCAGGAAAGGGCACAGTAGGTTAGGGTTAGGCTTAGGGTTAGAGTTAAGCCCCCAAATTTCAACAAGAAGGAAACAGTCATCAAGAAAGGAGGGCATGTATGGCTCAACTTGAACAAGTTGGAGGTGGCAGAGGCTGGACTCTGATTTCACTGTATCTCTCCAGTATTAAGAGAAAACCAGAGCCATCTCCGTGGTGTTCAAGTGAGGGGCCGTTTTCTTCCTGTTGTGCCTCCTCTGGCTTCACGGGGGCTTTCTCGGACCCCAGGGTGACTTTTTTCAGGGCCCGTCATCCACGGCCGTTGGGCGGAGTGGCTGCAGAGCCAAAGGGGACTTGCCAGGAATCAGACTGTAGTGGGGTTACTCATCTGGTTTGTTTTCCGCCTACTCATCATCAATCTTGTCATCTCAGAGATCCCCAGGCAAGCCCAGGGAGAGGCAGTTTCACTCAAATTTGTGGGCATGCCCACTTTAAGGATGCCAGTCTTGGTTGTCTGGCAGACCCTTGGGGATAGATGAGGCTGCAGAGTTGGGGTCCAGTGGGAAGAAGGAGGAAGTGCTAGCCTGGGCCTGTTTAACCCCAGGCACCCCGAAGGGCTTTTCTAGGCTCCTTGTGGAGTCTCGTCTGTCTTTATGCTGCCTTCAGTAGGAAATTTCTCTTGTCCCATCTGCTCTAAGACCCTGGCGCGTTTTCTTCCTCTCCACGGGTGCCACAAGCCAGATGTCGTTGTTGTTTTTTCCCCCAGAGAGTCCCCCCCACCCCCACCCCCCAGTCTCGTAGGGCATCGAGCTGTCCGACTGAGGGACCGAAGAGATCACTTCTCTTCTCTGGGCCCTGTTTTATGGAAGCTTAGAGGCAAGTGCAGTGCTGTAGCCATACTCATGGAGCCAGGTGTCCCCGACTGGATTTGGACCCACGTTTCTCTTCCGTTAATTGAGGGAGTTACATAGACAGCCTGAGGTCCCTTCCACCTCCAACTCTATACATATGCCACCCAGAGGAGGAGTGGTGCTGCCTAAGCCTCTCCTCTTTCCCTGATCCCCCCTTTTTGGTATGCTTCAACGCCTCTGAAGGAGGGGGCATCTGGGAGGCTTTTAATGAGTGGGGAAAGTGCGCCTCAGAGCGGAAAGGACTTGTTGTCAGGGTCCCAGGAGTCCCAGGTGCCACAGTGGCTAGTAACCTAGCAGGGCAGGGACAGGAAATGGCCCTGCAAACTGTGTCACTCCCCTTTGGGGCCTGCCACCAGCATCAAGGGGGTTTCACAGGTTGTTTTGGATACATTCTGTAGGGGACGTAGCTCATGGCTCACTTTCTTAGTCTGTGTGTCCGAGTGACTGCCAAGTGCCATCTTCAGCCTGGCATGTTTCTTTGCTGCAGTTGATGGTTTGCCGGAGGCAGGAGTTGGGATGGTCAAGTGTTCCGATCCTTCGAGTCGACGCCCGGCGGCCTACCGCCCAGATCCAGTGGTGGTTCCTGCCAAGGTTCCGCACGTCCCTCCGGCCAAAGCCCGACTTCCAGGGCACCTATACCCTCCCCAGCAGCTGGTGGGACATTACCAGCAAATGCCAGGGGTGAGAGCCAATGAAATCATTCACATTCTTAAACCCGTTCTCTCATCTCAGCATTGACTCCGGACGGGAAAGTCGTTCTCAACTCTTTGGAAACCTTTCTTTTGGCTTCAGGTGCAACAACAGGCAAGCCTCAGTCAGCCCCAGATGTTGTCGTGTCAAGCCACTCTGACACCAGTAGCTGCCGTCCAGCAGTTCTCCCAGAGAATGGTAAGCTTTCGGGGCGGAGTAGCTCTTCCACCCGCCCTCAGCACCAAGAAGCAGAAGAACCCTTGGGCAGGGGGGATGGGAGGGGCTGTCGTGGACTATTTGGGGTTGACTTTTCCACCCTGTTGGTCAACGACCGCCGATGCACCAGACTTAGGCCGGCCCTTCCTAGGAGCAGCTCTCACTCCAGGCACTCCCTTTGGCTCCGTCTGACCCCACGTTCTCCCCCCGGAAGCCATTACTGAGCACCCAGATGTTTGTGATCTGTGTTGTACATGGGCTACCTCAGGAGGCTGTGGTCCTGGGCAACGTGGAGCACCGGGTGGCCCCCAAGTGGGTCGTAGCCGCCTCATTTCCCATGTGGCGCTAGGTTTGATCTGCGCCCCTCTCTCCTCCTGCCACATCTTCCAGCGACGAAGCCCTCGCGCTCCGTATCGGCTTCAGCTGAGGATCCGGTGCCCTTTAATGGCCGAGGAGCCGAGATCCTTCCCAGTGTCTGCACTGGGAAGCTGCTGGGGTGGGAGCGTTGCCTTTGTACGGGGGGGGGAGGGGGGGGTCTTTGGCTTCGAGGCTCAAAGGTGGTTGGAGGAAGCCTCTGATTTGCTTTGGATGTCGCCAAGTCCAGAGTGGCTTCCCCACTTTGCCCACGTACTTTGAGGGTTGGCCCCATCTTCTTAGAGGAGAGAGAGGGCCAAACCAAGGAGTGCCCTGGACACAGTGACTGTTCCATGTGGCCAAGGCGGCTCCTGGAGGGACCTGCCAAGGGAATTTCATGGCATACTGAGATCCCGGTGAGTTTGCTGGTGGCTTTTTACCGTCTGGTGTTTGAAAATCCCAGATCCACCCTTTGGGCTGCTTCCGTCTCACTGTCTGCAAGAAACAACCAGATCTGGTGGGCCCCCTCTTGGATGTTTGGTCTAGGAAAGCCATGACCCTGCCTTGCAAGGGGAGCGGGGCAGAGGCAGGGGCAGCATGCCCCACTCGTAGGATGGGGGAGGAGCCTTGGGGAAAGGCTGGCCAGATTCCAAGAACTGTGTCCCGCTTTTTGGCGGTCTCCCCCTTAAACTCGTTAGGGGTATTTGGAGCTTGAAGACAGCAAGGCCAAAGCAGGGAATTCCAGTTGTTGGTGTTCTAGAGTAGGGGAGTTGGAACTTGGAGGGAAACCGGGCTCGTTGACAATTTGCTTTTCTAAAGTCCTCAGTGGCCACATTGGCCAGACCTGTCGGGCTGAGCTTAATCCGTGCATGTTCCTTACCCGACTTTTCCTTGTGCCAGGAGCCCCAGCAGACCTTTGGAGCAGATGGACAGCCCTCAAATCCACCGACCTTACCCTCTGCCCAGCACCCTGCAGGCATCATGCTCGATCCCAGCCCCCGGAACGGGAGTCAGATGGCAGGCCCGATACTGGATGCTGAGCAGCCCTCGGGCTTCTTGCCAAATCCACCCACGGCTCAGTATGTGACTGGCACTCAGGGTACTCTCGGGGCCACCCAGCAGCTTCCCGCCTCTCTGGCTGGCCATCAAGGAGCCCAGCTCACTGCCCCACAGCTGCCTTTAGTGTCCCAAGCATATGCCGTGGTCCAGCAGGATTCGGGCCCTCTTTGTGCAGGGCCGCAGCCTAGCTACTATCCGGTGCCTCGCCCGCCTCCAGCAGCGGCTTTGCTGATGAAGGCTGTGGAGGTGACCCATGATTCTGGGCTCCAGGAGGCTGAGGCTCAGGTTGTCCTGCAGCCACCAGAGAGTGATGGGAGAGCAGGCTTGATTTCCCTCGGTGAACAGCAGCCCGTCTTCGCGGTGAAGCCGTCTGAGCTGCTGCCTTACCCCACATATCCCGTGCAGGTTCCTGCTCCTGAGCAATCCTCTTACCCTGTGCCGCCCCAACCCCAGTATGGCACACCACCTGCTTACGCCGTCCCTGCTCCGGCAGTGCGGTCTCTTTATCCAGCCCCTCTCCCTGGACAGCCTGCAGCCTGTTGTGCCCAGCCTCCTTACCTGGAGAAGCCAGCCTACATCATGCAAGGGACTTACACTGGGCAGCCTAGGGATCAGCCTCCTTACCCCGTCCTCCCTCCTGAGCATTTTCCATATGCAGGGCAAGCAGCTCCCTCCCTCCAGGCCACAGACCAGGCAAAGCTCTTGGGCCACCACGCACACTCAGATCGGCCACAGTACGTGGCTACGCCACTGCCACCGCCGCCGTCATACGTCGTGCCAGCCTCGGAGCCCCAGGTGCATCTAGGCCAGCTACCAGACATTCCTTTGGCACGCGTGGAGCAGAAGGCCCAGCCGTACTCGACAGAGGCGATGGCGGCTGTTCCGAAGGTGAAAGTCAACAGGGGGAATGAGCAGCTCCGAGGCCCAGCTTCTTCACTAGCCATTGGTGCTCCGAGGGCTGGGGAATGCCAGCCGTGTCCCTTCCCACAGCAGCCTTGTCCCCAGGCCCCACTGCAGTCCTCGGGCTTTCAAGCTCAGCATCCCCAGCAACAGAGTGTCCAGAGTCTTTTCTTGAAGTTCACGTTCCCTCCACATCAGCAGGCAGTTCACCCTTCTCATCTACCAGCACCGCTGCCCCATGAGCTGCCAACTCCAGAAGGTTCTCAGAGTCAGCAGCAACTTCCATATGGCCAGCCTGGTGCCTTCCAGCAGACCCACCGCCAGGCCCAGCAAGCACCAGCTCTAGTTCCCAACTTGGCCCAGCATTCTCAGCAGTCCCAGCAGTCCCCCGTGCTGCAGACCACCGAATGCAGCCAGACTCTGCCTTGCCAGCAGCACCAGCCTGCATACAGCCAGCCACAGTGGCAGCCACCATTAAGCCAAGCAGTCGGCTCCGGGCCTTCGGAATTGCTGTTGTTGCAGCAACAGCAGCAGCAGGCCCTTTATCAGACTTCAGGGGCAGCCCTTCTTCCCACGCAGCCAGCCCCGAATAGTCCAGCACAGGCCTCGTTTCCTGCCCAGGGCATTCCTGGCCTGCAGACCCAGGCCCAGCATCAGGCTTTAAAAGGCCAGAACGTTCTCAAGGTAAATGGCGGGGGGGAGGGGGGGGTGTGGGGGGCGACGTGTGCTCTCTCCACGTTGACAATAGACTCGCCTTGTGCATGGGGGCTCCTCAGCTTTGCTTCCTCACGTGCGAAATGCAGAGGCTGGCCTTCTGCCCCTAGCTGTCTGGGCCGTCACTGCCCTCTGCTCCCGCTGGCCACAGTGGCATTCACATCTTTGGGAGCTGGGGGGGGGGGGCGCCTAGATTCGAGGAAAGGGCAGGCAGGCCCCACACCGTCCTTTCACGGTCTTCCCGAATGGATGCCGCTTTGGCCGAATCTCTTCCTTGGCTTCATTTCCCTGACCAAATGTGCTGAGCCCTTCTCAGTTCCCTGAGGGTTTGCGAGGCTCCTGAGTTGGGGTGTGCGGATCCCAGGGCCAAGGTTTGTCACGTGGATCCTTTTAGCACGGCGTGTTCTAGAAAGGTACTCTGTAATAATGAAGAGAAGAGCAGCCCGGTCAGGCCTCTCCTGCAGGCGGAGCACCATGTTGGGGCTCAGGTTTTTGTCTTTCATTGCTTTCCCGGTTCAGCTCTTCATTGCAGTGGCCCTCGCATTCTGAACCTTGGCTCCATCTGTTTCTGACCTGCCTGATGGAGGGCGGCCAACTGGAGGTCCTAGTGGCTCTCGGGCCATTCAGAGACTCTGCCCTGGGGGGCATGTTAAAGCTTACGGCTAGAGGGCTTAAACTGGGCTGGCTATGGAAGTTAAAGGAATACGTTGGGTTTTGTGGGGAAATCCAGGGCCTGATCCCGCCTCGCACAGACGCCCACCCCACGACAGGAAGCGAGTCGTTGGTTTAGACATGCTGGTTGTTCTGCATTCGATGTCCTGGTCCCTGGTCCTCTGTACGGGATGACTTCCTGTGGTCGAGAATCACAGCTTCTTTGGGGACTTGTGGTTTAGGCCCACCTCTGTTGTGGTGATTTCCTTTTCCAATCTGCAGAGAGACTCTTGCTGTCTTCCCATCTGATCACATGATTGGCGCCGTTCCTGAATTCTTTGGCGTATTGTCCGCTCGTTTGGCACTTTCCCCCGGCAGGTCTGAGGTGATATTTCAGCCCTGCTGTGAAGCCAAACAGACTGGCCCCAGCCCAGGGCCTTCCCCTCTCTGAGGGAGTCGTCCTCCCCACCAACAACCAAACAGCCCCATCAGAAGTGTCGAACTCCTTTTGCCTGAACCAGATTCAGATGTCGTTGGGTGTGTGTTGAGTGGAAGAAAGGGAAACTAGAGCGCGACGCAGTTAATAGAGTCAGGATGTGGCTCGGTGTTTCTGTTTGCATTCGATGCCACGGGGTGGATGGACGAGCTCTGAGGACGATCCTAAGAAAAGTAGCTTGAACAGACAGCCTTAGAGCTGGGCGTGGGACCTATCAATAAGCTCTTCCACTGCTTTCCTGGCCATCCGTAGCATTCCCTGGATTTAGGGGGCAGGCGGCCGGCCTCGCTGGCTGCCGACGCCAAAGTCATAGGAGTGAACCTTGGACTCGCTTACTGAGCAGATGAGGGCTCTGGGAAAGCGCTAGCTGAGCCCACGGCCGACCAGGGCAACCCGAACGCATACGTGGCCCTCTGGCCTTGCAGCTCTAGATTCCCGGGCAGGCAGCCTGGGGTTCCCGGCTCTTGGTTTGGCTTCGTGGATGTCTTTTTGCCCTCGTTTTGACCCAGTGCTCGTGCTAGGACCCAGGTAGACCTTTGTTGAGCAGCCACATTTGGAGTGCCTGTTGACGAGATGCCCCTAGCAGACAAGATACCTGTCCCACTAGTGCTGTGTAGAGCCCAGCAGGGCTCGGTATGCTTCCTTCCGCCTCTCTACCCACTATAGAGCCAGTACCATTGGGAAGTAGCTGCAGCGTACCTTGGAGGCCACCTAGCCCAACCCCCGCCCCCCCCCCCACCACCACTTTACGGAGGGGAAGACAGGTCCAGAGAGGGGTCATATAGCTAAGAAGTGTCCGAGGCACAGTCGGAGCCTCAAATCGGCCTTCCTTTGCTCTTCAGTAGACTGCAAAGGAACTCGTTAGTCTGGTAGGGAGGATAAACTTCCACTGGGTACCTGGTGAATCTCTAAAATGGTGTCTTCACCTGGGAGCTCTCCCAGCCATTTGTGCCCCAAAAGCTTGACTGTAGGCTGGAGGTCCAGGCATGTTCCGTGACAGTAGCAGTAGAAGCGTTCCCGGAGAGGAATCTCCGTTCATTTTCTTCCGTGTTCCTTGTTGTCTGGATGGCGAGTTGATCCCTGAAAAGTTAAATTAGCCCTTCTTTTGCTGCCTCCCCACGCCCCATCCAGCAAGGAAGAGAGCCGTGAATGGAAGGAAGACTTGGGGCTGATGGGTAATTGGGCCTGCTATCTACAGTGGTGGGCATCTTCCACATTTCCTGCCTGGATGGCAGAGGTGGCACTTAGAGACTGACCTTGTCTAAGCGAAGGGCCTGCTAGATTGAAATAAGAGACTGTGGCTTTCCTGAGTTAGGTTCAAGCGTTGGATACCTCTCTTTGATTGGATGGCTAAGCCAGAGTTCTACTCCACATTCTGCTTTGGATCTAGTCCCTTCCTCAGGACCCAATTGCATCCAAGGCATTGGGCTTGATGGTGCCATTGGCTTTGTTGAAGGTAGGTAGTTTCACTTTAAAAACCCAAACAAACTCTTACAGGAATGCCTAAGGACCTCTGGGAGAACAGAGGGATTGACTCAGTAGTCTCTGTCAGACTAATTAGCAAATCGGGACTTGAGAGATACTGTGAAGATCATGGCCAGATCAAAGAGTGAGTGTGTAATGAAAAGGTAGTTCCAATGGGAGTGCTAAGAGTGAGGGGATAGCGTGGGTGGGTGGGCAACTTCAGGCCAAGGAAGCCAAAAGAGGGGGCGCACTAGTCCCTGTTTGGGCCTCAGTCTGACAGGACTGACACTGACTATTTCTCTGGGGCACTGGGATAGGTGACCATCTCTCCTCCTGCTTTGGTTCAGAAGAGCCAAACGATCATATATTCAGTCAAAGTCTTCCTTGGTGTCTTGAAGCCACGTTCAGGGAAGCCCACAAGGCGTTGGCCTGAGGGAGGATCTGTGTGAAGGTGGTTACCAAAGCTTCTTGCCCTTTCTGTGGCTTTGGCTTTACCTCCCCGTGCTTGGTGTTCTGGTAAGTCAGGTAAAGAACTATAAGGAACTAATTGCTTTGCTTTCTGATTGCTAAGTGGGACAGAGGAAGGTAAGAAGACAACCGTATTCCCGCAAAAATCCGGCTTGGACAAAATGAGGGTTGGAAGGCGGCCGGTCTTGCTTCCCACTCTGGTCCTCCATCCTGATTCCATAGACATATCATGGGAGCCCAAGCCATAGGGAATCATCAGGCTCCTATCGAGAAGGGCACACGTGCCGGAGGCGGCACTCGGAACCCTCTCTGTTGTCCCAGCACTGAGTTTGCCAGAGCTCATTACTAGAAAGCCAGAGGGACTTGGGGCTGGGCTGCTCCCCTCCCCCCCCCCCCCCCGGGCACCTGAGGACGTGTCTAACATCACCCACCCCTCTAAAAGGTTCGCCATCACTGGCCTAGAGTCCAGTCTAGGCTGCCATTTGAGAGGATGAGAGAGAGGCTCTGAGGTAAAGTTGTGCAGTGAATTAGAGAGCTGGGATTCAGGGCCTCCAGTGTTCACTCCCAGGGCAGTACCTTGCATGGCTAGTTGCCAGAATCCAGGGGAGCCAGAGAGCTCTTTCCCCTTGATCCCCTAATGCTAATGCCCCATCTGGTCCATCCCATCAAAGGTCCTGTGTTGAGCAGGGAGAAATTGTACCACAGGCAGGCGAGGAGTTGAAGGGTGTTCAAAGAAGAAATAGTCGGCCCTCCCTTCTTCACAAACCTTGGGCCGGCCCCCGGGGAAGCTTTTGGAGACTGTCCAGCAGGCGACGGATAAGCCGGCTCGAGTGAGGGTAATTCCCCCAAGCATTGGCTCTTATTCCCGTGTCCTCGTCGCACGTGCCTCTGCTGACAACTTTGCCCACACCGTTGGGTGGCTCCGAGGGGAAGGAGCCGAGAGCATCTTTTGGAGCTTTGTCTCTTAGAACAGGGCGGGCCCCGTAATAGAACGGCGTCCGTTTGGCTAGAGCTTTGGAGGTTCCGAATGGTTCGTCCTCCCCCAAAAAGATTTAGGAGGGAGATTGCCAAATCGAACCCAAGAGCGGCAAAGGGAACGGCAGCCCAGCTTCTGCACTTCTGCACTCACAGGGAGGGGTTGTGGGCTCAGGGCTCACTCTGGCTCTGGTCCCTGCTGAAATTCTGCACAGCTCAGGGTGGCAGGATCCAGGGGCTGCATGGAGACCCCCAAACACTCACTATAGCCATAGAGAAAGAGAAGCTCTGGCTGCTGAGAGGCTCATTTCTTTTGAGAGAGAGCTCGCGCAGGCGTGCACGGGTGCGTGTGTGTATGTGCGTGTGCATGTGCGTGTGCACGTACATGTTTTAGCCTTTCCTCTGACAAGTTTTATTCCGGCAGAGCTCCCAGCCTGGATCCCAGCCGCCTGTGCGAGACCTCCAATCAGCTCTGCCTAAAGCAGATTTAGGCCGAGGGTGAGTGTGAACAGATGAATTCCCTGAGAACAGAACAGGTGTGTGCCCTGAGCCGGCGATGAAAGACCTCTGAAAAGGTGATCTGGAATTAGCTTCTCTGTCTGTCTTCACTCACCACACAGTAAGAGCAGTGGGGGTCGTGCCCTGAGCAGCCTGGCCCAGTCTGGCCCAGTCTGGCGGGCTTGCTTGACCAGGCTTGCTTTCTCTGTTTTCTCGGAAAAGGGAAGCTCGGAGCAGGCTTTCAGCCGCGTGCCTGCCTGCCTGCTCGGGGGCCTTGCAGACCCCCGGGGCTGCTTTTTTCTGAACGCCTCAATGGCGCTCTGCCTGGCGTGCCCCACGCGGGGAGCCCGGGCACCTCCCTGCTTGTGCTCCTGTTCATCGCTGCCTCCAGCCTCATAAAGTAACTCGAGTTCTTTTTTGCCTCCAATCTTATTTCTCTGCCCCACCTGGAACACAGGTTGAGACAGATGTTCCCCCCAAAAAGGAAGAAAGAGAGGGAAGACAGTGTGCTCCAGCCTGCATGGAGCCCGTCAGCTCTGGCTCCATGTCTTGCGGAGACTCTGACTGACCTGTGGAAGATGTCGTCTGGGTCCATTAGCTGTTCCTTTGGGAGGGCTTTCCGGCATTTCATGGGAAACAAGGCCGGCAGAGCATCGTCTTCCTCCTTCCTGGCCCCGGCCCTTCTCAGCAGCTTCTCCCAACGCCCTGCCTTTGCCCCCTCCTGCCATTCTTTTCCCGGGTCTTCTGGGAAACTCCATCACATCTGCTGCTTCAGGGACAAAGCCAGTGGTTTGGGAGTAAAAAGCTTTTCCTTGATGGAAAAGTGCACAGCCTTGTTTCCCAGAGTCTCCCAGCAGAGCAGAGTGGGAATTTCGGTTGTTTTTTCCCGGTTCCCTGGAGGCCGCTCCTGCTTTCGATATTGAGTTTGCCATTCTACTCGCTGCTAACACCACTCTAGCTGTGTTCTCCCCTCCCCCTCCCCCCCAGTCCTTCGGTCTCTTCCCTACTCTGGCCCAGCCTCCTGGCAGCTACCAAAGTCATCTTCCTTAAGCCCAGCTCTGATCGTGGCAGCCCTCTGCCCAGTGAGCTCCAGGAGTCTTCCTGGCATTTGCTTCTCTCTTTCGTACCTCTTTGGGCATCTCTCTCCTTTCCACTGGGCCCTCCAGTCCCGCTGGCCTTTCCTCTAAACCTCGCGCATGAGATTCCATGTCTTGCCTTTGCCCTGGCTCTCTAGCCCCCAAGCCCGGAGTCTTCTCCCTCCGTACCGCCCTGTCTCCTTTTTAGGTGCAGTCAAAGTGCCCTCTTGTTCCCGAAGGCTTTCCTGATTTTCCCTTTGACTCCTCGAGGAGAAGGCCAGCCCCTCGAGAGCACGACTGCTGCTGACCTCGCAGTTTGCCTTTGTACGTCTGGCACAGAGTAGACCTCCTTGAGGGTGATCATCCCCCTCCCCCCACCCCCGCCCCCCAAGGAAGCCAGTTCTTTTCCATGTGGCAGTTTCAAGTCTTATCTTCCAGTTCAGGCTACCCAGCTCCTTCTTGGTTCTGCACTTCCCAACATGGGCAAGTTCCCTGAGCTCGTCTTGCTTGAATTCCCCGGCCTCAAACGTCATTCCTCTCCGGGACTTCTTCTACTCTGCTCACATTGCCAGGGGCCCCACCCCAGCGGGCGTGCGTCTCAGGTGGCTGTCAGTTGTCCAGCTGGACAGTGTAGCATGCATGCGCACACACACGGACACACGGACACATTTGGGGCTGCCCACAGGCCATCGAGTGCTTGCTGGTTTCTCAGAGCTGTGGCCAAGTTCCTGCTGTCTTTCTTTCAAGGCCCTGCAGACGACTTTCCTTTTATGTAGATCTGTGCGGGCCCCCCCCCCCCCCGGAGGTCCCCCGCAGAACTAGCTCGTCCACTCTTAGACTGGCCTGCTTACTTTGAGCCGTTCCTAAAGCTTTGTCCTTGCTCTCATTGAATGGAGGGAGTATTGCTTCTCAGGGCCTCTGCCCCCGGCTCTGTGGGATTTTCCATTTCAGGAGCTTTCCCTCTTTTTTTTTTTAAACCATTCCCATTCTGTCTTAGAATCCATACTGTGGATCAGATCCTAGGCAGAAGAGTGGTAAGGGTTAGGCAATAGGGGCTAGGTGACTTACCCAGGGTCACCCAGCTAGGAAATGTCTCAGGTCACATTTGAACCCAGGACCTCCCATCTCCAGGCCTGGCTCTAACCACTAACCCCCCTCGGTTGCCCTCCTGTCCCTCGGTTCCAATAAAGTAAGGGAGGAACAAAATTCCAAGCGGGGTGGTTGCTTCCCTCGTTGATGTGGGTTTGGACCCTACCTTTGTTAGAGACTGTTGCCTGCAATGAGAGATTTGATAGAGGTTATTCTTTGTGGTTCTTAGCCTTGGTGCTGATGTAGTAGCATCGAAGGATGGTACCAGTGGGTTCGAGAACCTTATTGGAAATGGGAAACAGGACCGGATGAAACAGAGAAGAGCTTCGTGTCCTCGACCAGAGAAGGGGCCCAGATTCCAGTTAACCGTCCTCCAGGTGAGGTTTCATAAAATGCTGGTTTCCAGTTTCAAGTTGGAGAGAGTCACTTGTTGGGCAAAGGAAACAGGTGAGAGTAATGGGGCAGCTGGCAGCTGTTGGGAGGCCAGAAGAGCAGAGGTGACGAGTCACACAGTTTCATTTCTGTTATCACAATGATGCTTTTAACGGACAACCCCATGAGACTTGGACATTTCACTGTATGGAGAAGAACCAAAGTCTGAGGGCTGTAATTGAGACGGGGACTCTCAGTAGACTCTCAAAGGGTATGTGGCATTCATTCATCCAGCCTGTCCCGCTTGGGGGGTGTCCATTCCCCCCCCCCACCCCCCACCCCCCGCTACCTTTTGTTTTCCACTGTGAGTTTTTAAACATTTTTCTCCATGATCTCGTCTTTATTCCTCTTTGTATCTTTAGCACGGCCCACCTCCTCCTAACCCTCCCCCTCCCCAAATAATGTGGCCCTCTCTCTCTGCCACCCGTTGGCTCTCTTCCCGCCTCGCTGGCCCAGGACCTCGCTGCCAGAGGGTGGGAGCGTGCTTCATCCTCAGGCTTTCCTGGGATAGGGTTGGTCACTTCCTTGATCAGAGTTAAGAAGCATTGGCTGCCCTGCTCCACATACTTACTGACCGTCCCACCCGGTGCCCATTGCTTCCCCTCTCTCCCTGCTTGTCCCATCTCCCGCCCGCACGGCTGCTAAACCTTTGTCAAATGCCAGCTCTTCGAGATTCATATGACTCCCTTGTAGATTTTATGTGCCAGCCGTGGCCATCAGGAGTCATTCGCAGGACCAGGCGGTCAGAAGTGGACAAAAGGGACGGGAGGCCTAGATTAGCCGAGCCAAATCTAGAAGGCGGGCGTGCCCGTGGGACCACCTATGTTGAGGACATTTGGGTACCTGCCCTTCACGGGCCTGCAGACATCAGGAAGCCAATAGATGGAGTGTTTTCTGCTCTCAGATGAAGTCTCGGGTCTGAACTTGGGCCTTGCATGTGCCCCCGTTTAGTCGAGCTTGAACTGAGCCAGTTGGATGAGGCCCGGAATGGGGTTGGGTCGGAGCTTCGAGGTGTCAGGATGGCAGCCAGCGGACCTTCGAGGCTGCCGCCCCTTCACTGGTCTTTAATCAGGGAGCGCCTTTGGAGAGATCGTCAGGAGCTCAAGCTGAGCCTTGTGGCCCCCCGGGAGGAGAGGAGGTGCCTGCAGAGTGCAGTCAGGCTCTCTTTTTCTATCCGCAGGTTTCGCTGTTTGGCGATAACATGGTGGAGTGTCAGCTGGAGACTCACAATAACAAGATGGTCACGTTCAAGTTCGATGTGGACGGAGACGCTCCTGAGGATATCGCCAACTACATGGTAGCTTCTCCTTTAGGGTTAGGCTCTGAGTTGGGGAAGACCCAGAGAAGCAGGGATGGCTGGACTTGGGGGGTTGTTGCTTCTTTTGGGTTTTGACGGCAGTAGAATGCTGGCCAGGGTCTCTCGTGCCCTCCCCGCCCCCTGCCAGCCTTTAGAGCAAGAGCTAATCGACAAAAATGAGCAACCCTGCAAAAAAGCTGGGAAAAATCTATGACCTCCTGTCCGGGGGGGGGGGGGGGGGGAACGGACGAGTTCTCTTTGGATTGTTCCGTGGTCCTTCTTTCCATCGGTGTCATCGGAGTCGTGGCTGCTGTTTGCCCAGCTCTTCTCGTGCTTCTCGGCGCGTCCATCTCGTTTGTCGTTTCTGGCAGCACAGATATAGGCCGGGGCGGCCCTGGAGCCCTGCTCGTCTAGCTGCTCGCACCTGACTCGATGGCCATCTACTTTCTTTTCAGTTCTCAGCCACCCCAGAAAGGGAGGAGGAGGGAGCAGGAAGGAAGGGAACAAGTGCTCATTAAGCACGGCAGGCCCTGGGCTAAGCACTTGACAGAGATTGTCTCACTTGGTCTTCACAACAAGCCTTAGAGGGAGGAGCTGTTAATGATCCCCATTTTACAGTTGAGCAGACTGAGGCAGGCAGAGGTGAGATGACTTGTCTGGGATCACCCAGCTAGGAGGTGTCTGAGGATGTATTTAAACCCAGTTCTTCCTGACACCAGTCCCAGCACGCTATCCGTCGTGCCGGCTAGCCGCTCCCCAAAGTGCCGCCGTGATGTACATGGAGGCTTTTTCCCTCTCGGGGCGTGTGCCTGGTAGTGGAATCTCGGGGTCAGGGGGCCCCCAAATTGGAACCCTTGCATTTGCGTAGTTCCAAATTGGCTTTTCAGAACAATTGTACCGATTCAGAGCTGTACCAGCAGCCTCCACCAGCGTGCCTCTCTTCCCCCACGGCCTCTACCATTCCAGGAAGACGGCAGACTTCCCTAGTCAGGTCAGGGCGTGTGCCACACGGACTTAGGCACTGGTCGAGCTCTTCCCTTCCATTGCCTAGAACCCATGGTGCCCTGCACCCATCGAAAATGCCCAGGCTGGCCCATTCACTTCCTTCTGTCGTGCCTCTCTGAAGAGGAGTGCTATATAGTGTCCTCTATACATATATGTACGTATGTATGTGTGTGTGCATGTGTAGAGGAGGGTGCTCCTGTGCAGGACCGGAAAGACAGGACTTCCTTTGACTCCTTCCCCCACACCTTGCCCCGCACCAAGCTTCCTGCTAACCACAATGGTGGTGTGTACCACTAGTTCGTCTGTTATGGTTCTTTGGCCCCTTGTGGGGTCATGTGACCTTTCCGTGTCTCTTCGTGCCTTCCTGAGAGATGTTCTCTCCTCAGTCTCTTCCTACGTTAGTCTTCAGGGCAGCCAAAATGAATCTGTGCCAGCCCTTCCTCGCCTGCCTCCGCACCTTTG
The DNA here is from genome assembly GCF_016433145.1 of Gracilinanus agilis. Classification (NCBI taxonomy): domain Eukaryota; kingdom Metazoa; phylum Chordata; class Mammalia; order Didelphimorphia; family Didelphidae; genus Gracilinanus; species Gracilinanus agilis. The sequence goes on along the minus strand of NC_058136.1, from coordinate 62,710,536 downwards.
CCGCTGAGGCTTTTCTCTCTCCCCTTCTTCTCCCTTCTGCCTTTTGGAACCCTGGACTCCCTCCCTCCAGGAGATCTTTCCTGGCTTCCTCGGGTCACTTTGTATGAATCTCGTCTGGCCGGGTGTCCGCTCCCAAAGAAAGGGCCTGTCTTCTTGCTTGGGGGGGGGGAGGGGGCCGTAGTGGGCGGTGGAGAGAGCTTTTCTCCTTTGGCGTGGCTCGGGATATGCGGCCCCTTTTGTTTGGGGGAGATGCACGTATGTGTCCAGCAGCCAACCCAATTGCTCTTGGCCGAGCTTAGCGGTGGGTCCTGAGAAGTAAGGTGCGGATCCCTTTCTTGAATGGGAAGGAACTTCATCGTCTCTTGGCAGGTGGAAGATAACTTTGTGCTAGAGGGCGAGAAGGCAAAGTTTGTGGAAGAATTGCAGGGGGTGGTGCGCCAGGCCCAGGATCTCCTTCGCACCCTCCCTGGTGGGGAGTCGGCTCCATCGGAATCTAGCAGCTATCAAGTAAGAGCCCTTGCGGGAATTGCATGTGCGCCTGCTGCGCACGAGGGGAGGAGGGGCTGGGGAGAGAGTGCCGGGCAGAAAAAAAGCCTTACTTGATTTCATCCTCTTGAATTCAGACAGGATCCGCTGAACAAACACAGACGAATGCCACCTCAGCTCAAGGCTGCAGTAAGTAGCTGCCATCTGTTCCCCCTTTGGCTCGAATTTGCCCTGCTTCCCAGGAAAGGTGCGTGGCACTGAGTGAGGGAATGGAACTGTTAGGAAAACTGCCCCGGCATTTCTGAAGGACCCTCCTTGGAAAACCCGAGCTCCGGTGCCCTGCCACTGGCTTTCTTCCTAAGAGCTCTGGTCACATGCATGCTTTGGGACCCGGAGAGATGTCGAGAATGCAGACGGCGTCTATCTGCTGGTGTGACCGGATCGTGCTCATTCGTCTAAGACTCGTTTTTCGGTTCACTTTTCCTTGCTTAGGCTCCTTCCGACGATGTGGTGGCCTGTTCTGGCCAATTGGAAGACAATACAGAAACCAGGGAATCGTTGGGTTCGGGGGGGGGGCAGCTCAAACCTGGGACCCTCAGCTCTCTTCCTCAGTTTCTCACGTTTTGCTGCATGCTTTGTGGGAGGGGCAGAAATGGAAGTGGGCTATCTGAGGCTCTGCCTGGCCACCATTCGCTCTTTGTGGTAGGGTACCTCCGTTTTGTGGGCACACAGAACCTGGGGAGTGCCCGCTGAAAAAACCCGAAGGACAGTGGCCTGCCTCGGATTGTTGCCAGTGGTGACTTTTGTTCTTCCAGCACATCTTAAGCTGATGGGAAGCGGCTTCGTTTTGGGCGTGTCAGACTCTTGGTCAGCAAGAGAGAGCCAGTCAGTGGAGCGCGGCCCACTGCTCCTCGAGAGAGAGATGTTGCTGAAACCATCGCCCTCACCCACCCGTCACCTCCCAAAGCTTCCCCGTGAGCTTAATGTGTCTGTGTTGTTCTTTCTGCAGTGGACTCGGCCCCTCAGTCCTCCCCAGTGGGTCGCTGGAGGTTCTGTATCAATCAGACCACCCGCAATCGTGAGCCCCAGTCTCCTCCTGCTCTCCAGCAGCCCCTGAGTCTTCCTGAGGCACAGCTCCTTGCTGGTAAGCTTGCGTTCTCTAGCTGGCTTTCTCCAGCAGACTCTCGTTAGGGCTCGGTGCTAGGCCCCGGTGTTGAGAAGGGGCAGAGAAACAAAAACCGAGCACTGGGTTGGGGCTCATGATCCTCCAGCCTTTGCTTCCAGGCGAAATTTACTTGGAGAAACCTTGAGTTGGCTTTGGATTTATGCCACGTTTTCCTTCTTTTATTAACGACTCTCCAAAGTTGGGGGTGGGGGGTGGGGAGAAAAGCTTCATGGTCAGGGTTAGCTCCCTGGACTGGGTGGGAGCCACCCCATGCCCTTGGATTTTTCCCTCATCCCGGTGTTTCCTTTGAGGGTTTTGAGTTAGTGCTCTGGCCTTAGAATGACCTCCCGTGAACACCGAGCTGCCCATGCGACAGTCTCCATTTCCTCATCCGTAAGATTGGCCCGAGAGATCGGAGGCTTCGATGGGGAGGGGAAGCGCAGCCAAATTCACCAGGGCGGGTAATCTCCAGAGAGCTGCATCGTTCTTGCGTTCTTCTTGGGAAACTGAGCTTTCCCAGTTCCGAGTGCTGAGGCAAAGCTCCCAGACAGACCCCCCCCTCTGCCTTTTCCTTGTTCGTCCTCTGGTGGCCGAGGGTTTTGGAATGAACTTCTTGGAAGCGATGCGGGCTGGGCCTTGGACACGGTCTGGTCCAACGAGCGCTGGTTAACCACTTTCTGCCGTGTCTAAGGTGCTGCCACAGGCACGAGAGAGACAGAGGAGGAGTGAAGCACAGGCGCTCCCAGGGTCGTGGATAGGGGGCCACCGTGCCAGAAAGGCAAGGCCTTTTGGAAGCAGGTGGATCTGGAGCTGAGACCTGAGGGAAACCAGTAGGTGGAGATGGGGAGCGAGAGGATTCCAGGCATAGGGAGAGCCCACCAAAACGCCTGCAGCTGACAGTTAGCAAGCTTGGTCCAATGAGCACTGGCTTGAAGAGTCACACTGATAGGGGGAGGAGGAAGGGTTAGGGAGACTGGCAAGGGAGGAGGGTGCCAAGTTCCAAAAGCCACTGACCACTTTATCTTTGACCCTAGAGGCGATGGGAAGGCTCGGTCAGAACTGGGCTTTTGGAAAATCACTTTGGGACGGAGTGAAGAGAGGCCCGGGGCAAGCAGACCCTGCCTGCCCTCCCCTCCACTCCAGCCAAAATCCGAAATAAGGCTCAAGAAATGCCAGCAAATAAGGGAGGGTGGCGGTGGGTAAGTGGGGGGTGGGTAGCACATAAGTGTTGAACTCAAGAGTCCAGAAGACTTGAGTTCAGATGTTCCTGTGGTGGCTGGCTGTGTGAACCAGGACAGGTCACTTACCTCATTTTAGCCTCGGTTTCCCTATGTATAAAACGGGAGTGATAATAGTGCTTCCGTTACGAGGTTGTTGTATAGATCGAATGAGAATAGCATATGAAAAGTGCTCCGCAAATCTGAAAGTGCCATCTAAACGCTCGCTAGTTGGCCAGCTGCACAAGAGCCCATTTGGGAGGGAACCACTGCCAAGCCAATGGCACTGTAGGCAGCTTAGCTGGTAATCTCCCAGCATGACCATACACCGGTCAGGGATTTGTCAGGAGTAGAAGAGCCGCCCCCGCCCCCAGTGGGCACCCTGGCAGGCCCCGTGGTACTGCAGTGACCCGAGTACAGCCCAGACCTTTGAGCGCCAAAGTCCTTCCAGCTCTGTCCTCGGGCGCCAGAGAGAGCCCCGAAGGGCAGACCTAAGCATGGCTGACCACCCTGCCACAGAGGGGAGCAGGAGTGAAGTCTGACCTTGGCACAGAGTCCAATTAAGGAGTTCAGGCCAGAGAGAGAGGCAGTCCAAGAAGACACTGAGCATTTATTGCCCAGTAGAGCCACCTAGAGGAAAGAGTCATTTCCTTCCCCCCCCCCCCCCCACACACAACTGCAAGAGGACACAAAGGGGGAAAAAAGACGGGGTTTCCACAAGGACTCCCCGAATCCCTAAGAGAACCCTTTGTACAAGGCTGGCCACAGGGTAATGCCCACCTACCTTGAAAGACTACTAACCTCTGCCCAGCGCTACGTCTCCAGAGGGCCGATGGGGAATGAATTGGGTCACCCGCCTCTTGCCAGAGAAGCAGTGGCCTCGAAGTGCCGAAAGACGCTTGCCACATTTGTGTAGGGGTCCCCGTTGGCTTGGTTTTGCTTGTTTGTTTGGCTTTTTCATTGGGAAGGGGGGGAGGGGTTTCATGCATGACGCCTCACAGAAAACGAGGGCTACAGACAGCATTTGACGGAAGGAACAGAAGAGAAGTAAATTCCATAGGAAGCACCAGGCTGGACGCTTTTGAAAAGTAACTTGCGGCATTTATTTAACTGTGCCGTTAAAAACAGTTTGGTGTGAAACGGAGACTCGCCACGTCCTCTAAAACCCCGATTCCTCTTGCGTGGCTCCCGTTGGTATGGAGATGCTCCTTTTCTTGGTGTTTTAAAGTTAAAAATGAAAAAAGCCCGCCAGTTAAATCAAAGGCTAGCCGGCGGACGGATAACTTCTCCTTGGGAATGGTCGGGTCCCCTTGGAGACGAGCGATCCGGACTCGGCGTTAGGGTTAGCCAGCTCGCTCCTCGGCCATTTCCTCGACCGTTTTGGGGACTGCCGATGCCGTGTCGCAGGACGGTGTGACGTTGAGTCTGTTGAGCAGCGATCTTCTCGGTCCCGGTTGCTTTTCCCAAGCCTTTGCACAACCTGCTCCAGGCAGCCTGGATTCTTTTCCGGCTTCTCTTCATCGTCTCTTTTTCACACGTCCTGCCCGACCCCTGCCGTCGTTCCCAAGCCTTCTGGCTGTTGAGGCCAGATGGGATGTTCCCAACATTTCTGAACAGCTGTTCCTTTTCTCCCTCTTCCATATAGAGGCACATGAAGAGACACTAGAGCCTCTGATTTCAAAGAACCCAATCACTTTCCTTAAAGGAACTGGTGCTGAGCGCCCCCCACCCCCACGTTCTTGGCCTTCTTCATGCAATTAGCTTGGCCAGGAAAGGTATTTGATTGGGATTGGAGGACGGCTTCACCTCGTGATGAGGGAGTTGCCTTGATGAACGCATGGGCTCTGCACATTAAACAGAGAGATGTCTAGGCTGGAGCCCTCCGGTTCAGAGGGGAGATGGCCTTTTTTCTTCTTTAACTTGGAAATTTCCCCAGGCCCAGCCCCCCCAACCCCCCCGGTGACAGAGAGGGTCCGTACCCTGCAGGGATAGCACAGCCTTCATTTGGGCCTGAGGTCCTTTCTTAAGGTCTCGCTCTATTTGTTCTAGGTCTGGGTAACGCTAGCCACGGAGAGCCCTTCTCACAAGATACACTTCTCATTGTGTCAGCCAGCTCGCCCCAGGGCGAGCTCTCGGCTTCCGAAGCAGAGCCCAAGGATTTGGCAGATGGCAAGATTTTGGAATGTGCTGGTCCTGAAACTGAACAGCCAGCCCCTCTTCATCAGCCGGAAGAGAGCAGAGCGCCACCGCTCCATTTCGCTTCAGTACATCTTGCTCACATCAAGTTCGAGGAGTCCATTCACCAAGTCCCCGGCACACACCTGCCTGCGTATCCGGGGCACCGAGCTGAGGGCCACCCGGATTTAGGTGTTGCCCACCCTGGAGAGTCACCCGCATTCACAGAGAGCCCAGTTCCACTGCAGATGGGTGTGTCGGAGCCGAGCCCTCCGTCCTCCTCAGCGCAGAGGCCACCTAGGTGTGACACCTTGGCCTCTCGAGAGGGTGCAGCTGCCGTGGGCATGGAAGCCGCACCCTGTGCCCCTCAGTTGGCCGGGCTGGCCCAGAGCCCAGGCCTTGATCCAGCCCCTCTTCCTTCTTCCTTGGTGCCTGAGGGAGATGGCGAAAGACCTCCAAAGCTAGAATTTGTAGACAACCGAATTAAAACCCTGGATGAGAAATTAAGGAACCTGCTGTACCAAGAGCACAGCACAGCCGGTCTCTACCCCGAGAGTCAGAAGGACGGCCCGAACCTCGAGTCTCCGTTTTCTTCTTCCTCTTCGGCCGAGGAGACTCTCTGTGGCCCTGGGCCTGAAGTTCTGGGTGCGGGGTACCACAGAAGCCGGGGCAGCCCCACGCAGCGGGCTGGTACACAGCAGGCCCACTCGGAGCTTCTGGCGCTCTCTGCCGTGGATCAGCCTGCTAATGTTGCCGTGCTCAAAAGGGAGCCACCCAGCGTGGCCACGTCTGTACCCCGTGAGTTGGGTTTGCGTGTAAGTATCCTTCGTTTTACTATAGTGTGTTCTCTCCTCTTCCCTCAGAGGGCACAGTGACCTGGACCAAAAGAGTTGGCAAAGATGTCGTTCTTAACGCTCCAGGAAGCTGAGACTTGGCTACCACTTTAGGGACTCCCCTTGCCAATGTGGCTCGTGGACCCTCTTCAGGTGGTCTCTGAGTGAAAAAGCCCTCGCCCTGGAGCCAGTATGACTTCAGTGTGTAGTCAGTTGGGCAGCAGCCAGTGTGTCAGGGCCCAGCTCTGCCAGGGCGAGGCCTTTGAAACTGCTGGATGTACGTACTCCAGGCCACAATTAAGTGGATGAAGCAATCCCAGAAGCCTTCTTGGCCCTGCTTTAGGGACAGAGGAAGTCTGGGGTTTTTTTTCCTAAGGGGAGCACAGGCGTATTAGCAGACTGTTGGAAGCCTAAGAAACGATCTAGTCCAATCCCTTCATTTTGCAGAGGGGAAGGAAACCAAAGCAGCCCTGAGAGGCCCAGAATCAAGGTGCAGAGCAGCGTAGGGGGCACCCTGAGGGGGCCCCATGTGTTACCCTTTGTCGTCCTTACAGCATAACAAGCAGAAGGGCTAGTCTTTGTTCTTAAAAGAAGGACCCTTAGGGTTACTGGGGAGTAAAAGCTCAACGCTGCTCTCCGAGTTCGCCGTGGCTGTGCTCGGGCTCACCCTCGCTTTATGGTGGCGGCGGCGGCGGCGGCGGCATCTGAAAAGCTGGGGGTGCTCCCGGGGCCGATGGGTTCCCGCAGTCCCAAACCTTCCTACTTTTCAGCTTCTTGTCAAAGCCCTGCTTAGAGCTAAGAAGTGTGGCTGTGTGTCTTCAAAGGGTATGATGGGGGCCTTTTGTCCAAATGGAGCAAAAAGCCCTTGGGAAGAAGACCGTGGACTTTGGGGGGCCAAAGGGCTTCCAAAGACGGTCGTGCCAGTAGCTGATGTTCTTTAGGAAGAGCTGTAAGTAGCCCGTAGGGACAGAGTGCCAGTGAATTGGAAAGGGCCCAGGCTATAGAGTGGAGTCTTGGGAGGCTCTCTGTCGATGTCCAGTCGGGGTGTCACCCCACAGGGGCCAGCTCTCTTTGCAGTAACATGGCCAGTTGGTCTTCTGGGTATCCGAGAGGCCTTTCCATTATTTCCCTGATGGGCCTTGAGAGAATGCTGCTCTCCTTCCAGAGTCAGCCTTTACCTGACCCTGCCTCTGCCCAGGGGCACTAGCTACTGGCGTGGATTAAGGCTCTACTTTGACCAGTTCCTCAGGCTTTCTTGGCAGGAGAGCTCCAAGATTTGCCCGCTTCTAGCTTAGTCTAAACTGGCCTCGGGTCTTAGGATATGCTTACACAGAAGGGATGCCTTCTGACCTTTCCTCACATCCGCCCATCTTCAGGAATGAAAATGGGTAGCTGGTGGATTTTCAGTAATCTCTTCTTGGAAGATTGTCCGGCCCCTTTTCAAACCGGTGTTCTCTGCAAGCATGGTTTGGGGGCAGGAAAGGCATAGTATCGTTGAGGAACCCTAATTACCAGGCCTCGGGGGAGAGGGGGGAAGGACGGAACGAAGGAAGGAACATTTTTCATAGTACCTATGCTAAGCCCTTTACAGATACAGTCTCATTTTATCCTCACTGGGATAGGGCAGGACTTTTACTCTCCTCGTTTTACAAATGAGGAAACTGAGGCAGGCAGAGATGAAGTGACCTTCCCAGGGTCACCTAGTGGCAGCAACCCCTTGCTGCTTGCCTCAATGAAACTAAAAGAGCCTATAGAAAAAGAGCTTCAGTCTGAACTAAAGGGGAAAGTGGAATTCTCATTTCCTCTAGTGTGGAGGTGGGGTGAGCCGATTTGGAGGCCATCATCTGAGAAAACTCAACCAGGACAAAATCTGGCGAGTCCCTCCCAGTTTTCTATAAGGAGCCTTCGAGCCATTTGCAAGGTCAGCTTGGAAGTTACTGCCCTGTGTTTTTTCTTGTTCTTATCTCCTTTAGGAGGTGCCCCTGGACGCTTCCCTTCCAGGGGATCCCGAAGCCTACCCTGCTACTGGGTTGAGCGGTGGTGGCGGTGGCAGCGGCGGCAATGGCGGTGGTGGCGGCCGCAGCAGCACCTTCCATCTACACACAGGAGGTGGATATCTTGGCCTAAGCCTCACTTGTCCTAGTCTCAGAGATCGTGCCCCGCAAGTTAGAAAGCTGTCAAGGTGGCGAAGCATGCCCACAGCCAGGGCCCGAGATGAGGCAGCGATGTCACTGCTCATGCCCTTTGGGGATGCTGGTTTTCACAAACGAGCGTCGCCCCTTTTCCCACCAAACTGTGGCCGTCGCTGTCACTGGCCTTTGGTTTTCCGTAACCGATTTGTTCCCATTTTTCATTTCGCGTAGAAGCTCAGATTGGCAAAGCGTCTCGCGAGCTCGGGAACGGGTGGGCTGTCGCTCACTCTTGCACCGACAGCCTGTAAACTCTCTAGGCCGAATGAAGCTTTTTGGGGGTCGGATGAACACACGAAATCTTGACCACACTGTTCTCCTTTGTGTGTTTATTGTTGGGCCCGGCCTGCAGCGGAGACGGCGGCGGCGGCGACGACGAGAGCAGAAGTTACTCCAGCCTCACTGCCTCAGGCAGGAGAATCTGCCTTTCTCGACAAGTGCATGGCGACTGGCTCATTTCAGCGGGGCAGGTTCCAGGTTGGTCTCTCGGGCGATCCTTTATCTGAAAGGCTTTTGAGAGGGGGGTTGAGTACCCAGATTTGACATCTCCTCAGTGGCCCTCTTCCCCATGATGCTCGGGGTTCCCTGATGCGTCGCCTTTACGTTATGATTTGGAGAATTCAGATTCTCTGCGCTGGGGCTCTCCTTCCGCATGCTGGGTCATGATCTCTGGGAGAGTTGGGGCGGGGGGGGCGGGGATGGGCGAGCGGTTGGGGCTTGTGGGTAGGTAGCCTTTGGCCGCTTTGGGATTAGAACGGCCGCTTCACTCTCTTTGTGTTTCAGGTTGTCACCGTGCCCCATCAGCAGGTGAGTAAAGTTGCTTCTGGTGACAAAGACGGTGTACCCACCGCCATTCAAGGCCTTGCCGATCCCAGCACAGATGATGGAAAAGAGACTACTTGGCTTTCTTCGGTCACTCTCGGCTCTCTCCATGAACCTCACAAAGATGATGACCGAGATGGGGAGAACCTTTTATCTCTCAGCACATGTGAGACTGATCCAGCCTCCGTGACTCCAGAGAAAGATACCTCTGCTCCAGAAAGCAGTGCGCAGTCCGGGCCCGAGCTGTGGCTTAAGGACAGGCCTGGCGAGGCCGTTTGGACACAGCTGAGCTCGGAGAGTGAATCTTCAGCTCCTCTTGGCCCCTCTGAAGAATTAGGGGGAAGCCCTGGGGCAGTCCAAGAAGGATCCCCCTATGTGCAGACCCAGAGCACACTCTTCTATTCTCCATCCTCCCCAATGAGCAGTGACAACGAATCTGAAATCGAAGACGAGGACCTGAAAGTCGAGCTTCAGAAATTACGGGAAAAGTGAGTATTGTTGGGGGGGGGGGGTTGGGGGTGGACACGGGATTCGGGATCGAGAAGCCCAAAGTGTCTGGAATCAGCCTGACGTGACAAGGGCGGAACGTATTTGAGGCTCACTGGAATTTCGAAAGCTGCCTTTCTGCTTTCTAAGCTTTAGGAATGTTGATTTTGAAGTGACCGCAGTTGCAAGTATCTAATGTCTCATTTCCATTTGCTGGTAACTCTGCTAACATGCTCCTGTTTTCTTTTCTTTTCTTTAAAAAAAATTTTTTTTTGTTTAAACCCTCCCCTTCCATCCTGGAGTCAGTACTGTGTATTGGCCCCAAGGCAGAAGAGTGGTAAGGGTGGGCAATGGGGGGAGGGGGGTGGTCAAGTGACTTGCCCAGGGTCACACAGCTAGGAAGGATCTGAGGTCAGATTGGAACCTAGGGCCCTCCCGTCTTTAGGCCTGGCTCTCCATCCACTGAGCTACCCAGCTGCCCCCCATGTCCCTGTTTTCTTAAGGAGTTGAAGCCAAATCTGTTCCAAGAGTAGTTAGAAGGGCCTCAGGCCCAGAATCGAATCGAATCCCTCAGCTACTATAGGGCCATCCCATGAGAAAAGAAGGGGCCACAGCTGAGGAAGCGGAGGCTCATTCGGGTGAAGCCACTAGCCTGGGGGCCTATGTCTAGGCTCCAAACACCAGGCAGAGACGACTTTTTTGCATAGTTAGTGTTTTCTTTACAAATTTGGGTTTGTTTTAGCTTCTACCTGACAGCTTTCAAATATGGCCATCACATCTTCCCCAAGTCTTTTCTTCTTCTGGATTGTCCAGTCACTTAACCATTCCATGCCTCGATCCTCCTTGTAAGGGGGGAAAAGGGGTTTGGGGGTTCAACAGATTGAAAGGTGGTCGCCGGGGGAAACCTCCCCAATTTAGGAATAACCTCAAGTCAAAATTGACTTTATGGAAGTTTATTTACAATTGAGAAGAGAGAGAGGAAGTGAGGAAATGAGAACCTAACCCGGTAGGTCAATTGCTCCGATCCTCTAATGAATCCAGGTAGATCTAAGTAACCCTCGGCCGAGAGGCAGAGGGCCATTCACAGAGTCTGTTAAAGGAAGTTCCTTGAGAGAAGTTCAAGAAGATTCAGTCAGTCTTTAAACTCACCAAGGTTTTAGCGTTCCAGCCAGCACTCCTCCCCGGACCAGAAGAACTCCTTCACCAGCCGCCCCCAATCGCAGTAGACGCTTCTCGTATGACCGCCTAGGCGGCAGTCACTTGACTCTGATTCGTCACCCACTCTCCACACCGGGTTATGAATGGGAAGGGCTCTCACCTTTGGTGATTCAATCTGAAGATGGGCAGTGCGGACTTAATCTAATGCTCACATCCCCAACTTTCAGTTGGCTCCTTCTAGCTCTGGATCTAACGTCTGTGAACCCACATGGCGACGAAGGGCCTTGAGGTCCGTGTCCTAGCTGGGAGAGTTGAGGCGAAAAAGGCTTTGGGCATCACCCTAGCCACCCAATCATGTCACCTTCCCTTAGATGCTTTTGAGCTTATCTGCGTCCTTCCAGAACTGAATGCAGTAGTCCCAGGAGAGCAGGCAGTCAGACTAGGGCAGAGGACAGAAAGGCTATCACACTGCCCTTGGCCTAATGCAGCCCACATTTGGATGAGCTTTCTTGGGGGCCACGTCATAGCACTACCTCACATTGAGCCTGCTGGCCACTCAGACCCCCAGATCTTTTTCAGATGAGCTTCAGGAAGTGTTTGGCCATCCCTAGAACTAAAATTTCCAAATTTCCTGCAGTGTTGTTTTAATAAAGGAATAAACCTGGCATTCTAGGGTTGGTGGGCACATGTGGATATTTTTTTCTAGCCTTTTTTCCCTGTAGATGTTCCAAAAATTTAGGAAAAAATGTTGATGTAAATTGATAGGAGTCCATCGAAGTACGTATTAAGTAGCATATGTTAGATTGGCCATTTCTTACAGGTCACTATGATTCTGTTATGCGTATAGAATGGCCGAAGTGCTTACCGGGTGCCAAGCATCGTGCTGTGCATTGGGGAACCTCACACATCTGTCTTCTCTTCTTCCCACCTATTCTCTTCAATTGAGAATGAAGGAAAAACAAAACCTCTGGTAGAAACTTGTATAGTCGAGCAAAGCCAATGCCTGCTTTAGCCATTTCCAAAGAAACGTGCCTCAGGCCGGCCCTCGAAGCACACGGGTCGTCCAGCTGGGGGCGGATAGCACGGAACACCGCAAGCCCCCCGGCGTCAGGCTTGGTCACTGCGTTAGTCAGAGTTGGTTGTCTTGACAGCGTCGTTGGCACTGGATATGTTGTTCCCCTGGTCCCGCTTGTTTCCCTCAGCACCGGCTCATTCAGATCTTCTAGCCTGCTAGATAGCACACCATTACATTCACGTATTGGAACTTGTTCGGCCATCGTCCCAGCGATGAGCGCGCTCATGTTCTCAAAGGGGGAGTCGGCACATAGGAGAGGTGGCAGGAGGAGGTCAACTGAAAAGGGCCCCGTGGTCCTTCAGGTACAGACGGTACAGATGTGAGGCGGGGGGGAGGGGGGTGAGAGGCGCCACGTGTCCATGAATATAACCAGGCAGGTTTGTAAAAAAGTATTTAATCGTTTTCTCCAATCCATGCAGAAACCATTTTTGACCATCGTTTTCTGACTTTTTAGGGACGAGTCCAGTATAGGCCCCACCAGTGCTTTCATGCAGTACGTTATTTCCGTATTGCTCGTGTTGTGACAGAAGACACGTAGCTCCCATGTAATAGAAAACTCGCGGAGGAAATGAAGCGGAAGATGGCCTGCCATCTGATGAAGCCAATAGTTCCTTCCTTGGCTGTGGAGAACGTTTTTTTTTCATCATGGGTCCCTTTGGTGATGATGGTTTAGTTGTTCGCAGCTGATCATTAGATGATATTTCTGTTACTGTTAGGCATCATTCTCCCGCTTCTGCTTGTTTCACTCTGTATCAGTTCATGCAAGTTTTTCTAGGTTTTCCTAGTAGTTTCTATAGCACCTGCAGGGGTTTCTCGCTAGCCTGGTGGCTGCTGCCGTCCCTGGGGCTCTTGATGGCTGGCTCCTCTTCCACAGGGCTTAGTCCTCTGGGCGATGGCTGTTGGAACACTGACCCCCACCCCCACCCCGCTGGTTTGGGATTTGGGTTGTGGCCAAGGTGATGGCAACAGTTTGAGGTTATCTGTATCTGCCTCCGTTTGGCTCTCAGCCTCCTAACTGTAGCCACATTCCCCTGACCCCCACCGCCCACCCACACATCAGAGGTCTTTTGTAATCCTTGGGTTTGGCAGAGTAGGAGCCCATGACATCTGTACCCTAATCCGTTCAGCCATTCTGGTTTCTTTTAGTCTTTTGCCACGATAAGTGATGCCACTGAGTCCATTTTGGGATGGTTTTTGTCTCTGTTGTCGCTGAGCTACCCCCTCCCCCCCTCGGTGTGGTGGGATCACCGTGTTCTCCCCCCCCGCCCCGTTTATGTTGCATTT
>NC_058136.1:62666972-62687687 GCF_016433145.1 Gracilinanus agilis | reverse complement strand
GCCACTGCGTGCGCCTGGCGCTCCTGCGCTTCCGGGTCAAGGTGAGAACCCTGGTCCCCGACTGGGACGTCCCCCTTCCCCAGGGTCCGAGGGACTTGCTTCCCCCCGCCCCCCGCCCGAGGGACCTAGAGACTGAGAAAGAAAGGAGAGCCAGAGCGAGATTCCTCCCAGTGGGTGGAGGGCAGGGACTGCCTTTTGGTTTCGAAAAGCCCTGCCTGTCTTTCTCTTCAGACCGAAGGGCAAGGGCTGGGCAAATGGGGTTAGATGAAAAAGCCTGGGAAGACCCATTTGAACTGATGCAGAATGAAGGGAGCAGAAGCAGCTCTCATCGCGGGGCCCCTGGAGTTGCCTCGGGGCATCGCTTTGGGGGCCAGCCTTGCCTGTGGGCAGGGTTCCCCCAAGCCACCAAAGAGGATGCTGTTAGGGTTACTCCAAAGGGGAAACTCCTCCCAAACGTCCAGGAGTGCCCAGGCTGCCCAGGAGCTCTCGAACACTCCACCCAGCCTAGAGGGAAGCCAGAGCAGCTTCGGTCCTCTCTGCTAAGGCCTCTGACCTTTGTGTCTGTGGTGGCCGGTATGTGGAAGTGCTAGAAAACGGAGGGAGGGCCGAGAAGCAGAAGAAGCGAGTCTGCAAAGTCCAGGCCCCGGGAACTGGCAATCCGCGGCTTGAGGGATCCAGAGCTCGCTTATCCCGGGAAGCAAAGGCGCTAATGGTTCCTTGTCAGCACAGGAGGTTTCTGGTAGTGTGGCACAGGGATCCCAGCTTGGCACTGTGCCTTCTAGTCTTTTTCTCATTGATTTTAATGAAAGCATTTGCGACCTACTCATCCACTTTGCAGAAGATAGCAAACTGGAAGAGTGAGCCAGCCCACTTGTCAGGCCAGAGCAGCGATGAGGAACCTCTTAGAGACCGGGTGCCCACATTGCAACCCTGATGCCAACAGGGGAGGGAGGAAGTGCTCCCACGAGGAAAAATGGCCTCAGGTGCCTGTGGAGAGGGGGAAACGGAGTAGCCCCCTCCAGCACGTGTGCCATAGGTTCACCAACATGGGGCTAGAGCATCAGGCGAAATCTAATAAGATGAAACATAGTAGGGACAGATGGAAAGTCTTATACTTTGGTCCCCCCCCCAAAAAAAATCTGCCCCGGTGGGTCCAAGATGGGGCTGACCTGAAGAGACAGCTGTTGTTTTGTTTTGTTTTGTTTTTTAACCCCTCACCTTCCATCTTAGAGTCAATACTGGGTATTGGTTCTAAGGCAGAAAAGTGGTAAGGGCTAGGCAGTGGGGGTTAAATGACTTGCCCGGGGTCACACAGCTGGGAAATGTCTGTGGTCAGATTTGAACACAGGACCTCCTATCTCTGGGTCTGGCTCTCAATCCACTGAGCCACCCAGCTGTCCCCAACAGCTTTTGTTTTAAATAAGGACCCAGGGGTCTAAGTGGACCACAAGCTCAGTTGAGTTAGCTATATAATGTGGCGATCCAAAAAGCAACTGCAGTTTTAGACTTTGATAAAAGTGAGATGCTGATTGCAAAGAGGCCAGTGTAGGCTTTGAGCATGGATAGAGGAGCCCCAGTCCCATTTTCTCAATCGCTAGCTGCCTGTGCAAGTCACTTTATCTCATCTGTAAAATGGGGGTAATATTAGCCCTTCCTCCCAGAATTGCTATGCAGATCCACTGAGATAATGTGTGTGTAGCTCTTTGCAAACTTTTGAAGTGCTACCAAAACGTCCACTGTTGTTATTGTTGTCACTTTTCACCTATTCCCTAAAATCAGTAACTCAGACTTCTAGATGGGCTGCCCAGAATTCCAACTTGTTATTACTGTTTTGTGAGGTGCAACTATTTGTCACCTTGATGATGATCTCTCTGGATTTCCCATTCAAGTCTCCCCTTGGAACCTCTGAATGCCTTCTTTCTCCAGTCCCCCCATCCTTGCTAGCTCCTTTCAGTTCGTTATGGTTCTAGTGGCCTGAGAGATTGTACCGGGCTATTTCAGGCCCAGAGAAGACTGCTGCATTAGGCTACCAGGGGGCCAGGCAAAACCCTACAACCCAATAAGAATCCCGAGTCGTTAGAAAGTGTGGAGGACAAGGGCATCTGGGGTCCATCCCCCCCATGGGCATAGTGCTTTATGCCCTGTGGCACCTAGAGCATCTACAGAGACTTTAAACCCAACGGTGTCCTGTGGATTGGCCTGTGGCTGCTTTCTGTGCCAGGGGCTTATGGCAGAAACGCCCAATACTGTCCTTCCTCTGAGATTAGGAGGTTTCAGATTTGGACAAAATATATCACATGCCATCTGCTTGGTGAGAATGGATAGCCAGGCTTCCTCACTGGGCTTACTTGTATTCAGGCAGGGTCAGGCTGGCTGGCCTTCATGTAGAAGCAGCAGAGCCAGGTAGAGTTTTTTTTTTTTTTTTTAACATTTATTAATATTCATTTTTTAGAAAAGTTAACATGGTTACATGATTCCTGCTCCCACTTTCCCCTTCACCCCTCGCCCTCCCCCCACCCCTGGCCGATGCACATTTCCACTGGTTTTAACATGTGTCATTGATCAAGACCTATTTCCAAATTGTTGATCATTGCATTGGTGTGGTAGATTCGAGTCTGCCTCCCCAATCATGTCTGCATCAACCCTTGTGTTCAAGCAGCTGCTTTTCTTCTGTGTTTCCACTCTTGCAGTCCTTCCTCTGAATGTGGGTAGCATCTTTACCATAAATCCCTCAGAACTGTCCTGAGTCATTGCATTGCTGCTAGTATAGAAGTCCATTACATTCGATTTTACCACAGTGTATCAGTGTCTGTGTACAATGTTCTTCTGGCTCTGCTCCTTTCACTCTGCATCAGTTCCTGGAGGTCTTTCCAGTTCACATGGAATCCCTCCAGTTCATTATTCCTTTGAGCACAATAGTATTCCATCACCAGCATATACCACAGTTTGTTCAGCCATTCCCCAGTTGAAGGACATACCCTCCTTTTCCAGTTTTTTGCCACCACAAAAAGCGCAGCTATAAATATTTTCATACAAGTCTGTTTATCTATGATCTCTTTGGGGTACAAACCCAACAATGGTATGGCTGGATCAAAGGGCAGGCATTTTTTATAGCCCTTTGAGCATGATTCCAAATTGCCATCCAGAATGGTTGGATCAGTTCACAACTCCACCAGCAATGCATCAATGTCCCAGTTTTGCCACATCCCCTCCAGCATTCATTACTCTCCCCTGCTGTCATTTTAGCCAATCTGCTAGGTGTGAGGTGATACCTCAGAGTTGTTTTGATTTGCATTTCTCTAATTAGTAGAGATTTAGAGCACTTTCTCATGTGCTTATTGATACTTTTGATTTCTTTACCTGAAAATTGCCTATTCATGTCCCTTGCCCATTTATCCATTGGGGAATGGCTTGATTTTTTATACAATTGCTTTAACTCCTTGTATATTTGAGCGATTAGACCCCTGTCAGAGTTTTTTGTTATAAAGATTTTTTTCCCAATTTGTTGATTCCCTTCTGATTTTGGTTGTATAAAATCTTTTTAATTTAGTATAATCAAAACCATTTAATTTACATTTTGTAATTTTCTCGTTCGCCCATTCTGAGTTTATCTTGGTGTAGGGTGTGAGATGTTGACCTAGACCTCATCTCTCCCATATTGTTTTCCAAATTTCCCAGCAGTTTTTGTCCAATAGTGGATTTTTGTCCCCAAAGCTGGGCTCTTTGGGTTTATCATAGACTGTCTTGCTGACGTCACTTTCCCCAAGTCTATTCCACGGATCCTCCCTTCTGTCTCTTAGCCGGTACCAGATTGGTTTGGTGGCCGCTGCTTTACGGTATAGTTTAAGATCTGGCGGGTGATGCTTTTTAAAAAACGTTAACCTACATCTCACAGCTGTGAGGCCACTGCAAAAGAGAGAACCGAGAGAACTCTGCTTGTGACCGAATCTTTCTGATAAGGATTTGGTAGCCGACGTAGAGAAAACAAGTAAGAGCCCTATAGAAACCTAATAGAAACATTCCCCAGATCAAACAGTTCTCCAGAGAACTGCCAGGTCTTCACCACCATAGGAAAGAGAGCCCCAGAAATCACCAACGATAAGAGAAATGCAAACCCAAAGCCCCCGGAGCTTTCACCTCACACTCTGCGAATAAACCTTTGCTAGTGGAGCTATTAAAGGGCAGGACTGTTTTGGAAAGCATTTTGGAATCAGGCAGATCAAGTGGCTAAAATGTCCTTCCCCTGAGGTCAGAGACTCCATTAATGGGCTCCTATCCCCCAGGAAGCCATTGATCAGAAAGCCCCGCAACATTCCAAAATAGTCAGAGCAGCACTTACTGTGACAGCAAGGAATGGCGGACAAAGTCGATGCTCATTGATTGGGGAAGAGCTAAGCAAAGGGTAGCATGTGATGTCATGGAAGAGTAACGGGAACAATGCTAGTGGAAAGAACAATTGGCACACCCTAAAAAACAAAGAGTAGGAAAATACTCCAAAGGTTTTCCAAATGTTTTGATTAGTAGAGCTGATTTTTTTCCCTTCTCTCTAAAGTATTATTTCTTTTGTGTGGGACGGCTCTCTGGGAGGGGCGAGACAGGCTATAGCAATAACAACTTCTTTACAAACGATTTAACTTATTTCCCTTTGGGAAAAGTACTGATTAACCTGACCGCAGTAGTCCTCCTAATGTTGTCCAGTTTGTTGGTGTCCCCTTTTGAACTTCCTTCTCTTCTCATCTCTACAGTTATTGTTTTTTAAACCCTTGTCTGGAAAAGCAGCAAGGGGCTGAGCTGTCAAGGTTGAATGACTTGCCCGGGGTCACACAGCCAGATCTGAACCCAGGTCCTCCAGACTCTGTGCCCGATGCCCCATCCACTCAGCTGCCCCTTGTCTATAGAGCTTAAAAATGTTTAATTGGTGTTCTTGGTGGGAGGGAAAACGTATCAAACCCTCCACCCCTTCTTTAATTCTCCCTCTGAAAATTGAAAAGCCTTCCCTTATGGCAAATAAGTACCATCAAACCAAGCCAAAGAACCTCGTGTCTGAGCGTGTTGATCTTGTTTGGCACCTCCTGTGTCTTTGACATGATTTTAAATGACTTGCCTTTCTTTTTCTGATTGCAGCCTGTTCCTATTCTGTGATCATCTGTCTATTGCATTCTTGTACGTTTGTGTTATTCCTTACACCTTGGTTGGCGGAACTTCTAAGAGATTTTCAGCTAAGCTGTCCCCCTCCTCCCCTCTTTCTCCACTGCACTTGTTGTATTTTGGTAAAAAACACAAAAGAGAAGCCCAGCACCATTATCATATCCTATAAGCAAAAGTGCCCCATTTCTCCCCCTCTGATCAAGGAGGGTTCTCCTCTCTTCTCCTCTCCCCAAGTGCTTCGCAAAAGGCTCGGCACACAGGAGGTGATGGATTTGCTGACTTGATTTTCTCCCCATTTAGTCTGTGTATGACTTCATTCGAGTTTTCTCCACGGTGTTTGGCAGGTGGGGAGTTCTTTCACCAGTGATTGGTGTCCTTGGGTTCATCAGGCCCTCGGCTCCTCACTCTGGTCCGTTGTTTCTGGGCCTTAAAAACCGAAGGTCTTCCATCGACCAGCTTCCCTGTCTGTTCAGCCGGCACGAAATCGTCTTGATGATTCGTAGCACTTGGTCATGTGGCTTGAGACATGGTGCTGGCAGATCTCCTTTCTTCCTGCTTTTTAGATGGACTAAGAAGCCATAAACCTGCTTGACGCTAGGCTAGCGCCTAGCTCGCTTTCCTGTGTCATTGTACGTCTCCCTTCCCTTTCAGGTCTTCCAGAGCCTGGAGGACCATCACCTAGAAGTGGTAGCATTCTTCCGGGAAAACGGATTCCACGGCCTCCTTGCCCACGACTCGGAGTACGCGCTCTACAACATCCCATCCTACTACAGCTCGCATGCACTGAGACTCAGCTGGAATGGCAAAAACCTGGTCACCCACCAGTTCCTCATGCAGGAAGTTGCCAAGCAGCTGGGCCTGAAGCGCATGAATTTCCCCATCTTTGCTGCCCTGCTGGGTAAGTGGGAGAGACGCAACGAAGAGATCATTACGTTTCCCCCTCGGTGCCGTTTGGGGTGATGGTGGAGCAAAATAACAGCCTTTGTGCCGTGCCAGGGGGGGGGGGGGGGGGAGCCTGTAAAGCTACACAGCCTGCCCTTAGAATGTGGACTGACAGACGGATGCCTTCCCCTCCGTCCCCTTTCAAAGCTTTTTTACAGCGGTGCTTTGGTGCTTTTATTCGTTCACGTATGAGGCTCCAGTCGCCCACACAGCTTCGACTAAGGGCCACCAGGCAGCTTTCGACAGGCCGAGGCTCATCAGGTCCCT
This sequence comes from Gracilinanus agilis, assembly GCF_016433145.1. Lineage (NCBI taxonomy): Eukaryota > Metazoa > Chordata > Mammalia > Didelphimorphia > Didelphidae > Gracilinanus > Gracilinanus agilis. Next base: position 62,681,330 of record NC_058136.1, on the reverse strand, counting down.
CTTTGGAGTTTGATCTGTTCCTCGTCCTGCGTCCTTGGGCTGGGCTAGGACCAGAGAGTGGTTCTGAATTGGCGTCCTGACGCCTGGCCCTGTGCAGGTTGAGCTTCTTCCTCAGATGAGCATTTCTGCTATTTTTCAGGTAACCACATTCTCCCAGACGAAGACCTGGCTGCTTTTCATTGGGGTCTATTGGGCCCAGAACATCCTCTAGCCTCCCTGAAGGTAACTCCCCCCCCCCCGCCCCCCCAATCATCCTGCTTCCAGGCTTTCTACTTTGTCTTATTTTGGAAGATACCTTGATTTCATGTGGAATAGCAATTGGTTGAAGACTTTGTTTGTAACTCTTTAGCACCCGCGAGGTGTTGAATCGGTCCATCTGCCTATGACGACAGCTTCCCCGCGGCGGCGGCACCTAGGGCGTGTCGGCCCTGTAGTACATACTAGCTCTCCGTTCTTGCTGCTTTTCTTTTAGATTCGCACAAATCAATTGGTTCTGCCCCCCTGTGACGTGGTGATCAAGGCCGTCTCTGCGTATGTCGGTTCTATCAAAGACCCTTCGAACCTGGATGTAGTTGGGAAGGATGTTTTCAAATACTCACAGGTACCGCCATTTCCTCCATGCTTCGGGGGGGCTGGAACACTCGGACCTGCCCTCCTGACAGCTTTCCAGGCCTGGATCTCCTGGGGTTTTGTGCCTTACCAAGTAGATTTCTAGCAAGTAAATCCACTTTTCTTGTTGATTTCTGTTATAAACTTGACACCTGCCACATGCAGCCTGCTGTGTACTGCACGAGACAACTGTGCTGATCAGCTTTGTAGACTAGATTTCTTTTTTAAACCCGGGGCCCCCTTTCATCATGAAGCACCAAACCAGAGCTTTACTTCCATTACTAATCAGTGAAGGGTGCTGCGACTCCCCCCCCCCCCCCAAGACCCTAGGAATACAGTTTCAGTCGACTTGTTCCTCTGGGGTGGACTGCAGTTCTTAAAGTCATCTTTCACTGTTAATTAGCCACTGAAAAGTGCTCTCTGAGCTGTAGTTACTAAGAAGGAAGAAGGCCCGAGGCACTGTCGATTCCTCTGGAATACCCAAGTGATATGTTACAGCCTTCTTTATTGAGGTTGGTTTTTAAATAACCCTTAATTTCTGGGGTAGTAAGGGGTAGGCAAACAGGATTGAGTGACTTCCCCCGTCTGAGGCCAAATTTGAAGCCAGGTCCTCCCAACTCCAGGTGTGGCTCTCTAGCCACTGAACTACCTAGCTGTCCCTGGCAAGTCTTTGAAAGGGCCACAGTTCTCCCACTGAACACCAGAGGGCACTCAGTCTCCAAAGACTTAGACTGCTCCCTCTCAGAGCTTCTGCTGAGCAGCATTGGTCCGGGGTCAGCATTTCAACTTGGGGCGTAAAACATGATGGCTAAGAAAATGATGGCTCCATTTCCCTGGCCCCGACCCCTGCATCTGGAATTCCCTCTCCTAAGCGGGGAAGGGGAATATTTTCCATGTCGTGTCTCCTACCCTGAGCCTTCCCCCAATGAGCAAAGTTTGGAATTTGGGATAAGGAGGAGGTCATGATGGCCTCTGGTCCTCTGGGTACCACGGGAGCTTTGGGGAAGCTGCGAGTTATTTTCTGGCCTTCTCCTGGTCTGCTCAGCCCCTTAGGGAGCTCCAGTGTGCCCCCAACGACTCCTGTAGAGCTCAGAACTTTCTTTTTTTTCCCCCTCCTGGCTCACGTCTAGCCCTGTGCCCAGGAGAAGCTCGTGGGGATGATTGGCCAGAAGATTTCTTGTGGCTCTTGAGTTTCCACGTCTCCTTTAGGAACTACTTGGCAGGTCTCTCCTTGCCGTGCGATTTTCTTGTGTGCTTCGATGCTGCTAGGCTTTGGAGAAACGAGTCATGTTGGGCCATTACTTTTCATGGCATTGCAATATCTAGTCTAGGAAAGAAGACAAAATCGAGCGGTTCAAGAAAGCAGTTGAATACTACTCGGTTGCAACTCAAGTCCACACATTGCCGATGGGCCCATCATCGCTGCTAGGTAAGGCTTGTTCCTAGCTTGCATAGGAATGGAGATGGGATGTTCTCCTGACTTCCAAATGATGGTGGGCTCCTTAGTTAGGTCTCGGTGCCGTTTCCTTTGAAGTGGCTTAACCCCAGACAGTGCTTTCCACTATATTCCAGGGAGTGAGGCCTGCTGGGTGGAGTGGGGCTTAGCTGGGCCGATGGGGCTACTCAGTCTTTTCTTTCAGGTCTAGCATTTGGGCCCCATCAGTTTGGAGCCCCTCCCCTCCCCCAAGAGCACATGGGCGCCGTCTCTGCTGGAGAGCCCTTGGTAAGTAACTCTCCAGTGGCCTTTGGGGTGCCGCGATGACACTCGATGGTACTCGAGCGACCTTATCCACCGTTGCACTTTGTATTTCCTCATTTCTTTCTCATTTGATTTGTCCTCTAGTTTCCTTGCCAGGTGCCACTGTCTTTCCAACCGGGATCCAGTTCTGCTCTCTTTTTCCCCCCTCATCATCTGGGGGAATTTGTTCCTTTTCCTGAGAAACCTGTGATGAGATACAGCCCTTTCTCCAGCTGGTCTCTCTCCTATGATTCCTCAACATCCACTTTTCAGAGTCCGCTGACCTCCAAGGCCTCCATGCGTTCAGGTTCTGCCAGTAGTACCAGTTCAAAGTAAGCAGTGCTCGGGGGTGTGTGTGGGGGGGGGGGAGCGAGAGACACGAGAGCTGGACTAGGAGAGACAAGAGGGCTCAGCACTCTGGGAAAAGGGTCATTGGGTCATTGTAGCTTTGCGTTGCTGTCACATGCTTGTGACTAGATACTTGACAGGAGAGGGAATCCAGCTTGCTTTTTGGTGAAATACAGTGGCGGCCATCCACCTCGGGCCTGGGGGTAAGAGTCGGGGTTCTCCATCACCTCTTTTTTTCAATTGCCTAGTCATGTCAGTGAGCTGCTGGAGCGTAAGACAGCCTGGGAGGATGCCTATGATGACAAAGGGCTCCACAGCTGGGGGCAGCCAGTCCCCATCAGGGATTCGGATGCTATCCTGGGCAGTGGAGAGCCCCACATCCCATCTCTGCTCTCCATGGCAACGAGGAACCACATGGATATCACCATTCCGCCCCTGCCACCAATAGCTCCAGAGGTCTTGCGAGTTGCTGAACACCGACACAGGCGCGGGCTGATGTACCCTTGTATCTACCATGTCCTTACCAAGGTGAGAGCGTAGACTCTCCTAGCCTGAGAGTCTTTGCTGCCTCCCCAGATGTTATGCCCGTGTAGTAAAAGGAAGCCATCGTAGGCTTAACCGTCTGGGAGGCTGCCCATTTTTCTGTCTTTCAGCATCAGTCTCGAGGGTCTTGAGGCTTAGGGAATGATGAGAGAGAAGGGCCTTTCTCTGCAAAGCTCCCAAAGAAGTCGCGCTGTGATGCTCATTTAAGAAGGTCAAATAGTAGTACACTGAGCCAAGTTGACCCAGGCCACTCCTTGGGAGTTTTCCTTGACTCCTGCCATAGATAACGTGATTGGTGGGAACTATCCTATTCTGCTCTCCAAATGGTGGTGGTGGAGCCTAGCTGGGATCGACCAGGCTCTAAAGGAGGCATGTTTGGGGCTCAGGAGAGAATTCCCTTCTCCTCTGTACCTACGTGTGAGGAATATTGGCCTATCAGAATGGCTGCTGATGGACATGTGATATGGCGAGGGGGAAGAGTACTGAGGCTAGAGTCAGGAAGACCCGTGTTCCATTATAGCCTCAGGCATTTACTGGCTGTGTGACTCTGGGCAGGTCACTTACTCCCAGTCTGCCTCAGTTTCCTTAGCTGTAACATGGCGATGATGATAACCCCTACCTGCCAGGGTTATTGTGAGACTCAAAGAAAATGATAATGTGCAAAGTACAAACGCTCTAGAAATGCTAGTGATGATTAGCTATTATTACGGTCCCCACTTGTCCCTTCCTGTTCACGTGGAAGATACAAGAAGCTGGGGAGGCGTGCAAGGAAGAAGTCGGCCAGGCGCAGAGGCTAGCCATCTCCATCCCATTTTGAGACACCGGCTCCCTTTGGTCTTTTCCTTCTAGGGTGAGATCAAGATCCCCATGTGCATTGAGGACGAATGTAACCCTGAGCTGCCCCCAGCTGTCATCCTTTTCCGGCCTGCCCGTCAGTATGTGTATGGAGTCCTCTTCAGCCTGGCAGAGACCCAGAGGAGACTGGAGCATCTTGCCATCCGCAGGCAACTTCCGGTGGAAAGTAAGAGATGGTCCACTGGCTTCCTTAGCAAAGTGAGGGCAGAGAACTGGTCTTTCTGCTATGACCAGCCAGCTGTGGGCCTCGTCCATGCTCCTGGGGCCAACTGATGCTGTCTCTGCTTCATTGCAGCCTTCAGCACATCCCCCCACTCTTGTGGCTTACGAAGACAGTGACTATTAGACAGTGCAGAGATTCCCCCTGCAGTGGAAGGAGCTGAGCCAGGCTCCCATGGCTGCCCAGCTCTTGCCTATGAGAGAAGGAGGTCCGGTCAACATCCACTCATACTGAGCACAGCCAACCGGAGATTTGGCACCCCTCCAAGTCCTTCCTGTTGATGTCCTTTTCTCTTTTCCAGTTCCTCCTGTCCTTCTGAAAGAGTGGTCCTCCTACAAAGGGAAGTCCCCTCAGATTCCTGAGCTGGTGCCCGCGCTCATCTTTCGGGAGTGGACGTGCCCACACCTTAAGAAGCTGTGGCTAGGCAAGGCCGTGGAGGACAAGAAGCGAAGAATGAGAGCTTTTCTGGCCTGCATGAAGTCAGACACACCTGGCATGCTCAACCCAGCTAATGTGCCCGCCCACCTGCTTCTCATGTGCTGTGTGCTGCGGTTAGTAAAGCCCCCTCACTTGGGAAGGATGAATGACTTTGGAGCTTCCTCTCAGTGGGGATTGTCCACCAGTGATGGGTCATTCTTTGCACCAAGCACCTGGTCTGACAGAACTTCTTCTGGCTCTGGTGTGGCTCTCTTGCCTGCCAGGAAGCTAGGAGGAAGCAAATGAGTTCCTTTAGTAGCCCAAATCAATGCATCCAAAGTTCTGGTGAATGGTAGGGGGTGCCTGCTTCATCATGAGCTCCAGCTGAGGCTGGCAATCATGAAGGTCGGAGTCTCAGGTCTTGTTTGGGTAATGTTTTATCGATGCTGTCATTTTCCAGTGCCCCTCCTCCAAGAGACCCTACCCCTCTGGCAGAGAGTGCCAAGCATAAGGCTGCCCCAAGGATGATGACTGACCCTCTCCAGCCCCTGTTGAGCTTCTAGCCTGTAACTTCTCCATTATAGTCTCATCGTTAAGCCCTTTACAGTAGAAATTGGCCATCCAGTTGCTCCTAATTCTAATGCTTTTGTGTGTTGCTTCATCTGAAGCTTTTCTGGTTCTGCATCCCTTCATTCTTTCTTCTTTTTTTATTTAGAATATTTTTCCATGGTTACATGATTCATGATTAACACACACATACCTCCCCCCCCCCGCCCCCCTTGCCTCCCTCCTCTCAGAATCCGACAAGCAGTTCCACTGGGTTATACGTGTATCCTTGTTCAAAACTTATTTCCATGTTATTCACATTTGCAGTAGAGGATCCTTTAACACCAAAACCCTAATCATATCCGTATTGAGCCACATGATTGATCATGTTTTTCATCTGCGTTTCTGCTCCCACAGTTCTTCCTCTGGATGTGGAGAGCATCTTTCTCTCAAGTTCCTCTGGATTGTCCTGGATCATTGCATTGCTGCTAGTACAGAAGTTCATTGCGTTCGACTGTGCCACAGTTTATCTGTCTCTGTGTACAAGGTTCTCCTGGCTCTGCTCCTTTCGCTCTGCATCACTTCCTGGAGGTCTTTCCAGTTCACATGGGATTCCTCCAGTTCTTTATTCCTTTGAGCACAATAGGATTCCATCACCAGCAGATACCGCAGTTTATTCAGCCATTCCCCAATCGAGGGACACCCCCTCATTTTCCAATTTTTTGCCACCACAAGGAGCGTGGCTATAAGTATTTTTGTACAAGTCTTTTTCCCTATGATCTCTTTGGGGTATAAACCCAGCCATGGTTGCAGCCCTTCTTTCTGGTCTGCCCAGGTTTCTGTGCATTTTTCATATTCTTCATTTCTTTGTCAACAATCTGCCCTGCTATTTCCCATTGGATGGACACCAGCTTTGTTTCCAGTTTCTTGGTATCTTCAGAACTGAAGCTGTAAATATTTTGCCATATCGGGGACTTTTTCCCCCCCTGTCATTACCGAGTGGGATCCCTGGGTCAAAGGGTGGGACCACTTTTTGTGGCAATGTCAGCTATGTGAGAAAAGTCACATTTTTTCTAGCTGTATCCTACCCATTCCCATCTCCACCTGGAATTTCTTGAGAGGCAGCAGGGCAATGCCTTACCTATAATGTATCCTGGCTTTGGAACCCTGGGCAAGTCCCCAGGAGCAGAATTCAAGGTTCTAGTGGGAGAAATGGGGATGAGGAAGAGAGCTGGCTTATGGACCGTCAGCCCCATTGGGACATCTGAGGCTTTCCAAACTCCCCCTGGCTCACAATGGTGCTGCAAGGCAAGGTCTCCTGGATGGCTTTTAACTACATTGTATTTTTTTTTTCAATGAACAAACTGTATTTTCTCTCGTCCTCAAGATAAAAAAAGAAAGAAAAACAAAACTCTTGTAACAGATGTGCAGAATCAAGTGGAACAGATTCCCTCATTGGCTACATCCCAGGGTCTGCTCTCCGAGTCCCCCGTCTTTGCTCACATGGGCAGAGTTCTGGGCCTGAGGGTCATTTCTAGAAACCTTTGGATGTAGAAAAAAAAATCATTTTATGGGAAACAATGAAACTTTCTCATAGCACGAATTTTTTAAAAAAGTACATTCACTGTGTTACTTTCAAAATTGCCTTTTTTTGTCTCTGCTGCCTTCTAGTTTTCACTGCGTGCTTTGGAAAATGGTTCAGTGGGCCTCCTCCTCTTTTCTCGAAATCCCTTTTGCTAGCTCCTCCAATCACAAACTGAGAAGGGTGGGGCGGGGGTGGACACACCAACCCCCCCCCTCCCCCCCAGCTTGGAAGCAGAATTCGGACAAAGGAATCCACCCAACGGTCATGGCCCCATATGTGGTCCGTCCCTTCGTGCTCCTCATGTCCGTGACCTCTATCTGTCAGGAGGTGACTAGCGGTCCTCTGGAGATAATGGTGGGCCATAGGAAGGAAGGGAAGGAGACAAGAGAAGAACATTTCTTTAGAGCTTACTATGTTTCTTAATTGTCAGCTGACGGAAGTCGTACCTTTTGCTTTGGGGATATTGCACGTCAACAACTCTGATTGGTATTCATTTAGGGTCCCAGGTGCCAGGTCTTGTGTAACTCAGACTGCCCTCCCCAGTAGGCACTGCGATGCTTGTAGAAGGTTCTGGGCATTCCGACTTTTGGAACTAGATGGTCCTGACTTTTTTAAAATTTTGTTTCAAATGCCAGTTTTCAGGGAATCCAAAAAATCTCTCCTTAAGCTGGCCCCGAAGTCCTTGTTGTATGCCCTCCTCTTTTTTTCAGTCTTTTGATTATGCCCGAATGCATAATCTTATCTTGTGGGGCTCTTTTCAGGGCCTTGGTTCTTTGGAGTAGGCCGACCATGTCTTCTTTCTTGTTTCCCATCTCTTTCTAAGCTGTGCTTTCTCCTTCCAGTTCGTGCCTCTCAAGCTTGCTCACTTTCTTTCTAGAAAACTTCTCACTCTCTCCCTTTGGTTCTTCTAGGTAATCCCCCTCCATCCTCCCCCCATTTTTCCCCTTTGTGTCTGCTTGCAGTTTGATCTGGTCCGTTCCTCTTTGGGGGCATCTTGACATTTGCAGTGCCGTTTGTTTCTGGTCGGGCTCTTCTTCGCTCTGCTCTCCTCTAGGTCTTGAACTGGGGCTTCGTTTGAGAGGGCCACACTCTGCCCCTGCTGTATTCTTGGGTTGGATTGTCAGCCCCATTTGGCCTCAGCCTGGGTCACTTGAGTCATTGCACTGAACACCTCCTCCCTGGGTTAGTTAGGGGCCTCTGCCTCAGGTCATAGTGGTTCAGGGCACGCCTTCCTCCCCAGAGGTTCTCAGGCTTTTTGGACCCAAGGAACCCTTTGGCAGTCAGGCTGGTGAAGCCCTTTGATCCCCTAAATAAAATAAATAAATAGGGTTCCAAAAGAAGTTGAGCCTTGAAATCTGAAGCAAAGAATAAGCTTGTGGACCTTACGTTAAGAAACCACCTTCTCCATTGTTTCTCAGAGCAGACTACTAGGGATATGGAGTCCTAAGGGCCCGGGCTACAGCGCAGCGTCACGATGGGGGTTTCCAAGCACTCTGGTACTTCCGTTTTCATTTTTTCCCATGGTTACATTACATCTTGTCTCCCTCCCCCTCCCCGAGTTGGCAAGCACTTCCACTGGATTATACAGATATTATCACTCAAAATCTGTTACTTCCTTAAAGGAGCCCTCCTGCTTCCTCTGCCCAACGGAGCCCATCTTTGGTAGCCCAGGAGTCTGGCGTGGACGCTGGGTTTTTCGGCCCGACCCCTTTCCCCCTTCCTGGGCTTCCAGCTGCCTTTTTGCCCCATTTGTAGGTCACTATAGAAGTCGCTGTGCTTGCTTATTGGATTTCTTGGCCATTTCCTGCTTCGCTTTTTCGTGAGACCCAGGCTCACTGGCCCTAGCCTGGCAACTGGCGGTTTGTATTGAAAGTCCCTTCTCTGAAGAGGTTGGGCACATGGTACGGCAGTGGCAGACTCAGTTGATAGCCTGACTTTTTTGGCCAAGTGGCTTTTTTCTCCTTTTTAATCTTAGGGCTTCGGGTCAAAAACTGTAAAAGGAAGCACATACATTGGCCGGAAAGGTGATGCTCGGCTAGCAGACGCGCCTCCTGTGGGGGTTGTCCATCGTGATTTGTCCTTTTTCTTCCAGTTACATGATTCAGTGGCGGGGGGGGCGGCTCCTGCATCTCCATGAGCTGGATGCCTTTCTGGCCCAGGCGGTGTCTGCTCAGCTCTACGAACCAGACCAGCTTCAGGAGCTGAAGGTAGCTTGCTTCCCTGTGGCCGCTGCCCCCCCCTTCTAGGGTCTGAAAGTGCCTCGGCACAAAGAGACTCTGACCGCCCTGCACATTAGCCTTCACAGAACCGCTGTGCGATTTGCTTAAATAGCTTTTAAAACATCCGGCTAGAGAGGTGGTGAGATTGCAGCTAGTCTCTCGTGCCACTGTAAAGAGCCACGCTCTGCCTCTGTGAGGGCAATGAAGCCAGAGGTCAGACAGAGCCTGTGGGGATGCTCAAGTAACTGCCTGCCTTTGGGACAGTTTCGCTGCTGGGCCCAAATGAGTTGGTATGTGAAAGGGGGTGGGGGAGGCTCGGGGGATACTTATTGAATCTTTAATGAGACGGGCATCCGAGGTGGGTTCCCTAACCAGCTCTTTCCTTACTCGCTTTAGATTGAGAAACTGGACGTGCGGGGAATCCAGCTCGCTGCCCTTTTTATGAGCGGGGTCGACACCGCTCTGTTTGCCAACGATGCCTGCGGCCAGCCAGTCCCTTGGGAACACTGCTGCCCCTGGATCTACTTTGATGGGAAGTTGTTTCAGAGCAAGCTGATTATGGCAGGGAGAGAACGAGCAGCACTGATCGAGCTTTGTGATGGCCAGGTAGGGAGACCGAGGCAGTTTGGGCTGGTGGTAGTTTTGTGTTTGGGAAGTGTTCCTGAGGGCTGGCGGTAGACACGGACAAAGGGGTCTGGGAAGGCGGTCATCCCACGGCAGTCGAATAAGCCACAGAAAACATCGTTCCCGAAGACTGGTGTAGAGAGAAAGCGGTCCGTCAACGGCGATGTCTCGTTCACCGCATTTTGTTTGGCCGTGACAGATATTTCTCCAAAACTCCCCAAACAACATTCAAACCAAAAGGCTCAACTGGTGTGTTTTTAGTGTTTTTATTGTCGTGCAAAACCCACTTCCATATGGGTCATTGTGGTAAGAGCACCCTCGTCCCTTACCCAAACCCCCGAGTGAAACCGAAGATTCGCTGATGTGAAGACGACCCCAACAGCTCTTTCTCTGGAGGTGGAGAGCAATCCTGGCACGAGTCTTTCAGGACTGTCCCAGATCGTTTCGTTGCCTTGCCTTGCCGAGACGAGCCACGTTCTCCCAGACAGCCATCATCCACTATTGCTGTCCCTGCGTCCAGGCTCTCCTGGTTCTGCTTGTTTTGCTCTGCATCGGTTCCCGTAGATCTTTCCAGCTTTTTCTGAACTCTGGCTTATCATTTCTTAGAGCACAGTAGTATTCCATTGCCAAACATGTACCACACTTTGTTCAGCCATTCCCCAATGGATGGGCGTCCCCTCACTTTCCAATTCTTTGCCTCTACAAAAAGAGCTGCTAGAAATATTTTTGTACAAGAAGGTCCTTTCTCCTTTTTTTTTATTATCTCATCGGGATACAGACCCGGCAGTGGTATTACCGGGTCAAAGGTAATTAAATATCAAATATAGTTGTATAGTCCTTTGGGCCGAGTTCCAAATTGCCCTCCAGAATGGTTGGATCAGCTCACAGCTCCACCAACAATGCACCAGTGTCCCGATTTTACCAGCTCCCCTCCAACATTGAACCACTTTCCTTTACTGCCGTGTTGGCCAGTCTGCTAGGGCTGAGGTGGAACCTCAGCATTGTTTTACTTTGCATGTCTCTAATCAAGAGGGATTTAGAATAGGCTCATCAATTCTCAATGGACAAGACGTGACAGTGCTTCGTCGCCATCAAGGCTCTGATCTCATCTGCATCACGGCTCCTTCTCTGCCTTGGTGTGGACTGCATCTCTGGCATTGTGTTCCCGATGCTTTATGTATTCCAAGTGGGCTTGGTGCTCTCTTCCTGTTTCACAGCCATGTTCATAAAAAAGGCTTTGTTGAGCCAGTCCCCTCTCCTCTAGCACATCGTTTTTTCCACTTGTTTCCCAATACAAATAATCCTGCCGTGAACATTCTGTACATGGGGTCTTCTCTTGCTCTTCCCCCTTAAGTACAGGCCCAGTGTTTAAATGGGATGGGGGGTGGGGGCAGCTGGGTACCTCAGTGGATGGAGAGGCAGGCCTAGAGACGGGAGGTCCTGGGTTCCAATCCGGCCTCGGACACTTCCCAGCTGGGTGACCCTGGGCAAGTCACTTGACCCCCATTGCCTAGCCCTTACCGCTCTTCTGCCTTGGAACCAGATACACAATATTGATTCTGAGACAGAAGGCGAGGGCCTAAAAAATAGATAGACATACAAACAAACAAATAAATGGGATGGGGGGGGGGGGACACAAACACACATGAAGTGTCTCCTCCCTCATAACTTGAAATTTTCCTCTGAAATGGGTGAAACATGCAGGAGCCACACTGCTTCTCCCACAGTCCCTCCTGTCGGGGGCCTCAGGAGTCCTTAGTCAGAGCTGATCATTTTGTGGTTATTGGCGGCTCACGTTTCTTTTTGACTTTAGCATCTTTGGTACCTAAAAACACATGGTTCTCTCAAGCATTCTTTTTCCTTGGATCGTGCTGCTTTCTCTTCAGATTGTCCAGCCGTAACTAAGTGTTAAGAATCAACGCTCGAGACGGTCCTCAGGGACGTTTTGAAGAAAATGCATCTTAATTTGTCATGAAAATTGGGCATTCGCGGTAGACGGGGAGCAAGTGGAGATGGAAAGACCAAGATCTACAGGATCGCCGGATCGTAGGGTTCGTTCCCAAAAGGACTTTCGATGACCTTCGACGAAGGGGTTTGCTTCGGTTTGGTTTGGCTCTTTGTCTGCAAAAAACAAAGATTTTCTTTTCCTGACCCTGTGGAGGTCACCAAGTCTTGAAAACATTGAAACGCGCCCAATAACAGCCTCTGGTGGTTGGGAGGCCTTTTGTATTGGAGTCTCCTCCAGAGACTGTTTCTCCAAACAGAATCCAGTTTTTTGTTTTAAGGTCTGAGCTGCCCCCCCCCCGCCCCCCCCTCCAGGAAGGCGCCATTTGAGACAGACAGACGTGTCGTTGGCTTCTTTTTCTCGGTTCTTTCTAGTCGATTGGAATAGTCGTTCCCAGTTGGTGTCACCTTCTCTTGGCCCATCTGTCGGCTCGCTCTCAATTCGAGAAGGCCGACCTTTGTCCGGGTATCCAAAAGAAGCCAAGTACGAAGCTCTTGCTCTCATCGAAGCGGACAGATTCCTTACGGGCTTGGAAATGAGACTTTTATCAGACAAACTTGCTACAGAGCTTGCCTTTCCCTAGATAAATGTCTCCCTCGTAACTCCGGCTGCGTTTTGTGCGTCCCGAGACTCCGTAATGCCGTGGGAAGCCTCCAAGCTCCTTATTTGGTCACGATTGCTCTAAAGGTGGTTTCTGCTCTGCTCCCGGAATCTGTTCATATATCTTGGGGAGCTAATGTCATCCCGTGGTTTCGCTAAGCCTCTGGTCTCCAGGCCTCACCTGGCAGTGCAGTCGGGGGCTCAGAAGCTCCTAGCTTTCTTTGGCTTCTTTTATGCTGTGTGCCCAGGCTCTTTCCCCGGACCACACTCTCTCTCTCTCTGGACTCTGGTTCCGTCTCCCTCCCTCTCCTTCCCTGTATCTGGTGGGTTTTGTTTTTTTAATTTTTGTCAGCCAGTGCTAACCTGGTTTTGTTTTTTTTATCTTACCTTTTGTCTTAGAATCTATACTGTGTATTGCTCCCAAGGCATAAGAGCAGTAAGAACTAGGTAATGGGAGTTAAGTGACTTGCTCAGGGTCGCACAGCCAAGAAACATCTGAGGCCAGATTTGAACTCATCTCCTCCCTACACCAGGCCTGTCCCTCTATCTGTTGAGCCACCTATCTGCCCCGATACAGCTTTCTTCAAGGCCATTTTCCCTCCTCTGAACACCATCTGCTGGGATTCTTTTTGAGGGAGACGGGGGTCGTTCTTTCTTTTTACCCATTTTTATTGTTCATTTTTTTCCTATACTTCGTATAGTTCCCTTTGTTTCAAAGTGATGGTGCAGAGCTGGGCCTCTCGGCTCTTTTTTTTTCTTCTTTAATTTTTGTTTTATTAGATAAAAGCCCTTCCTTCCCTTCCATCTTAGAATCAATACGCTGTTATGGGTTCCAAGGCAGAAGAGTGGCGAGGGCTGAGCCGTGGGGGTTAAGTGGCTTGTCCAGGGTCACACGAGTGTCTGAGCCTAGATTCGAACCTGCGCCTTCCCATCTCTAGGCCTGGCTCTCAATCTACCGAGCCTCCTAGCTGACCCCTGTCTCAGTGTTTTTGCTGAAAGTCTGCTAATTTGGTTTTTTTATTCGATGCTTTGTTTCCAATTAACCAAAATTCCTCATTCTCCTTCCCCTACTCCCACTTCACTTGAGAAGGACGAGAAAAGCGAAAGTCTCCTAGCAGATCTGGAGTCGGGCACGATGAATTCGGGAGCACGTTCCAAAAATATGTGTTTCAGTCCGTGCTCTAAAGCCCTTCCCTTTCTAGAAGCCAGGTGGCAGGTAGCTTGTCTCTCTGTGTGACTGTCGGTACATTGATTTGCCAGTCTGCTCGTGAGCCTGGGCTGAGAGGCCTGAGGTGTCCGTTTTCTCTGTCTGGGAAAGGCATTGAACGCCGAGACTACTCGAAGCAGTAGGCCATGTCGGACTCGAATATATCGCCGAGTTCTTCCCGTCCCTTAACTTCTGCCCGGCCAGCCACTCCCTAGCGGTGGCGCGGAATCAGGGTAATGGATTTTCTCTCTTCGTTACAGACTGAACAGGTGACTAAAGTTGAAAAGATGAGACAGAGTATTCTGGAAGGAATCCAGCTGCATAGCCAGCTACAGTCTCCCTTGGTGCTACCCATGAGGCCGCCCATAGTGCCACCATTTTACCTTCCGCCAGCCTTTACTTCTACAGCACCTCCTGGGTTGGGAAGGACTCGGGCTTTTGCAGGTAAGCCGTCCCCCTCCCTCGTGCCTACTCTGTTTCCCAGGGTTACTACTTGTTATTTTCCTCTCTTTGGCATTTAAAGCCCTTCCAAGTCTGGCCCCTTCTTACCTTTCCAGTGTTTTTACATACAGTGTAATCCAGTGGCACTGGCCTTCTGGCTGTTCCTCGGACACAACATTCCATCTCCTGACTCCGCATTTCCAGTGGCTGTCCCCCATGCCTGGAATCCTCTCCCCGTCTCATCACCATCTCCTGTTGTTGTTCAGTCGTGTCTGACTCCTCGTCACCCCATGGACCATCGCTATCCATGGGGTTTTCTCGCCAAGGATACTGGAGTGTTTTGCCATTTCCTTCTCCAGTGGATCCTTTTGTCAGGCAATTGGAGGTTAAATGACTTGCCC
>NC_058136.1:62642647-62659464 GCF_016433145.1 Gracilinanus agilis | reverse complement strand
AACCTGGCTTCTTGCAGCATTCTATTAGGTCAGGCTATCCCTCCCTCCCTCCCTCTCCCCAAATTGTTTGTCCTTATATGCTACCGCACTCCTGCGCCCAGGCCACAGCAGGGGCTTGCTGGGGGGGGGGGGGCGACCATGGATCAGCGGGCTGGCATCGGTAGAGCTGCCCTCCTGCTGCCTCCACACAACCAAGCACCTGTTGCCTTTGTGCCACCACGAGTTCCCACAGGATTCCAGTCCAGTGGGGGGGGGGGGCGCGGCAGTGGGGCACAGACCGGCTGACATCATGTCATCCTCTGGGCTTTGTGTTGACGTGGGGGTGCTGCTTCCACCAGAGGGGCCCACCGCCTCCGGGAGGGGGAGAAGGAGCCCCGCTAACTGTCAGCCCTGACTAGAAGCTCAGAAAAGACCCTGCTGGACAGCCCAAACACATTGAGACCAAGTAAAGGGCCAGCAGCAGGCTGTAGCGGGCCGCCATTGATGGAGCCAGGCACTGGGCTAAGCTCTGGGGATACAGAAGGCCCAAAGACCATCCCTGCTCTCGATCCACACAAGGGAGCCCCTGGAGAGAGTGGCAGAGGATAGGCACGAACCCCAGCTGCAGGGGCACCAGCCAAAGCTTCCAGAAGGGGAAACTTGAGCCGAGGGAGGAGGGCGGCCGGGCTGAAAAGATGAGAGAGAGCATTCCAGGCCCGCATGGGGGAGGCAGGTGCAGGAAGACTTGAAAAGGAAGGTGAGGGCCAGCTCACGAAGGACCTTGAACCCTAAACCAGGCATTTGGAAGTTGCTTCTTGAGGTGCTGGGGAGCCCCTGGACTATGGAAGTGACTTGGTCAGGGGCACTTGTGCTGTAGGAAAATCATCTCAGTGGCTGACTGGAAGAGGCCAGAGGCCAGGACTGAGGTGACATGGACACGTGCCAGCCGGGGAAGCACCTGTGTCCGAAAAGAAGAGGGGGGGGGGGTGCATAGGGAACAGACTGCAGAGCTGAAGTGGACGGGCCTTGGCTCGGGCGGGAGGGAGGAGTCCAGGAGCCTGCAGGAACCGAAGGATAGTGGCGTCCTCCACAGTAATGGAGTTTAGATGGGTTGACTTTAAGATACCTGCTGGGCATCCAGTTAAAGATTTCTGAAAGGCGGTTTGGAGACTGGAGACTAGCAGAGAGGTGGATTCCAGGCTCCTCAGCATAGAGAGGGTCATTGAACCTGTGGGAGAGATCACTGGGAAGTAGCATAAAGGCAGGACAGAAGGGGATACAGGGCAGAATCCTGGGGGAGAGGATGGAGGAGGAGGAGGAGAAAGCAGTCAAGTAAGTGTCCAGGAGAAGAGAGGCCGAGGCATTCGGTAACTAAAAGCCCATTTGTAACTTTGGGGAGAGCAGTTCGGCTGGGAGCCGAAGCTCCTCTGGAAACCTTTTCAAGGAGTTTGGCCACAGAGGGGATGGGAGAGATGAACTAATAGCGTGGGTGTTTGGGGGACAGAGGAGGCCAGAGCGCAGAGAGGGAGAGATCGAAGAGGAGGGAGTGATCTGTTGGAGAGCATCCATTGCTTGTGCAGGTAGAGGGATGGGCCTTGGTAAGGAGGAGGCCACCTCTTTGTACCAGGCACAGAGGAATGCGAGCAAGAAGGGAGAAGAGGGAGATCTCGGCGGATGGTCTTGATTATTTCTTTCAGTAAGATGTGAGTGGGGCTGGAGCACGAGAGGTTTGAGAAGGGAGGAAATTGGCCTGAATTTAGGGTTAGGGTTAGGGTTAGGGTTAGGTGCGCGACCGAATTGCCTGGCAGCAGTGAGAGCCCAGGTGACCTGTGTAACGAATTTGCAGTCCATCCAGTCAGAACAGTGGCATCATTTTCTGCACCTTCATTCAGCAGCAAGCCTGAGGTTTGACCGGGCGGGATGGGCAATCTTGGCGGAAGAAAGATTAAAGAGATGAGGACAACATAGAATTGGACCGGTCCGCCAAGGGGGCAAAGTGAGGAAAGGAAGAGAGTGTGGCCAGTGTTGTGGATGTGGCCCAGGAGAGAGCCAGGTCCAAAAAAGGCTGCCTGATGAACATGTTCTTGGAGGTGGACTTGGAAAAAGGACAGAGAAGTTAGACCTTGCACAAGGATTCTTTTTTTGTGGTTGGTGTTCAGTCATTTTTCAGGCGGGTCCAACTCTTCCTGATCCTGTTTCGGGTTTTCTGGGCAGAGATAACTGGAGAGGTGCTCATTTTACAGATGAGGAATGACTTGCCCAGGGTCACGCAGCTAGGAAGGTGGATCTTCCTGACTCCAGGCCTGGCATTTTATCCACTTGTGCCACTTAGCTGCCTAGGCCATTTTTAGCCCAGTCCCTAAAACACCTGGGGGCCAGTGCAATGAATCTAGAATGACAAAGTGATGAGAAAAGGGGCCGGCAGGGCCTTCTCCTCTCCTTGTTGAGCCCTTAAAAGCTGGTTGCTGGCCTTGGGTCCCATTTGACTCTGGGCCTGAGCACAGGGCGCTTTGCTCAGACCCCTGGCCCCCCTATGGTTCAGGGGCATTTCCATAAGGAGTACCCTTTCCCCTACCTTTCTCTGCATAGCAGCTCCTTGGTTTGCAGGGCCACCTTCTCCATGAGCCCTTGGGGAGGAATGCGTTCCGGCCTCTAAAGGTGGAGTTCAGTGGCGGCTTCCACTGTGGTTTCCTGAAAGGGTCCTTCAGAAAGCCACGCCTTGAGAGAGCCAGAGCACCAGCCACGCCTTGGCTCTTCTGGCTACTCTTCCAGTGTTCGGGAGGCAGTTTCTATGACTCGGCAGCCACCGCTGTCCTCCACCCAGAGTCCCCTTCATCGCCTCCCCAGAGTGTGTGCATTCCCCAACTCTAGACCAACCCTGGGAAGAGGTTTTTAGCCATGTGACAGGCAAAGTTCAAAATGAACAAGGTGGTTTTCTGAGGAGTCTTCGGGCTCGGCCGAGCTGGGCCACGGAGCCTTGGCTCCGCTTCTCTTGCCGTCTTGCCGGTGCTTTGAATGGGGCCTCGTTTGCCTTGGAGAGGTGCACTTAGGACGGGCGAGCCCAGGTACCCCCAGGAGGGAAGGACAGATGCATTTCTGCGAGGCAACATGCTCGTTTCCGTGCAGGCCTCTTGACGTACCTTGACTTGGACTCTGTCTGATCCGTGACGGAACCCTTCATTTTCCAGAAAGTTCCCGCCCTACTGAGCTCGTTGCTTGCTCTGAAATGTCTCTTGTCTCCTCTGCGGGCCACACTGCCCATTTGTGACCAAACTCCCTTTAGTTCCTTTCTTGACACTCCGTGGGGCCTGGAACTGGACAGCATGAGAACACTCCAGCTACACGTTCTCAACTGCTGATTTGTGAATGGGTCGGTGTCCGTGTGCCCGGGAGAGGTCTGCAGTGGAGCGGCCCAGGGCTCTGCACGTGGCCCCGCGGCTTGGGTAAATCCCTAGACCGCCCGCTCAGTCGTTCCTTAAGTCTGGATGAGCAACGACGCAGTGAGCCCAGCTCCGGTTGGCCTTAGCCCGCTGCCGAGGCCTAACTGCTGCTCGTACCGAAAAAGAAAGAATCGGTTTTCTCGAGGCAGCGGTTGAAGGTCACACGGAAGAGGGATCCTGCTTGTCCTCGTTGGTCTCAGAGGGCAGATGGTGGGAGAGTGGGAAGGCAGCTAGCCTGGGCTCCCTCGCAGCTGGAGCCGTTCTAGAGCGAAGCACGGCCTTCCCTCATCCTCCTAGAGTACATTCAGGAAAACCCTAAGAAGCAGCCCGAGTCTCGTTCCTTTCGGGACCTGACGTTTCAGCTTAACTAGTTCTACGTGAACCAGTCGGGTCACAGTTTTACAAGTCTCTGTGTCGTCATTGTCTAGAAGGCTTTTGTCCCTGGGACTTGGAGAAGAGCACCTTGAACCCCGGACTAGTTGGGATGTTTCCATCTGTTTTCCAGTTGTGTTGGCGTAGAAGAGGAGAAAGCAGTCGACATCGATCTCTACCACTGCCCCAATTGCGAGGTCCTCCATGGGCCTTCCGTTAGTAAGTCGGCTCTTGTTCTCTTGTGGCCAGTGAAGGGGGCGTGTGAGGAAAGATCTAGCTTGGGCCTTCTTCTCTGGGAGCACCCCGGGGACCTTTGGGCAGGGCAGAGGGGCACCATCATTTCTTTCCCTGGGATCGACTTAGGAAAGCACGCATCATTCTAGAATCCCACTCGATTCCCGATATTCTTAGGCCTCTGTGGACCATGCCCGGGATTTCCATAGGGCTCTAGGCACCAGCTCTCTGGTCCGATCCCAGCTTCAATGGGTGATAACTAAATGGGGCAGTGGATAAAGCCCTAGACTTGAGGTCATTAGCCTCAGACACTTGCCAGCTGTGACACCGTGCTGGGTGACTCTCTTCACCTCTGCTCTCAGTTTCCCAAATTGTACAATGGGAATCAGAACATCATCTGTCTCCCAGGGCGGTTGTGAAGATCAAACGAGATCCTATTTGTGAAGTGCTTAGCATCGGGCCTGGCATTTTGTGGGTTCTGTATAGAAACGCTTATTCCTTGCCTCTCTCTGCCTCTCTCCCTCCCTCCTTCCCTCTCCATATCTTCTCTTGGTTCAGTGAAAAGGCGCCGAGGGGCACCGAAGGTACAGGAGCTGGTGGCAAGCAAGGAAGGTGGGAAGACGGTGCAGACTGGGAGCCCCATGTTTATCCGGGAGCTTCGAGGAAGGCCCTTCCGCAGGTGAGCCCATCTGGGTAGAGTTGGCCAAGTAGGAACTGGCCAAGATGTCCCTCGGCAGACTTGCTCCACTGCTTCTTTTCATCTTGGGACCACATCCAAATTGAAAAACTCTAGTGAGGGCCTCCAATTAAGAAGGGGCACAGCCTTCTCTTGGAGCTTGGTGGACAGCATGTGCCCAGACACAAAGAGAAGCTGCCCATGTGTGTCAGACCAGTCCCTCCTCCCCTAGGCCCGGGGTGGCTTCACCGTGTCTCTCTCTTCCCGGGCGGGGGCGTAGCCCTTGGTATCTTGGGCAGCTAAAGCATGTGATCCTTTGGAAGATTCCTTCATTCTCCTCCACTTGATGCGCCCTGCCGCGTCCCCGGGTGTGGGTCTTGCTTTCAGATAACTTGAGTTCCGTCCTGCTTCTGCCTCTTCCTAGTGGTGTCCTGGCCTCTCCCCGAAAGGGCAGTTGTCAGGCCACCGTAGGAGCGGGGAGCTTCGTGTGGGAGCCGTGGAGCTGAGATAGCCCCCTGGTTTTGAGGAGTGGGACAAGCCCATCCCTGCTGTGACGTGCCTTTCTCCTCGGTGTCCCCCTAGTGCTGATGAGGTGATCTTGAAGCCCACGGGGGCCCAGCTGACAGTGGAGTACCTAGAGGAGAACAGCTTCAGTGTGCCCATTTTGGTGCTGAAGAAGGATGGCCTGGGGATGACACTGCCCTCCCCGGCCTTCACTGTGAGGGAGGTGGAGTATTATGTTGGTAAGTGACCTCACGGCCAAGGCTAGAGACCCGGGAAGCTTCCCCGGAGATAGAGTGGGAGGGAGTTCAGTTGCCCCTAGGCCTCCTGACTTGTTAGAGGTAGGAGAGACTGAGTCTTTGACCTCGACTCTCGTCACTTAGCTGTGGGTGGCCCTTACTCAGTTTCCTCGTCCGTCAGACTGTTGGGTGGCTAATATCAGCTACTGCTGATGGAAGGCTCTTTGCAAACCTTAATGCTGCAAAGAAAATGGCTGTTCCTGCCGGAGGCACCCGAAGGCCTTTGCGTGCTTCCCCGAGGAGAGCTGAAGCTCAAAGGGGGGGGGGGGGGAGGGGGGGAGGTGCTGTCCATCCCTATGAGTGCAAGGCCCTTCCCTCTGCCCCAGGTTCTGACAAAGAGATTGATGTTATTGACGTGACCCGTCAGGCTGATTGCAAGATGAAACTTGGGGACTTTGTGCGTTATTACTGCAGCGGGAAAAGGGAGAAAGTCCTCAATGTCATCAGCCTCGAGTTTTCTGACACCAGGTGAGCCTGTGCGGGGAGGGCTGTGGGCCAGTAGAGCAGGCCCTCGAGAAAGGCCTGGCACTTGCTTGGTTTCTGGGTCTCTGCCTCATCCTTGGGAATGGGTTGGCAACATCGGCCCCAAAGTATTTTTTTTCAGTCTTTGAAGAAAGCCAACACCCTTGCAATATGTGACTTAAATGATTCGCGCCTCTCTTTCTCCGCCTGGCCATTCACCAAATGCCCTCATTCGTGGCCAGGGCATGCACACGTGTTCTTTCCCCCCACCCTGGGGGGACTCACTTTCCACGGGATGCAGATGATGACACAGGCATGCATGCCAAGGAACCTGGCAGACATGTCGTACAGCTAGTAGTTACTCCAGGATTCCACAGGGGGACTTCAAACCCTGCAGCCAAAGGGAAGGCTTTGTGGAGAATGGGAGGATTGGCCTGGGGAGACTGGAAATAGGCCAGCACAGGGGCTATCCAAGGAACAGTGTGCCGGGCTTGTTTTCTTCCCACGTGTCTGTGAACTCTGGGAAAAAAACTGCCTGGGCTCATTTATTTCCAAGTACCAGATAAGCCAGCACTCTCAGTAGCTGGTCCTTTACCTTAAGAATCCCCTAAATGTCCAAGAGGATGGAGGCCACGGCCAGCCATTACCCTGAGCCCTCTATTTCCAGGCTTTCGAATCTCGTGGAGACCCCCAAGATTGTCCGGAAGCTCTCCTGGGTGGAGAATTTGTGGCCTGAGGAGTCTGTGTTTGAACGGCCCAGTGTGCAGAAGTACTGCCTAATGGGTGTGCGGGATAGCTATACAGACTTCCATATTGACTTTGGCGGCACCTCGGTCTGGTATCATGTGCTCAGGGTAGGTGATGGGACCTTGGCCCTTGCTCTGGCCTCTGGAAGCTTCCTCACTTAGGATCGACTGTCCCCAGTGAAATCCAGGTCCCCCGATCCCACTGCCCAGACTGGCCGGGAAGTTTCCTTGGACCTGTGCGGATACTTGTTGATTAGGCCGTGAGGGTCGTGAAGGTGACCTGCTGGTCAGGAAACTGATCTGATTGGGGCCCACTTCTCTAGGGCACTTCCATGTGTCCCGTCGGTCTTGGCTCCAGCCACTTCCCTATGCCATTATTTACCCAAGCCACCGAAATCCAGCCTTCTTTCTGCCACTTACCAGGGACCTACCTGGCAGGGAGGGGGGCTGGGCTGGGCTGCCAGCGAATTTTTTTTTTTTTAAGGTTGAGGTCATTCCTTTTGAGCGTTGACGGTCCATGCAGAAACAAACTAGATGTTGCCCATCAGCCAACAGATGAGGGCTTCCTTCCTCATCACTGCACGAATTTCCACCAATGATAGAGTGGCGAGTTCTCTTTATGGGCCAGGACCACTTTTGTCTGAAGCATTGTTGACACCGGAGTCTCCTTTTCTTGGGCCATTAGGGTCCCATTGGGGTTGGCTGGCAGGCAGGGCAGGTCCCTTGACCGTTCTGTGGTAGGCCAGCATTCTAGATCCCTCGAAGCAGCTGTTGCTTAGGGATTATTTGTAGTATGCCTGGAATGGCAGTTCTGGGATCTCTTTGGGCCTCAAGGCAGCCAAACAGCAATGGCGCCGGGGCCAGGCTCCACATGGAGTCCCCTAGTCATTGGATTTGCCCTGGAAGGCCTCTCCCAGTTCCTGTGCTGCCTCCTTGAGGCTCCTTCGACTTTTTCTCTTGTTCTCCTTTCAGGGGGAGAAGGTTTTCTATTTGATCCGCCCTACCCCTGCTAACCTGTCCTTGTTCGAATGCTGGAGCAGCTCCTCCAACCAGAGGGAGATGTTCTTTGGGGACCAGGTGGACATGTGCTACAAGTGCTCCGTGAAGCAGGGCCAGACACTCTTCATTCCCACAGGTTCTTGACGGGCCACTCAGGGGAAGGACGAGGGGAGTGGGGCTGCCCATGGGGGACCCGTCATCAGGGAGGGCCAGGACCCTCCTCAGAGTCTAGAGGAGCTGGCCCTGGCTAAGTCTAGAGCTCATGGGAGCTTCATGAGGCTGTTGTATACCTTGAGGACCCTCCCTTCTTCCCCCTTCCCTCCCCCCCCCCCCAACCACTTCCCATCCCAGATTGGAGCCTCTACTGGGAACTTCTTTCCTCTCACCCCTGACTGAGGATAATCCCAGTGAAGGTGATGGTCAAGAAAGCCCGAGAACTGGGGAAGGACAGAGTCCCAGATTTCAAGGGAAGAGAGAGGGCCCTAAGAAGGGGGCGACACTTGGCAGTGTTGGCCCTTGGAGTCACAGTGAGGAATGTGGGACGCGGGAAGGAAGGAAGCTTGGCACGGCTCTGAGTGGACCGTTGTGGAAGAGAGCCCAGACGGTGCTCTCCAGGGTGGCGTGCCTTTAACTGCTGGCACTGAGGGATTGTTTGAAACCTGTTTGGCCTCTAAGGTGAAGCCAGAAGCTGTGGGCAGAGTGGACTAGTTCTGGACGATGGCTAGAATGAAGAGGTGGAAGGGGCTAGGATCGAGGGTACAGAACATGCCCTCCGGGCTGGGAGACTTGCCAGAGTAGGGGAACTGAGGAATCCTTTCTTCCTCAGGTGGGGGGCGGGGTGTTCTCCTGACTTCCAGCTAGGATCAAAGAAGGAACACGAGGTATAGGATGGATTCTGAGGGAGCCCTGAGCCTGGCCTAGGGCCCTGTGGTGGCCCAGCCTGTAGCAGGTGTGACTTTCTCCTGTGGTACTGGCAGGTTGGATCCATGCGGTGCTGACGCCCGTGGACTGCCTTGCCTTTGGAGGGAACTTCCTACATAGCCTCAACATCGAGATGCAGCTCAAGTGAGTGCAGACCTTAGGTTGGCCACTGGTGCCAGCCAGCTGTTCTCTCCCTCTCCCTGCCATGAACCCGAAATGGGGATCATTCGAAGCAGAGGGTTCGAGGGTATGGAGAAGCCTGACAGCAGACACTACCTGCTGTCCTGCCGGAACTCATTAAATGCTCACCCCCCCCCTCAGGCCAAGCAGCACAGAGCCTAGCTTCCTGGGGACCACCCCGATTCAGTGGCCTGATGTGCTAGGCCGTGGGGGAGACAGGATAAGAAGGGGAGGGGAGAGCAAGGCACTGGGGACCCAGTTTAGCCGCCCTCTCTCATTCTCATAACTCTTCCCCCCCAGGGCCTATGAGATCGAAAAGAGACTGAGCACAGCTGACCTCTTCAGGTTCCCCAATTTTGAAACCATCTGTTGGTATGTGGGAAAGCACATCCTGGACATCTTCCGAGGTAGGGAGCCCCTCCTCGTCTCCTCTCCATCCATCTGCCCCTTCGGTATTTCTCAGAGCTTCTTCCCAGCTGACGGCTGCCCTTCGCCCCTCCTTCTCACTTCCCTGCTCAGTTGGGGGGAGCCTGGGGGGACACGAGGGTGAAGTGGGACAACATTCCGGAGTAGGCTGGTGGTTTGGGGCTGCCCTTTCTTCCGGCCCGGGTCGCCCTGTTGCACATGCACTGCCGCAGTAGCTGCCCGCTTCTGTATCACGCTTTCCCATCCCTTCCAGAGCGACTTAGTTGGGGAAACTGAACCGGAGAATCCTAGGCTCTTGCGACGTCTGGTTCACAGCCCTCGTTTTATAGATGAGGAGTCTCGAGCCTAGGGAGGGAGCAGCATAGTGACCAAGAACTGGGCGCTCGCCGGAGGGATTTTTAACAAATTGGTGCTGCTTAGCTTTGTTGCTCAGTCCTCTCGAGGCTCCTGGGCCCCTTCCCGTAGTGCTTTCTGGGTAGCCGAGCCACCAAGAGCCAAAATGGGAAAGGCGCTTAGGTGGGACGAGCAGCAGAGCAGAGCAAGTGGGGAGTTGACCACAGAGGCCCCGGGAGCTCGATAGATATCTCAGGCCACTCAGCGAGTGCCAAACGAAGGTGAAGGCCGTGCTCTGCTTCCTCTTGACCCCTGCTTCCACTGTGGGAATGGCTGCCTGAGGGCCGTCTCTCCTCTTCCGTGGCCTAAAAGTCTTAGTGCCCGAGATTCCCTGAGCATATCAAAGCTTCTAGCCAATCCTGCGTGCTCTGTGTAGTATACTAGGCTGCCTGTGGCCCTTCTCCAGGTGACTGAGGGCCAGTCAGGCTAGGGCCAACCCTGGGATGAGGAGCTCTCAGACCGAGGCTCTTTTCTGGAACTCTGTGGACCACCGGCAGCGTCTTTGGGGAGGAGAGCACGAACTGGCACAGAGGGGCCTGTGTGTAATGCTCGGGCGGCTGCCATTGGCTCTCTTTCCTTCTCCGTCCCTTCCCAGGCTTACGAGAGAACAGGAGACACCCTGCTTCGTATCTGGTTCATGGAGCCAAAGCCTTGAATTTGGCGTTCAGGTCTTGGACTAAGAAAGAGGTGATGACTTTGTCTCTTTATGTTCAGGTTTGCCAAGCTCCTACTGTGACCGTGTGAGAGTGTTGTACTTACTCTGGGCCAACTGCCGAGCTACAGTGGCCTTAAGGTGTCATTTCTGCCTCTCGGCTCATGGGGAAGAGCTACCCACTGAGGGCAGTGCCTCGATGAAGCTGAGCTGGCCTATACTGTCTGGGGTGGCACCCCATGGTGGGCAGGGGCAGAGAAGATCCCGTTTGGCCTCAGGCCTCTCCTTCCAGTGGACCTGGGCCTTTGAGGTGCTTAGGGCAGAGGCCGGCGAAGGAGCTTTTGGAAGATTCCTTTCCTTTGCCCTGATTAGCAGATAACTGGCTCACCTAATTCCGTCCCTGTCCCTGTCTCCCTGTCGTGCTGCAGGCTTTGCCAGAGCATGAAGCTGAGATCCCTGAGACTGTGCGGACGGTCCAGCTTATCAAAGATCTGGCCAGGGAGATCCGTCTGGTGGAGGTGAGGGCCCGGGAATCCAGGCTCCCCCTCTTAGGTTTGTTTCCTGCTCACCCTCCTACCTCTTCCTTCTCAGACCGAGAATTGGCAGAGCCATTTTTTCATTTTTTTGTTAACGCCCTGGGAGAGGACATTTGATTGCTGCTCTCTTCCCTTTGACAGATGAGGAACCCGAGGGTGAGAAGTTAGATTATTTGCCGAAAGCAGAATGAATCCCCTTGTGGTTCCACCTGTGTAGAGTAGAGATGTGAGGAGGATAGCGAAGGAGGGGTGCAGAGATTCTGGTAGCCCAGCATTTCCCTCCCTTACTGTGGGGTCAGCTCATAGCCCTAGGGGGCAGCAAACGCACTTGGACCCATTCCAGGGTACTCCTGAGACCATTTTGGCCTGAATGAATGAATGAGGCCACGAGTAAGAAAGCTCTGGGGTTCCGGTGTGTGCACGTGTCCATGTGAGCTCTTCCCCGCCAGCCTGGGAAGGGTGTGCAGCCAGCAGTTTTGCCATTTCTGCAGGATATCTTCCATCAGAACATCGGCAAGACTGGCAGCCCCTTTGGCCTCCAGAGGACCGGCACAGCCAGCGGTACTGCGGCTACCAAGCCATCCCCTAGCCCTCTAGCCTCTGCTGCCAGGCTTTCCCCAGCCTCTAAAGGCAGCTCCAAAAAGCGAAGTTCCAAAGCCAAGGCGGAGACGGGGAAGAAGCTGGAGCGCAAGGGCAGAGAGAACATGGCCCTGGCTGCTCCTCGCGAGCTGGACCTAAGCCTGCTGGACAAGTATACGCGACAGGCCCTGAAGACGGCAGCGGCCGGCAGCCCTCCCAAGGGCCAGGTGATTGAGGGGACGGGCTCTCGGCTCCCTGCGGAGCTCCTCTGGCCTGCTCTGAGGGCATCGACCCCTGCTGGCTGTGTCGGGATGGTTTTTCCAAGCCCTTATCTCTGGGTGGCTTCGGAGGGAGCCGATACCCTCTTTTGACAGAGGAGCAGCTGGAGCCTAGCTAGTGGGGACGGGTTAGGGCCTAGGCCTCTACTTTCTTGTCCTCCGTCCAAGGATGGGCCTGGGCTGAGCTGGTGCCATCTTGCTGTCCCACAGTTTTTGATTGCAAACACCTGCCTGGCTCCCCCAGAAGAGGAGCCGGACCTGGACCCAGATGCAGACCTCGACTTAGATTTGGAGCCTGACATTGAAGAGAGCCAAGTCACAACAGTGCTGGCCAATGGCAGATCAGCAAGGTGAGCTGGAACTGGGGCCCTCGGGCCCTTCGAGGGTCAGCAGACCCGGGAGGTGCTCTGGGAGGCAGTAGGGATCTCTGGACAACTCAGTTGTGTTGCATCAGTGGGTGGGCATCAGGCACTGGAAAGTGTCCGTTGTTTTCCTGTCACTATCCTTTTCCACACACTGTCTGCCAAGTTGGAGCTGGAAGCTGGGCTCTTGTCTCTGGCGTCTCATGAGCTGTGTATATATAGGCTTGGGACCATGAAGTCAAGTGCAGGACCCTTGGGAAAGGAAGCATCAGTCACAGGGCACCCAGAGGTCCTGAGCAACTCGGGCCTTACTGGGAAACGGCAGCACCTCTGAAGCGTGTGGCAGACAAAGCTTCAGTTCTGGTCTTCAGAGAGGCCTGAGCCACCAGCACCACCTGGAGGCAGGCTGGCAGGCTTTTCATTTGGGACTAAGAGACCCTCCGATTGGAGTCAGTGTTTTCTAAACTTGGGCTTCAGTGCCGTGTCCTACCCATGCGAGATTGGGGGGCGGGTTAGGCTTCGAGGGCAGGGGCACAGAAGGAAATGGCTGCGGGGTGAGGGCCCACATGCCTTTGCGGATCTTTCTCTTTTACCTCATAACCCACCCAAAGGGGAAATGGATTGTCTGGGCTCCAGCTGCCCAGAGCAATGGTACCCTGCGGGTCAGATGAAATCAGCCAGACTCTGCCGAAGGGCCCCGGTTGCTTTACCCTGTTGGAGGGGATCCAAAGGGCTCAACACTCAATACCTGTTCAGGCTACAAGCGCTCTGCTGAGAGCCTTCTGTTCTTCCAAGTGCTGCCCCTTAGTGGGCGACTGGTCCTTCTCTCCCTGCTGGCTTTCATGGGCCTCCCTGGCAGTGTCTTGGTTTACTGTGTGTGTGTCTGTGTGTCTGTGTGTGTGTCTGTGTACACACATATGAATGCATGCATGTGTGTGCATGTGCGTGCGTGTGCGCGCGCGTGCGTGCGTGCGTGTGTGTGTGTGTGTGTGTGTGTGTCTTTCTTGAATCCAGTGAGAAGAAGATGAAGGTCTCAGCTAGGTCTCGGAATTCTAAGAGTACCTCCAGGCGGGGTGCCAAAGCCAAGCAGCTGATCAAAGGAGAGTTTGACCTGGACTCTGAGGAAGACCTGCAGATTGACGAGACACCTCGGAAGGAGAAGAAGGTCCCGGGAGCCAGAAAGAAGTTACCCAGTATGTCTCGTTCCTTCTTTACCATCCATTTCTGATCCCCTCCCCCCTCCCCTCCCCCCCAAGCGCGCACACGCACACACGCACACAGAGCTCTCTCGGGCCTCTGCCTGCCTAGCTTGGAGAGGTCAGACCCACAGTACTCTCAAGTGAGTGTGGCCCACGCTGGAAATATGGGGAACCCACCAAAAGCCTGCTAGCCCATAGATACTGCCACCGAGCATGTGATGCTTTCAGCCTGCAGGGACTTCTTTGGACATTGTAGTCTTTGCCCCAGCTCCATTTGACTTTGACTTCTCTGCTGCACACCCTCCCGGCCCCCCTGCCTGACACTTGCCCTGCCTCCAGCTCAGAGGCGACAGGCGAGGCGTACTCCTCTTTGTGTCTTAGAATTTCCCCGGAAATTGCCTCGTGCCAAGCCCTGCTCTGACCCCAACCGGATTCGGGAACCAGGGGAGGTAGAATTTGACATCGAGGTAGGCTTCTGGGTCACGCTTCCCAGAGTGGGCGAACTTGGATTAGGGGCCTCCTGGGAACTGGGCATTCTGGCAGGCTTCACCTGGGCAGGGCACCAGGACGGGCTGGGGAGAGCAGAGCAGAGCAAAGCCAGGCCAAGGCTTAGAGACAACGAGGTGAAGGTGGGGGATAAAGGGAAAGGGCGCGATGAGGGGCTGTGGATGCCAGGGCGTGTGGGTAAGAGACTTGAGTGAGTGAGCTCTGAATGCCCCTTCGGTCTGCTCCAGGAGGACTATACGACTGATGAGGACCTGGCAGAAGGGGTAGAAGCCCAGCTTGGGCCCAGCACTGGAACCACAGGGATTCTAGATCTGCTCAAGGCCAGCAGGCAGGTGGGGGGACCCGGCTATGCTGCCCTCAAGTGAGTACCTGCCTCCATTTCTCCTTCCCCTGGCAGTCAGGCAGTTCATACCCAGGCTGAGGTCCTGGTGGTCCGGTACGTAATAAAGACCAATCTGTTTCCTGTTCCATGGGGGCCGTCACAGAAAGCCACTCAGGACAGTGAGGGGATGAGGGGACCGACCTGTGTAGTAGGTGGGGGAGCCTAGTCACTTCAGGGAGCTCCCCGTTTGCCTGCCTAGCCCACCGCCTTATCGTACAGAGCTCCAGACCTACTGCGGAAGAGGGGTGTAGGCTGGACCTACCCCTGGACACCCGATTTTCTTGATGGCTTTTCCCTTCCTTGACCTGTCTCCCTTGGGTGGCTCCCTCCTCAAGAGGCCCTCTTTTCAGCTCCTTTGTTTTGCCTCTTGCAGTGAGGCCCCTGCCTCTCCCAGCACCCAAGAAGCTATCCAGGGGATGCTGTGCATGGCAAACCTGCGGTCATCCTCAGCCTCCCCCTCAGCCTCCAGCCTTCAGGCCTGGTGGGCTGCAGGGCAGGAGGGCGGAGGCAGCATCTCTGCTCGAGGGAAGACCGACGGTCCCCGTGCCCTAGCCGCCCAACGGACCCTCAGTAAGCGCGTTGCGAAGCAGCCACCCCAGCAGAGAATAGAGAGTGAGGAAGAGGAGGAAGAAGAGGCCGATGCCAGCCTAGACGATGAACAGGAAAGCCTGGGGGCCTGCTTCAAGGATGCCGAGTACAGTAAGGTCCAGACCAGTGATTTGGGCAATGGGTCCCCAAGACGGGGAAGGCAGCCACTTGGATTTGGGGTTTACCATTTTGAGGCCATCATGCCCAGGCTGAACCCAAGAGAAATCTTGAAGGCAGCAGAGTTCATTGTAGTATACCCTGCCCTTCCCTGTTGGACTCGCCTCCAGATCCTGATGTCCTGGAAAAATGTCAACTCATCAGAGAGCCGCGGTCCACTAGAATCTTTCGAAGGCAGCAGAGGGGGCGGGGCCTATTTTAGCTGCCAGAAGAGAGCAGAAAGTTTGTTAGGCAGGGGATGAGGCAGAGGTGGCGTGAGAGGCTGGTCACGTCACCTTGGTGTCCCTGACCCCAGGGGAAGAACTCGGGTGGTTCGAAAACACTGGAGCTTCTGCCCAGGTACAGGTACAGGTCAGATAAGTGAAGTTATGGCCGCTCCTCGGAATTGGGAGGCCCTACTCGCCAGAGCCTTGGTTCCCTCCAAGGCCCTCTTCTCTGGCTTGGCTTTTTGAAGGTTCTTTCCTCACAGAGTCAAGACCTTGGTGGTGAACATTTGGGGACATCTGTGTCTGGGCCCGTGTGTATGGCGTGTCTCTGCGTCTTCGGCCCAAAGCGCACTAGCTGACGTGGCTTCCTCCTCCTTACAGTCTACCCGTCTTTAGAGTCAGACGACGATGACCCTGCTTTGAAATCTCGTCCCCGAAAGAGGAAGAGCACCGATGACGCTCCCTGGAGCCCCAAAGGTGATCTCAGGGCTACAGCAGAGGCCCAGACCACCCCATTTGCTCATCTCCTACCTGCTTGGGGGAGGGGAGGGGCGCCACTGATCTCCAAGGGCAAGGCAACCGCCAGCACACACTTGGTCACCTTTTTCCAAACATGGCTCTGGATTTAGATAGCAGGTGAAATCAGAAGGTGGGCTAAATCAACCCAGCACTGAGGCAGGAGTGCCGTCCGTCAGTGGTGTTCGCTCGGGGGCAGCTCTCCCCTGTCTTTAGGATCACAGCTTTGAGGCAGAGTCCTACAAACTCCGGCCTCCCCGGGGCCACAGTGCTTTGTACGTGTTAAATATGAGAGACTATTTACAGACGTTTATTTGCCTCACGAGTTCACAGGCACCCCAGAGTTTGCTGACCCATCAAAATGACAAAAGCCCAAGAAGGAATCCACGTTAAGAGGGACCGTGGGAAGGCTGGACCTGTAAAATGCTCGTGGCAGGGCTTTGGGATTGTTAGAGAAAGTCACTAAATGAATCATCCTTGGCCGAGGCGCGTCCGCGAAGCCTTTCTGGCTCTGACTCACTCGAGGTCAAAGCCTGGAAGAAAAAGAGGCGCCATATTTCCCCAGCTTTCCAAGGGGCGGTTTTCATGGGGTAGAAAAGCCAGGGGACCCTTTTGAAACAAAAAGGGGGGGTCGAGTCGTGAGACCTTACCCTAAATTCTTGGCTGGAATCTCGGGATGGATTGGGCCTCTGTCCTCTCAGTTTTGTGGGTAAGGGAAACTGGGTCACAGGCTCTCTTTCCCACAGCTAGCTCAGTAGTAGACTCTTGGCTTCCCCATGCTCGGTACCCCTCCGATGCACCAAAGAGGGTTAAAGCTCAACAAGTCAGTGCGCCTTGGCATTTCAGTACGTAGAGGGGTAGGGAGGACCTTGGAGAGGAGGTGACCTCTATGGGGGAGGTGAAAGGCAGGCCTGGGAACAGGCCCAGGTCGTGTACAGTCAGTGTGGAAAGGAGCGTGAGGCTGGCCGGGGACCCCCAGGGGCTAATCCCAGACCCAGAGGCAGCGGGAGCCTTGTTTCCTGAGCATGAGTGCTATCACTGTTGACACTTTCCATTGCAGCCCGTGTGACCCCAACGCTCCCAAAGCAGGCTCGGCCCGTTCGGGAGGGGACTCGTGTGGCCTCCATTGAGACGGGTTTGGCCGCAGCAGCTGCAAAGCTGGCTCAACAGGTAGGTGGCCGGGGTCCTGGTTCCTCTTGCTGATCCG
>NC_058136.1:62607234-62617724 GCF_016433145.1 Gracilinanus agilis | reverse complement strand
CCCCCCCCCCCCCCCGTGGAGGGGGGGAGGGGTTCCTTGGCTCTGCCACGTGCGGGGGGAGGGGAGGCTCCTCCACCCCCCAGAACGCATTGTAGCCTGCTGGAGGCGGGGCAAGCATGGTGCCCACTTCTGTGCAAAAAACGAGTCAGTCACCTCCATTGGAGAGCGTCTATCTCCCTGGGCATCCAGAATTCTAGGAGAGGCCTCGAGCCTCGGTCCTATTCCTGCATCCTTGAGCCATAGGGTGGGGGAGGGGTGGCATGGCACCTGGAAGCCAACAAAGGAAACCCCGGCGACTTTGTCTTCTGCCACTGTCATCATCCCTGCCATTTTCTCGGGTTCTGAAGTGTTATCACAGCCCCGGTGCTTAGAAATTCAACAGAAAAGCCCTTCCAAGACCTGCCATTTCTATTCCCTCTAGAATTTCATCTCCCTGTCACCTTCCAAACAAAGGTGGAGCCTTTGGGCCTTACCTGTAGGGTGCCCCATTCTGCAGCCTGATCTGACATCTGCCCTTCATCAGCGACGTGCCATTTTAGGGAGACTCCCATTAGTCAGCTTTCCTGGAGTCTTCTTACGAGGGCTTCCTGAGTGAAATGATTCCCACTGTTTAGCGAGGTGCCTTGACTTTCAATCTGGGAGTAGATGGCTTTCTATGTGCTTACTGTTTTCCATTCCTTTGATTATTTCAAACTTAAATGGCTGAGCTTAGACTGCCAGTAGTACCTCTCTCGCAGACTGGAGGATCAAATGAAATGGTGGATAGCAAGTTCTTTGCCAGCCTTGTAATGCTTTAGAAATGCAAACTAGTCGTTTTAGTGATAGTAAGGATGATGGTGTTGCTGCTTAATTGTGTCTGGCTTGTTTTGGAATTCATTTATTGCCCTTCATTAGTTAGTAGGGGCTGTTGGGGAAACAGCTGGGTCAAGATGATTCAAAATAAGAAACCAAGTATGGGGGCCTTCAGCCAGACGACTGTAGGAACTGGAATTTGGATCAGAAACATTGACTTTAAAAGTAGATACTCTTTAAAGTGGTTAGGCCGTTACTGAGTAAAGGGCCTTCTTGGAGCCTCTGCCTTAAACCTGGAAGATAAAAATGGCCTTTTGGCCTGTTTTGAAGGCCCAAGCATTAATTTTAGGTTGAGAGCTCACCACGGTTCCAAGGTAGGTTTCTTCTGCAATTGGGATGCCCTGGGCCTGAGATGGATGGGAGGTAATTTATGGGGGTATAATGGCTCCTAGGCTGGCTAGGAATCTTGCGAGGGAAGCGTAAGGTATAATGGGTTTGTCCTGAGGTAAATTTGGAACTGGCTGATCATTGGAAATCTTGGGCATGGCCAAGTGGACAGAACCAATCCATTTTGAGACTCGATGTCCTGGGGGCTCCACTTTAAGCCTTGAACACAGCCTTCCACATTGATCCGGGGTCAAGTGGAGGAAGTCGTTTCTATAAAATAATCCATTTTCTCCAAAGCTATCCTGACTCTCAGTATAACAGGGGTCATGACCCACAATTGAATTAAGACTATGGGGTGAGTTGCATATGTTTCTGAGGGTGGTATGGAGTGAGGTCGGAGTTTGATTTTGGTAGAACTAGGTGGCCTTGAGCTGTGGAATTAGCGCATGATGCCAGTTCTCAGACGAAGGGCACTGCCTTAAAGCCAGTAGTATTGAAATAGGTCTAACTGGGGAATTTTGTTTGTTTTCTTGTAGGCCCTGATCTACTTGGACCTGAGCTCTAGAGGAACATTAGCCACTGGGACTGAGAAGGCGCTGGCTTGGGGATTCATTCAGCACTTCAGCCTGAGCCCAGTATGGATTGGCTGTGATTTTAGGTTTGTTTCCTCTGTGTGTGGCTGTGTGAGTGTGTCTGTATTTGTCTGTCTGTTCCTATCTTCGTTTTCTCGTCTCGTTTCTAGAGAAAGAGGGGAGGAGACATTAGAGTTTTCTTCATTAATGGAACTGTTTCGCATGTTGCTGTTGACTGGGATCCCAGGGATAAGTTCAACCTGCAGAGTGCTCTTTCTTTGTCATAGTGTGATACAGAGAAAGATTAGAGACAGTTCCCTAACCTCAAGGAACCTCCCAGTCTGGTGGGGCAAATGACAAATCAAGAGAGCCTGAAAAGAAGGAGCAGGCATCTGGCTCAGATAATGTGAACGAAGACTTGTAGCTAGGGTGATAAATGATTTAAAGAGGTGAAAGCTTTAGGGTCCGTATCATCCTGCAGAATGTCCAGGAAAGCAGTCTAGTAAGGAAAAATGATGACCTCCGGCAAGGCCAGATTTTCAAAAATCAATTGCTGCTGAATTACACGAAGCTCTTTGCCCGAGGTTTGGGAGCCTCACCCGGGTGTCTTTTGGGGTTTTTTGTTGTAATAAGAAATCTCCATCTCTTTCGCTTGAGTGAGACTTATTAGAGGAGGGTTTTTGAGTCCTCACTTTGATGCTAGTAAGGCTAATGGCTGGCAAAGCATTGAAGATCTGGGGCCTTTTAGGTACTTAACAAGTGCTTGAATTCTAGCCGGTGCCTGCCCACATGGCTGGAATGTCTTTAAATCAGCTTTGGTCATGTTGCCCTGAGGTCATCTTTAACTGCTGCTTCTGGCCTAGGTTTCTGGATTCTGAAGGACATTGGCCCCCAGCAAGGGCTTTAGCAATCGGTACTCCTGATCCTATGAGAGTCCAATATTATCATTCATGTGGTCTGTGCTACGGTGGCATTGGGGTACTTACGAGGGAATTCTAAACTCTGGAGAGAGGTATGGAGGCTGGAGATGACATTTCCCATAGAAATTCAGATGGAAGGTGCTGCCTGCATCCTAGCTGTATTATTTTGGCTATAGCGTTTGTGAAATTACTATTAGTGCTTGATTAAGGTTCCAGGCAATTGCTCTCTTCCTCAACAAAACATGAATATGATCTTAGGCTTTATTGGAAGGCAAAGAGAAGATTTTGTATTTGAGCCTGAGAATTAGGGAGCCATTGGAATTTCTTGAGCAGTGGAGTGATATTATTTAGTCTGTACCCTCTCCTATATAGATGTATATGGGTGTGTGTGTGGGTGTGTGTGTGTGTGTGTGTGTGTGTGTGTGTGTGTGTAAAATGTATATGTATACATATATATATATATGTAAGCGTAGAATTTTAAAAATGTTTTTTTATTCCAAAAAACAAATAAAACAGGCATTTCTATATAGAAAGGGGGAAAAGATTGTACATAAACGAAATCATAAAACTCATAGGTTTAGCTTACTTTTCTTTGTGTGTGTTTAAATAAGAAATCCCATCTCCAAGGGTTCCAGCCCCACCCCACATTGCAGATGGTATTGTCTGGAAAGACTGACACATTCAAATTAAGTCTTTCGTGTTTTCACCTTTCAGTTCACACTTTGGAGGTCACATTTACAATTTATTCTTCTGGTGTTCTGTAGCTGTGTATAATGTTCTCCTGGCTCTAGTCACTTCATTCTTCATTATCTAGTAGTTCTCTCCAAGTCTTTTTGTAAATCAATCCTGCTCATCACTTCTTATGGCATAGTAGTATTCCATCCCAATCATATGCCACAGTTTGTCTCTCCGCTCCCAAATTGGGATGAGCATCCCCTCGAATTCGAGTTCTTTGTCACCATATTTTGGAGCATTTGGGTTCTTTTCCTTTTTTCCTGATCTCCTTGGGAAACTGACCCAGTGCAGTATAAACAGCTCTGTAACTGGGTATAATTCCAAGTTGCTGTCCAAAATGGTTGGATCAGTTCACAGAGCCGCCAACAATGTTCCAGCCCCCATTTTTCCACATCTCATCCAACATTTGTCATTTTAGCCCGTCTGGTGAAGCTTTGAGATCATATCTCAGAATTGTTCTGGTTTGTTTCTCTTATCGGTAGTGATTTAGAGCATTTTTTCCTCTTGACTACCCATGGCTTTAATTTCCTCACCTGAAAATTGTTCTTCTCTTTTGTCCATTTTATCAATTGGAGAATGGCTTTTAGTGTCCATTTCCCAAGCTTTTCCTATATGTTTTGAATATGAGACTATCTGAAAAGCTACCTATAAATCTTCCCCCCAATTTTCAGCTTTCCGTCCAATCTTACATACCTTCGTCTTATTTGTACAAACCCTTTTCAATTTCGTATCCTCAAAATTACCCATTTCCCAGCTCTCCATGCTCTCCGTCTCCTGTTGGCTCAAATTCCTATCCGTGAGTGAATCTGCTGGGTAACATGGTTTCTGTTCTCCTGATTGGCTTATAGCTCTCTTTATGTCTAGATCACGGATCCCATTTGTTATGCGTCTGCCCTCCTGCTAGCTGTGTACAAACAAGCTCTCTAAGCATGCTAAATAAGAAGCCATCCACAGAGGGAAGGCGCTGGGAAAGACCACCGCCTGTGGAAGGGGGTTTTAGCTAGTAGTTTGAAGGAAGCCAGAAGGCAGAGAGAGAGAAGGAGAGCATTCCAGGCATGGGAATGACCCAGAACATTTGTGGAGCTGAGAGATAGAGTGCCCTGTTTGAGGAATGAGCAGGAGGCCGGTCACTGGATTAAGGAGCACATAGCAAGGAATAAGGTGTAAAGAGACTAGGCGAGTCGGTGGGTGCCAAGTAGCATTTTCAGGTTGTTCTTGGAGATAAGTTGATTTGAGTGGGAATTTAGGGTTCGGGCCTGTGCTTGAGCAAAATCATTTTAGCGGCTGAACGGAGGCTGTAGTAAGAGGGAGAGAGGCTTGGGGCAGGCAGATCCACGAGCAGCTACTATGGTGATACAGGTGGGAGGTGGGTAGGGCTTTGTCAATCAAGAAGGAATGGCTTTGAGAGATGTCGCCACCAGCAGATGCGGGGGTGGAGTGAGAGACACCAATGAGTCCCGGATGATCCCTAGGTTGGGGCCTCAGATTGAGGGTTAGGGTAGAAGCGGTACATCTGGGCAGAAGGCCTTAGAACGGTGGCCACGGGAGGTGAAACTAGGAGAGAATGAGGATGATGGGAAAACGTCATAATGTGCAGAGGAGGAAAGGTCGTCTCCGTTTTCCTCAGTAGAAGGACAAGGCAAAGTTGAACATGCGTGTGCGTATCTCTGTGTGTAGAATAGGACCGCGGCTTGGGAAATGAGAAGAGCTTGCTCTTGGGGAGTATGATAGCAAAGCAGTGTTGCCATTGGGCTCAGTTAAGATTAGATCACATACATTTGTAGTGGCCGTGTTCATTTAGTCCTCTTCTGTTTCTCCTAATACCAGTCGGCTGCACATGAGCAGGAGGGAAGGAGGCAGATGGTAGAAGAAATCCAAGGTGAACGACCTGAAGACAATGTCACAGGGATCGTTGGAACAAACTGGAGAAGAGAAAAGGGGGTGGGCTGGAAGTCTAGTGCAGAGAGCAGAACTAGGAACGAGAGGGACAAATTGCAGAGGCAAATTTTGGTTTGCTTTTAAGAATACCTTAGCAGTCAAAGCCATTTCCAGGCCCAGTGATGCACACCTACTGGGGCGCCTGAGATGGGTACACCTTACGCGTGAGTTAGGGAGTCCGCTGAGGCTGCCCTGGGCTGAAGCAGTTGTGGGTCCTTACTGAGTCTAGACCCAAAATGGAGGAGGTCCAAGCAGTGGTGGGGTCAGGCCAGCTTGTGGCTGCTCCCCTCAGAGTTTGGGTAAGAGAGGGTGGCCTGGCCTCAGCAAAACTAAACACAGGCCTGTCCCCAAAGGGAGTCAGTTCCCCCCTTTTTTGAGTCCATGCAAAAAATTAGCCTCTTTGAATTTCCGTCGGTCGCCGTGCTCTTCGGGTCCTCGGCGTTTTCCTTTGGCGGAAGGACATTTGCCCCTATCGCTGTTGGGTGTGTGTTGACTTTGGTTTTAAGAGCCATTTCCACAATAGCTCCAACTATGTGAATGGGCCAGATGCCTCCAGAGGGTGCAGTGGCAAACCCTTTAGAGTGAGCAAGCTGAGGATGTAGAGAC
Organism: Gracilinanus agilis; assembly: GCF_016433145.1. Lineage (NCBI taxonomy): Eukaryota > Metazoa > Chordata > Mammalia > Didelphimorphia > Didelphidae > Gracilinanus > Gracilinanus agilis. The sequence goes on along the minus strand of NC_058136.1, from coordinate 62,611,774 downwards.
ACGGGCCGCTTCTGCTGGCCGATGCGATGGCTAGGTTGCCTTTGGCTCCACCCATTGTCTGAGATCACTGATGTTGGGAAGGAGGAAGAAGGGTGGCTAGATTCCCCAGCATAGCTGACACAAAGCCCCCCAAAAGAAGTAACGATTAAGTTCTCCATTTTGCTCTTCCCGTGGGGACGAGCGGATGAGGCCTTCCGTGCAGGGGATACTGTGTGTCGAGTGATCACCAGGCTGTGTCCAAAATCCATCGCAGGATCCTAGGACTCCAGCCCTGGGTTGGCTTCAATTCTCGGGTGGAGACCTGGAAATGTAGTTCACATGTGTCGTCCCAACAGGATTCTTGTCTGCCCTCCGGGGAGCTTTTCCAGATTCCCCAACCTGGAGTAACTGCTTGGATAGGCTGAGTGGAAGCTCTTCCAGGGCAGGCTCAGTTTAGCTTCTGGACGAAGGAGCTTATTAGTTAAGTACTCCTTGGTTGGGTTGGAGTACTTGGCTTTCAGCTCCGTTAGAACTGCTGCCAGTTGTAATGGCAATCGTCGGTCCCTCGGCCTCAGAGATATCCATGATCTCGGGATGTTTACAGGGACCCCGTCCTGGCCCCATGGGTGAGGGGCGGATTGGAAACCAGGTGGTATCCTGCTTGTGAGACCTCATCAATGCCTTTGGGAGGGTCTTTGATGTTCTGTGGGGCTGAAACTGGATGGACTTGCTTACCAGCTTTGGTTTAAGATGCTGGTTTGGATGTGAGCAAATAAGTGAGGGCTGCTGGCCTGGCCTAACCCTAGCACCTGCTACCCTTTCATTTGGGGGAAGGCCCAAGTGCCCTGTCCCACAAGAGTGCTTTCAGGACTTGAAGGGAACCTGGAATGGCTGGGGCTGCTAGGCATAGGGAACTTAGCGAGACCTTCGAATCCATTTATTTGACTCAAAAGTGACTCTTGCTGTGGACGTGGTGGTCAGAAGAAACTCAGCCTGCCTATCCGTTTCCATGTCTCGCCCTCTTCTGCATGTGGGTGGGAGGCAGCTGGCTGTGCCTCTCTTGACCTGCACGAGGCCTGCTTTCTTGAGACGACTTGAGTCTCAACTCCTTTTGCAGAGAGAAAGAGGAAAGAGTTGGGTAGACAGATCCTAGCCGCTGGAGATGAGAAGCCCTGATGTGTCAGGGGCTCGTTCATGGTGGTTTTTGAAAACCAAAATGGTGCCAGAGGTTGGCTTGTTCCTTTATCTGTTCATCAGTGTCTTTGTCCCATTCTCCTTCCTGTATTTTCGCCATGATCGATTTAAAATTGGATCTTGGGGGATGCCAGAGAGTGGGTGGGCAGGGCTAGGATCATGAACAGGTGTTGCCAAGCCACAGTGATGAGCTAAAAAAATGAAACATGGTTGAAGTAAATGGAAAGTTGTCACTTTGGGCCCCCCTGGATCCAGGTGCACGTGTACAAGATGGGAGTTAACGTGTGGTCTTGGTCGGAATTAATGCAGGCGTGTTCTAGTCATCGTGTTGAGTGGAGAACTGGACAAACAGGAGAAGAGGCTTTCTCTTGACTCCTATTCAGTTCCAGGCCTAACTTATTGCCCTTTTGTGGTGGCTGTCCCAGATCTGTCGAGCGCTGATCAGTGAGGTCATTGGGTTGTATTTACACACTGTCCAACTGCTCTTTGGAGGCTAGACAGGAGACCTTTTTCATTGACTCGATTTGTTCCGTATGTACAGTTAGACCGAAGATCTGGTTAAAAGGGTGTGGAGTATTCTGGGGTGCTCTACCAAGTGGGGAGGATACTTGCAGGGAATCTAGCTCTCTTCCACTGGGCGAGTGGGACCTCACTAGGTCCTGAAGATACTTTGCTCCGCTGTGAATTGCTACTACTTCTTAGAGATGGGTTGGTGCATTCTGTTTTCCAAATAGAAACCCCCCCCCCTCAAAACGGAGCACCTTGACATTCTGGGCCGATAGGAGAGGCTCGTCATTGACATTTCCTAATTCTGTGCTAATGTCGACTGTTAAACTTTCACCGGTTTTGCTCTTCCCGTGGAACCGAGTTGTTCCTTTGCCTCTGCTTCCTTGGAGCAGCATCAGTCACTTCATAATGAGAGCCATCTCATGTTTCTTTTACTTCTCACACTCGTCATTCTGTCCCTCATCTACGGTAATTAGGTCAGCCATTCCCCAAGTCTTAGGGCGGGCAGGTTGTTATGCCAGCATCTTCTAGCCTTCTTTCTGCCCGCGTCTTTACTCCTCGCCTTGAGCACTTTGCTCAAGTTCTTCAGGGTGGGGTAATAGTAGCAAGAACTGGCCTTCCATCTTGGGCTCTCTCACCCCAAATCTGGCAAATAGTCCTTGAATCTGAGACAGTGTGAGCTTTCTGAGAGCATCGAAGGTACAGAAGAGATGGCCGTTCCTGCTGGCCTAGCTCGGCCGGCACCAGTCATGGTCTTGTGCTTTTCCATCACTTGTTTGGTGTTGTTCCCAAGAGATCTTTTGGATACATTTCTGAACTGAAGCAACCCACCCAAGAAACTGCTTCCCAGGCGGTCTGGGAAATTTTGTGACGGCACTTCAATCTCAGATGGCTTTGTCAGTGGAACCTTGTCTAGCTGCGCAGATTTCCTGAAAGTAGACTGCTGGGAGTCTTCTTCTCTTTTTTGTGTCTGTCTCCTCAGTGCCTCGTCATCTAGTGGTGGCTGGAAAGCAAGAATTTCTTCTTAAAGAAAATTTGAAGTGATGATTATAAAGCTCTTGCTCTGAGCTTTCCCACTGTAGGGGTAAAGTATGGAACTCCTCACGTGGTCTTGCTTATTATTAGCAAGGTCACCTGGTATTGGGAGGGAGGGTTTCGGGATGTGGTCAGGGATGAAACCATTGTTTTCCTGAGCTGGTTTCCTAAGGAGGTTTCTCCCCCATCTGATTCTTAGAAGCCATATTTCTAAGCGGTTGTCGGTGTAATTAATGCCAGATACCGACCAACGGTAAAATGAGCTTTGTGGAGCCCTGGAGTGGAAACCAAGAGGGTTAGGCTTAGGGTTAGGGATCAGATCTGGCTGGACCACCGTTAGGCCAGGCAATGTCTTGCTATGTCATATGGAGAGCAGCACCCAAAACAGATGAGGATGAGGAGGAACAGCTGGGAGAATAGAACTTTTTAAGATGACTGTTGTCACCCTAACTCCTATTCTATGGCAGCTACTGGGCCAAGCACTTGAGAGTTAGATACTGTGATTGATTCCCAATTTGCGGTTGGGGAAACTGAGACAAAAGGGAACAACTAGTTACGTGTATGAGGCTGGACTGGGGTCTTTCCAACCAGGCCCAGCATCCAACACTCTATGCCCTGTGTCCTTGGCCTCCCAAACTGCATCCTTTCTAAGAATGGGAAAGCATCGTGAGCGATTCAGCCATCATGTTGTTTGGAATTGAGAAATCCAAAGGCCTGGAAAGGGAGAATTGGTAGATTTGTTCCGAATGACTCACAGGAAGCCCTATATGAAATCCAGGTTGTTCCAGCCCTTTGGTACTTAAAAAGGATAAAGGCCACATGAAAAGGAGTTTGTGAGCAGGGAAGAAGGACTGGTCTGTAGAGCAAGCAGCTGAAGGGAAGGGCCTGTGACATTGCAGAAAAGTTGGCTTTGTTATCTGCTACTGCAAGAGGCTCCTTGTCAAGTACCAACAGTTCCCAAGGTTGGCTTTAATTTGATTAAAAAGTGTTGGTTGTGAAGGGTGGTTATTTCATCTCCTGGAGATGGGCACGGCCGAATGAGGATGTTCAGTTGTCAGCAAACTGGGTCATCACACCGGGAAGGCCTGAGCTATCTTTGGTCTTTTTGCTATATTTAGTGTAATCTGGCCAAATAACAGGGTCCGGTGGGAATGTGCCTCTGTCTCCAGATCATGGATCCCTCTGCCACACCCCCTTGAAACGAACTCTGTACAGAGCTTGGATGGTCAAGGTTACAAACTCAGAGTGTAAGAAGGGAAATTAGATAGTCATATAGATATAGATATATTTAAGGTGTGCTCGCCAGGAATCAATCAGATCTAGCTTGATTCCGTAATTAAAACAGACCCGAGTCAGGATGGCTTTTATGGTGGTTTATTTACAATCAGGAAGAAAAAAACTCTGGTCCGGACCGGGTGAGAGTTAAGAGGTTAATTAAGCCAAGCTACTGGCCACAAGGCCTTAGCAATTAGAGAGGCAAAGAAGCCTCCTGGAGGCAGAGGCTCTAGAACCGCCAAGGGAGGCGAAAGGAAGTCAGCCTGACTTACCCGCGTGACAATTCGGAGGGGAAGCCGCCCGAGGTCTCAGCCGAGATCCTTCGGCGCCAAGTTCAAAGCGCCAACCGCCTCCACAGGGAGTTACCTTCATACTTGAAGGGACGGCGTCTTTCCTCACTTCCTGGAGGTCCGCCTCTAATTCGAGTGGACAAATGGCAGCCTCGGCACTGTTTTGGGCCGTCCCTTGTTCTTGATTTGTTACTTATTGTCCCGTGTGGGTCACTCGTCTCCCCTCCCCACTAAGGGATGACATTATCTCTGGTGGCTGG
>NC_058136.1:62571127-62606999 GCF_016433145.1 Gracilinanus agilis | reverse complement strand
CCCCCCCCCCCCCCCCCCCAATTGTTTCTTTGCCAAAGTCTACACAGACAAGTGAGTATCCTGGCCTAAGTCTGCGCTCAGTTTTTCCTTCTCAAATCCCGTGTTTTTGTTTTATTTTTACATGTTTACGTGATTCATTTTCTTCCCCCCCCCCCCCCCATTGGGTTGTGCAATTGTTATCCCTTGAGAGCTTTTTCCATTTTATTCATTTTTGCTATAGAGCGATCTTTTAAAGCCTGAACCCCAAATCACATACCCATGTATGTTTACATGTGATAAGTGATGTCATATGTTCTTCTTTTGCATTTCTACTCCCGTAGTTCTTTCTCTCTGTGTGGTTAGCATTCTTTCCCAAATAAGTCCCTCGGGAGTGTCCTGCCTTGTTGCATTGCTACTAATTGAAAAAGTCCATCACATTGGATTGTTCCACAATGTTTTACTTTCTGTGTACAGTGTTCTCCTGGTTCTGCTCATTTCACTCTGCATCAGTTCATGGAGGTTCTCCCAGTTCATATGGAATTCTTCCAGATCAGAGGTTCCCAGACGTTTTTGGCCTACCACCCCCTTTCCAGAAAAAAATATTCCTTAGCCCCCTGGAAATTAAATTTTTTAAAAATTTTAATAGCAATTAATAGGGAAGATAAATGCATCTGTGGCCATCACCACCTCCCTGGATCGCTGCAGACCCCACCAGGGGGCGGTGGCGCCCACTTTGGGAATCAGTGCTCTAGATCTTCGCTCCTTATAGCACAATACTATCCCATCACCATCAGATACCACAATTGGTTCAGCCATTCCCCAGTCGAGGGACAACCCTTCATTTTCCAATTTTTGGCCACCACATCAAGTCCTGTGTTCTTAATGATATCCAACTTGGCCTCTTTTGGGCTCATGGGCACCAAGCAGCATGGATGAATAAATATGGGATTGGTATCTCTTTTTTTTCCTCTTCCTTTTCCTTCCTATTTAGCTCCTGCCCCAGTTAAAATCAACTCTTACGGTTTAAATAATGTACCTTGGAATCTCTGTTGGACCTTGGTTTCTACTTGCATTATCAACTTTTTTCACATTTCCTCAAGAGTCGTGTACTGTTCCATTCTCGAATTCATTGCCTCACATTATTTATCCATCATTGGGTACTACACAGCATTGAACAGAGTTACTCAGTCTTTCGTTATCACTGATTTCATGTGATTCAGCGTGCCTTTGAGTAACATACCTACGTGACTACTTAGAGCCTGGGCAGAAGAAATTGTGCTTTCAGACTGTGTTGTGGATATCTGATTTCATTTTTGTTACTATGTTTACTCTTCTCCCAGTTCTATTCACTTCAGTTGGCTTCAGGTCATACAAATCTGACCAGATTTCTCCAGAAACTTTCCTTTTTCATAATTTCTTTTAAGCCAATAATACTATTACATGAAATTCAAATTCTAGAACCATTCTTTATTCAGCCATTCTCCAACTGATAGGAATTGCAGTTCTTTGCCACCTCAAAAAGCACTTACGTCAGCACGTGGTGTGTGGCCTCTTTTAAGCTTCATTATTACAAGGCTGGTGTCCCAACAAAACATCCTCCTCTAGAAGTCAAGGTCTTTGGGCATATGGGTGAAGAAGCTGCTAGTTTTGTCCCTTGACCAACCAACAGCCAACCCAATATCAATTCATTTTGATGACTGTGCTTTTCCTAGTATAGTTTTTGAGACCTGGTACTGCTCGGCCATCTTCCTGCCTGCTTTTTTTCCAATATAGTGTTTACTTTGAGATTCCCGACCTTTTGTTCCTCAGATGAAATGTGGAACTACTTTTGTTAGCTCTTAAAATTAATCCTTTGCTAGCTTGATTCATCTCCCTCTGAATACGTAAATTAGTTTAGGAATTCTGCTCAATTTTATTGTGCTGACTTCACTTTTCTATGAGTAATTAATATTTCACAAACAATTTGATTCTGTCATTATTTCTACAAGAAATTTTGTACCTGTATTCACATAGTTCCTGTGTGTGAAGGCGAGGGTTAGAGTTGGAATTAGTGTTACCCTAAATCCAATTCCCTTGACTGACTTGTTTCTCCAGATGAATCTCGTTGGTTTTTTTTCTACCAATACAATAGTTTGATAGGAATCCCACTGAATAAAAAGAAATTGAAGAGCTATCAATGAACTCCTAGAGGAAAGAGTGATATGTATTTGCAAGTGAAATTTGTCAGACATTCAAAGAAAAATTCCAGTTCTTAACTGAATATTTGTAAAAATAGGAAAAGCAGGTAGCCTTCCAAATACTTTTTATGATAAACTCCAACCGGCAGTAGTCAAAACAATGAAAGAAAACTATAAACCAAAATACCTAATCAATATCAATATTTTTAAAAGTTCAAATATTAGCAAAGCTGCTATAGCAAGATGTTCAAAAAATAATCCTGCATTGTGACTAGGTTGGATTTATCCCAAAAATGTAGAGTCGATTCAGTATTAGAAAAACTATAAATATGATAGATCATGCAAATAGCAAAAGCATCAAAGAATATCCTATTATTTTATAATTAGATGTAGCAAAGCCTTTGAAACAGAATACCTTCTGTTTTTCTTTTTTAAGATATCATAAAACTGAGGGATAAATTATATAACCTTCATATGACAAAATAGCATCTATCTCCAACTGAGGGCCAGTTGGTATAATTGAAGAGCCCTTTCCCATGGGGAGACGGTGTCCATTTTAACTACTATTATTTGGTCTGGTTCTTAGAGTGCTAGTTAGAAGACAAGAAAGAGATATTTAGAGAAAAGGCAGAGATAACAAGGAAACAGAACACTGATTAAAGCCAACTGAAGTTCATTGGGACAATTTCTTCAACAAAGTTACAGAATATAAAAATACATCTGCAGAAATCATTGGTGTTTCTATGTCACAACCAAACCCAGAAGAAAGACAGGAATTTCCATTTTCAAAAACTACAAAGTGGTGTAACATACTTTGGAGTCAGCTTACTGAAACATATTGTATAATTATCATAAAACTAAAAAATCTTTTGAGAAAGAAACATTTCAGGAAAGAGAGCTCGATAACTCTTTGAATTTAGAAGATGAATTGTTTGAAGAAGATGCCGGAAGAAGCCTCCACAGCAACAGAACATCCAGCATTAACTTCGGCGTGTAACTGATTTAAACTGGGGGGGAGGGGGGGGTTGAACACAAATATTTTGAATGTAAACTTGTATGCCAATTGATTGCCCCCAATTGGCTTATTGTCAATGCACCTAGCAAACATTGGTTTGCTCTCTATTTCTCTCTTATCTCTATTGTAGTTTAAAATGATCCATTGGGGAGACTGGTCTCCCAAAGGATCACAGGGGGGATTGTGAAAGAGACTTCTTTACTCTCTTGTCTATCCTGAGTTAACACTAACTTAAGTACAAACTTGGACTAGGTGGAGGAGCTCAGAAACCGCTTAGTGAATTCACATCCTACTTAGTGCTAGGTGAGAAGCCAGCAAGATACTTGGAGACCTCCACCTTTTTTCTAATTCATACAGTCAGAAACTTGTGGATTCTTTTAAGAGTTCGCACCCTCAGAAACTGAACCCTTTTGATGAGAAATTGACCTTCAGAAAGTACAAAGCGGATAGCACAGATACTTCCTCCTGGGCAGTACTAGATAATTTGGAAACTGTGATTGGCCCCATGTGAAGAGGGGAGGAGACAAGAAGTCACCATAAAAGCAAGCCCTAAACCCAGTCTGGGGAGATGGTCTTGGAGAAGATTGTCTGAAGAGATTGTCTTCTGGAGATAGCCTTCTAACTGGGGAGAGCCTTTCTCCTTCAACTTGACCCTGAAGGAGCTCTGGCTGAGGACCTTGGATTAATTTCTATTAGGACTACCACGTGGGTGAGTGAAAAAGGCTGACTTCCTTTCCCTGACTTGTCCTGGAGCGAGTTTAATTCCTTTTGAAGGTTAACAACTTCTGGCTGAGCCAAGCACTGGAACAATATTTAGTTAGACAGATTAATGTCTTCTCTACCCTTTTGTATTCCTCTGCTTTTGCTCTTTCCACCTATTTTGTAAATAAAAGATTTATAATTTTCATTTATTTAGCCAAACCATTAATTTATCACTTACACTACACATAAGAGCTATAGAATCTCTGGAAATGAAGACAGGTCTAAATGATTGGGAAATTATCAGTTGATCATAAGTAGGCTAAGCCATTCACTGCTGTCTCTCTTGGCTTTCTCCCCATTTCTACCCCAACATACTTTTCTTGAGATTAGTTTTTATCAGGTAGGACATCTACCAGGTGGTCCACAAAACTCAATTGGCTTGACCTTTGGTTTTTTCTGGCTACTTCCCAGGTGGGACAGGGATCTAATTGGTTACATATTTATTAAATATTATGTGATAAAACATACCAACTGAAAATGAGTCTTACATTCATTTACCAGTTACAGGATTGAAGTAGATCAGAAGTGTTCTTTCAAGATATTTTTGTTTCTATTACTTGGTAATTTCTGCATATAAGCCAAGGTGAGACCCAGCAACCAAGAATGGGGGCATGGGAAGGAGGGTAGTATCCAAGAATCATGTCAGTTAAAAGAAGCTTAATTTGGGTGAGGTGATGGGGAGAAGTCATTTTTTAGAGAACTCTCCCATTTCCTTTATTAGGTTTACAAAGGGAAAGTTGTAAGAATTAAGATCAATGCAACAACTATCTATCATTCCAAAGGAGTGGCTGTTATTCAACTCTTGACATTTTTGTATAGAGCCATTGAGGGAAATTGTTTGGCTTGACTGCATATTTGTTGCTGAAATTGGTTTTTCTTTTCCATTTTTTTGATGGGATGGGGTGGTGTGAAAGGGAGAGAAAATAGATGGATGTTAACTGAAATATTTTTGCTAGAAGTGTTGGTGATAGTGTGATAATTAGATTAAGTCTACACTGCCATCTTTAGATTTAATCACCAATTCTGGGAGGTTCTTAACCCTTAACTGTGCTAGAGTGGGTGATGAATCAGAATCAACTGACTGCCCCCTAGACAGTCCTATGAGAAATGTCTATTGTGATTGGACACACAAACTAGGAGGGAGGCCCCGGAAGTGACGCATAAGTGACCCCTTTAAGAGGAGAGAGTTGAGTCAGTTTGGGAGCTTTCCTGGTTTGTGGAGGAGTGCTCGCTGGAATGCTGAGACCTTGGTGAGACTGCTTTCGATATCTATTTTAGAAGTCCACATGGTGAGTTTAAAGACTGAATCTTCCAGAACTTCTCTTAAGGAACTTCCCTTTAATAGAGACTATGAATCTGAGCCTCTGGCCCAAGTCAGTGGCAGAGCTGGGAATAGAATCCAGGGCTCTGTCTTCCTTTCCCAGATTAAATCCAGTTAGGCCCCAAACATTTTTTAAAAAATCTACGTAACACTCTTCTCTTCTCAGAAAAAGGACCCGTAAGGAGAACTCTCTCCACTTGGCCTCTGGAAAGGCGAGTGGTATTTTTGAGGCAGGTTGGTGTTTTTTGGTTTGGTTTGGTTTGTGCTTCAGTAATTTTGGTTTTCTTCTCAAGTTGTTTTGTCAAACTGAAATGTCTCAGGGCATCAGCCCATAAACAGGCATGTGTGGTGGAGATCATAGGCTTGGAGCCCTATCAGGGGTGTCCAGGGGCCCCAGGCACTGGCCAGACCCTACCAAGCAAGAGTCGGCTTCCTGAGGGTTAATTGGATCTACCTGGATTAATTAGAGGATCCTAGTAATTTACCTACTGGGTTAGATTCTTATTTCCTTATTTCTTCTACCTCTTCTCAATGGCAAATAAATTCCTATAAAAGTCAATTTTGATTTAAGGTTATTCCTTAATTGGGGCAGTTTCCCCTGGCGACCACCTTTCAATCTATTGAACCCCAAAACCCCCTCCCCCCCCCTTACAGTAGCTATTCTACATGTCAGATGTGGCATACAGTCCCAAAGGAGGTTACTGCATTGCCTCTCTGCCAGCCATCCTATATAACAAAGCGTATGTTAAAATTTAAAAGTCTGAAAATCTCTGCACAGTGTCCCATGTAGGCTGTGGGCTGGGCTGACTTCTCTTTTGGAGCTATGTTCACTTTGGATTGTTTTCTGTGGGTGCTGGATCTTTCCATTGATGTAGTTGTTATGTATATTCTTTCTGGGCTCTGCTTCCTCCTTTCTGCATCATGATGTTCATGGCCGTCTCCTCATGCTTCTGGATTCAGCACCCGGGGATTTCTTCCAGCACAGTAATATTCCACGACAACACGTGCTGCCACCATTTGGCTAGCCATTTCCCAAACGCTAGGCATCTGTTAGACTAGGCCATTGAAATGTGCTATGTGTAGCTATCTAGGGAGCCATAGATGGTAGGATGGGTAGCGCATAGGACTTGAAATCAAGAAGATGTGTTCAAATGTGGCCTCCGATGCTTACTAGGACAAATCGCTGCAGTTATCTTTGCCAAGAAAACTCCAAATCAGGTAACGAAGAGTTGGACACAACTGAAATGACTCAGCAGAAAGTGTGGTCGACTATTGAAGCTTGATCTCCTTGGAGCTCTTTGAACTGGCCATTATTCGGCTTCTGCTCAATCTGCTTCCAGTCTATAGCGTCCTAGTCTGCACTTTCTTCCTGGGTGATTTTTAAAGACATTGAAACTCTGAGTGATGCTGGCTTATTAAAGCTTTGACTCTTCTCCCTCTCTGTTAATTAGACCATGAACTCCTTGAGAACAGGAACTGTTTTGGCCTCTCTTTGCATCCCCAACCCTGAGCACAGTGCCTCACATGTGGTAGGTGCTTCATCAGTGCTGGTTGACCTCCTGTGAATCCCTGTTCTGAGCATAGACTACTCTTTTTTTTCAGTGGAGCATTAAACATGCAGGACTTAATCCCTTTTGGACATTACCCACTATGCACTACCTCACTCTTTGGGATCCCCAGAAAGATACAAAGCTGTCTCCAATCAATAGTGGGACTTCCGTCTCCCTTCTTAGTTTGACTGCAGAGGAAAGCATTATAGAAATGTGCACAAGTATAGCTGTTCAGTCATTTCAGTCGTGTGTGATTCTTTGTGAACCCATTTGGCGTGGTTTATCATTTCCTTCTCTGGCTCATTTTACAGATGAGGAAACTGAGGCAAGACTTGAAATCAAGTCTTCCCAGACTCTCTTTATTCTATATATTTATATTTATTCTTCATCACCTAATTGGCACCTAGCTTGAAGTATATCTGAGTGTCTTTCAGGTCCTAATTTGAGTCTTTTCATAAAGTGATTTAGAGCATCTGCTCTGAATAATGAAACTAGAATATCCAGCAAGATGGAATCAAGATATATGGCTGAAATCTCTCTCTCTCTCTCTCTCTCTCTCTCTCTCTCTCTCTCTCTCCCCCCCTTCCCCCCCCCCTTTTAAAAATTGCCATTTTCATTTCAGCACCAAGTTGTCGATGACCTTTCTGACTGCTAGGACTGATGTCTTTGGCATTCCCCTGACAGATAGTACAGTAGACTCATTCTTTTGGGGCTCAGCATATCATCTCAACTTCCTGAGCACTTTGGGTTATAAGAAGGTGGGGGATGGTCCTTTTCCATAACTACGTTGATACCCCAATTTGAGCACGTTGGGAGCATGCCAGGCCTTTTGCCATCCCCATAGAAACAGATTTCCCAAGTGGGCAATTCTAGTGGTCTTTGATTATATGTCTTGGGTGCGGTGTGTTCCCACTCATTGGCTGCTCACTTCCAAGGAGCGCTGTCACCACATTTTCCAAGCTGTGAGCTTCTTGTCTGGGAAAGACGAACCTGGTTCTTAATCCAGACCTCAGTTTGTACAGTTATTTTGCCTAGTCCGTTCCCCTTACTATTGGGAAGTGGGAACATGGTCCTTGCTTTCCCTTTGAATTCTGAGTGAGTGGCGTCTCTCTCCTCAGTGACCAGACCAGGAAAACAGTTACCTCGGCTACTTTCCTCTTTCCTCTTGGACTCTCGAGTGGGCTGGGGAAGGGAGATGGTGAAAATGTTCCTCTGGGAGTACTCGATTCATTGTTTTTAAGAATGTTGCCATTTGCTAGTACTTTCTATTCTTGAACGCTTGTCCTTGAAGTTGAGGAAAGTGTTCAAAGAGGAGACAGGAAATGGTTTCAATAGGATACTCGGAGCCCCGGGTTCATTTGTTCCAGTTTTTTCTCATTTGTCAGCTCAAAAATGGAACTATTTTCTAAAAAGTTGCTAAGCAGAGTAACATTTTCCCTGTGAGTGTGTGTCTAAATCAGGAGGTGATGGCCCCCATTTCAGAACGGTAAGATAATTTGCTTGCTAGTCGTAAGCTAGTGGTCCATGTGGCTAGGCTTCTTACCCATTCCTGGTCCAAGTGTAGATGCCTGTGCCTTCCCCGTGATCACTGTTGCCTCACAGTTAGCATGGAATTAGCCTTCATATTTCAAAACTCCTTATGCTTGACCTCATAATGTAGAGATTAGAACTATATAGAATTCTCAGGGTTGGTGTCTTTAATTTTGCCAACTTTACAATTTTTTTTAGGGCCACACAATAAATTTCCAAAATGAAAGTGGACAGAACTAAACTGAAGAAGACGCCAACTGAGGCTGTAAGTATGGGGTGGGGGTGGGGGTGGGGGGGGCGCTTCAGTTTTACTCTTTTCCTGAGGGAGATTCTGACCCTTTCCCTGAGTGGCAAGAAGCTCCTTAGCCTGGTTTTCTATTCCTGAGCTCTCCCCTGCCTTTATTAGGGTATTCCTCAGATGTCCTGGATCAGCATACCCTCCTGCTTATGTCCCATTCACTATGCCTGGCTGACATGACCCCCCTCTTCTCCACACCCCCACCCCACCCCCCAATCTATGTGCCTGAAATAGCGAGCAGTGATCCCTGAACCTTTGGCCTGCCGTGCTATTCTGCTCTCTTTTTCAGGGCCAGTTATATAAAGTCTTAGTTTGTTGAACCTGCCAAAAGATTTGATGATGAGTTATCTCTTTACCCAATTTGAATGGCACAAACATATGGGCATTTCTCAGTGAATTTGGTGGCGGCCACAAATACCACATGAAATTATTGTCGTTGGCCAGTCAGAAAGCTTTCCAACCCGAGATCACGCGGTCAGAAACAGGATACGCTGCCTTAGAACTTGGGTGAAGTCTCAAATGTGTTGGGGAAGGGTTTGAAATTTCCCGTTTCTGTAGCAGCATCAGCCTAGTCGAGGTGAGGTTACAGGAGGGAAAGATCACTCAAGACCCCCAAGTCCAGATACTAATTAGACGATTTGGGGGCTTGGGCTTTGGTAGCATTAGGAATTAGGCTGGAGAGAACTCTAGGCAGACTGGCCCAGAAGTTTATACGCCTGGAGGATTTAATTACCACCTTAACAAAAGAAGAACTCGCACTGAGAATATGACCCGTGGGAGAAAATCCTGGTGTTTTGGTTTTTGGAGGGGCCTCTGGTACCATCCTGCCAATTTCCCACCCTATATATCCTTTGATGTTGGCTCTTTGATCCAGACATGGGATCTCTAGGATCTCCAGGAACAAGAATCTTCGTGTTTTCTTCTAGCCTGCAGATTGCCGGGCTCTGATAGATAAACTTAAGGGTTGTAATGATGAGCAGCTCCTCCTGGAACTTCAACAGATCAAAACCTGGAATATTGGAAAGGTGAGTAAAATGCCTTGAACTGTATTCTTCCACACAAGGGAGCTTTATTGGGGGCGATGCGTCCCTCGAGGCCTCTTGTGGATAGTTTCATCTTTAGAAATGAGTTCCCAGAGTTTTAGAGAGCACGCTTATTCCCCCCCCCCCCCCCCCCAGCATGCCCTCTAAGGAACAGATGGGGAGATCAGAGCTTCGGATACTAAGGCGATAACATATTCCAAGTACATGTTGAGTGATCAAAACTAGATTAGCAAGAAACATTTTCAATACGTGCATGCAGTCAAAGGCTATTTCAACTATCGCTCTGAGTTCCCTCAGGAATCTTACACTATTTTATTTCTTCCAGGTAAGTGAATCCCTTGTAAGAAAGACAGACATTTCGACCCCGAAGTTGAGGTTGTCGTTATTAGCAAGTTGAACCTTTTAGGGCAGGTTTGGCGTTCATTTCAGTTTGTAGGGATAGAGCAGCGGTTCCCAAACTTTTTTGGCCCCCTGGAAATTTTTTTTTTAATTTTTTTTTTTTTTTAAATTTTAATAGCAATGAATAGGAAAGATAAATGCACCTATGGCCATCGCCGCCGCGTGCCCGCGCCCCCCCTTGATGCGGCACCCGCCAGGGGTGGGGGCGCCCATTTTGGGAATCACTGGGAAAGACATTCAAGTGTCCCAAATTACTCCCTGAGATCACCTCAGTCAAAAAGAAGAGGGATCCTGAGTACTGGGGATCAGTGTTAGGCTAGCCCTATAAAGATGACCCGAAACCCTTGAACCACAACACCTGCAGGAGAGTGACGGGGATAAGCAATGACTGGCCAAGTGTTTTGGACAAGAGACCCACTGCTTGGGTGCAGGGCCCATGGTTTGTTCTTGTTCCCTCCTTTTCCAGTGTGAGCTGTACCATTGGGTGGATCTGTTGGATCGCTTTGATGGGATTCTGGCTGATGCTGGACAGACTGTGGAAAACATGGCTTGGATGCTGATGTGTGATGGACCTGACAAGGAGCATCTTAAATTACTGCTTTTGGCTGTCTTGAACTTTACTGCCCTGCTCATTGAATACAGCTTTTCTCGGCATCTGTACAGCTCTATAGAGGTAGGTGGGAGAAGTAGGCGCCTCCCCAACAGCCTGGCCTTGATCCTGGCTCCTCATGTTGGAATGGACAAACAAAAAAGCCTTCTTTAATAGTCTCTTAGTGTATATCAGACACCGAACTGAACACTAGGGAGGATTTAAGCGGCACGATAGCCTCCGCTTTCCAAGAGCTCCTGGTCTGCACGTGTGGCTCCTAAAGCGCAGGGTCAGAGCCAAAGGTAGAGAACTCATTTTCTTTAGCTTAATTCCCCATGAAAAAGTTCATTGAAAATGCCACAAATGTTGGTGGCGATCGCTGTTTTCACTGGTCTTCAGTTATCTGTGGTTGTAGAAGAGGCAGTTGCTAAGGCCCATCTCCCCTAAATGTAGATTGCTTGGGGGGGGACGAGTTAGAAAGGCTCTTGGCCTCACCTAACCTTTTGAGGTCATTGGTTTACAGATGACAGCAGAGGTTGTGGTGGATGACAGTAGTAGCTAGACTTGATTTGAGTGGCACCTGAGTCCTTCTGACTCCTTCCTCAGTGTACCTCGTTGCTTCAGCTTAGTAGTAAGTGCTGGTTACTGAATGCCTTTGTGGTATTCAGAGCAAATATTTCTCACGGTCTCTCCCACCAATGAATAACTTAGCCAAAGAGTGTGAAAGGGCTGGCGCATCTGGGAATTCCAGCCAGGTGGCAAGAACTATTGCCCTTCTTTTGGTCCCAAAGTATTTAGAAACAAAGCAAATGAAGACAGTTCCCCAGGCTTCCTGGAAATACTCTTGGGAAATTATTTTTTTCAACATGTTAAAAGTATACTCTGCTTTCTGCATGCCAATGGCTCCCTCTCTTCGTTCCTTTTACCCCATATAGACATATGTGTTTTGTTTTGTTTTGATTTTTTTTCCTAGTGCTTTCTTCCCCCCCCCCCCTTTATTTTATTCCAGTGACAGATTTACATGTAAGTTTGCCAAGATTATATGATTCATCTTTTCTTCTTCCCTCCCCTCTCCCAGAATTGACAGACAATTCCACTAGATTATATACATGGTCAAAACCTGTTTCCATGTTATTCATTTTTCTAAGAGTAATCATATGCCCAAATAAGTAAATGATAAATCATATGTTTTCTTCTGCATTCTAAGTCCCTCAGAATTGTCCTGGATCATTGCATTGCTGTTAGTAGCAAAGTATTACATTTGATTTTCCCACAATGTTTTAGTTACATGTTCTGGTTCTCCTCGTTTCACTCCACATCAGTTCGTGGAGGTCTTCCCAGCTCTTTCTAAAATCATCCATTTCATCATTCCTCATAGCACAACAGTACTCCATCACCATCGTATATCACAGTTTGTTTGGCCATTCTCCAAATTGAGGGACATGTTTTTAGTTTCCAATTTTTTGCCACCACAAAAAGTGCAGCTGTAAATATTTTTATACAAACAGGTTCGTCCTCATTTATTTTTATCTCTTTGGGATGTAGACCTGATGGTGGTATGGCTGGATCAAAGGGCAGGCAGTCTTTTAAAGCCCTTTGCACATAGTTCCAAATTGCCTTCCAGAATGATTGGATCAATTCACAACTCCACCAGCAATGCACTAGTGTCCTCGTGGCCCATTTTTGTCCTATCCGTCTTTCCCTTCAGAACCGATCCTTTTGCTGGTGGGGCTCTTGCCAAGTGTTTGAAGGAAAACAAAGGATAAAAATGAAAGAAAAGCAGACAGTGAAGAGATTGGGATGGGAGAAACCCGCAATCTGAGCAGTAATGAGTAGCAGTTGCTTCCAGAGACACACCAGTCAGCCTCTATTATAGTCCCTGGGTAGATAAGGTGTGTCCCTGGACAAGTGCTAAAGTGCTCAGTTTCCAGATTGGGAAATTGAAGAGGATACAAGTATAGAATTAAACTAGGAAGTCATATTAGAGATTATTTGGTCCAATCTCCACATTTTACGAATAGGAAGACTGAGGCCCTGAGAGGCAGAGATGTTTAGCCAAGACTACACGGCAGTGGGTGGTGTGTATGTCTAGGCTGCTGGCACCATGTTCAGCAAACTTGGAAATTATTATACTTGGGTATTCCACATTCAACAGTTTGGTCAATTCCATTAGCAGATTAGGAAGTGGTGAACGCAAAACAAGGCCACTTCCATGAAGAGAAAAATCTGGGGAGATTGCACGAGCTCAAGACTGTCGTTTGAACAATTAGGGAGTAGCGTCTGGCCCAGAAAACCCAACTCTTTCTTTCTATAATACAATAGATGCTGACTTAGTTCCCTCCCCTACCTGCCCACCCTGCCCAACACCCATAGCACGCTTGTGATAAACGAATCTAGTTGGACAGCAACCAGGTTGAACAGGATCTGGAGCATCTCTCCTCTCTTTCTTAGACTTTGGCAGGCTTGGAAGGCCCCCCCCCCCCCCTTCTCTTTTGGAATGGGAATAGGTCCACAAAATAAGGAAATCAATCTGTAGGATCAAGTTGGGGCATACCAGCAGGCAGCAGTTCATTGCCTGTCTTGTTTTCCTTGTACCTGCACTTAGTTCTCTGTTGGCCGTGTTCTTTCAACACCAACTGCTCTAGAAATTCGTGCTCCCTGTTGGTAGGAAAACAGGACTCATCGGGGCCTCGAGGGCCAGACAGTTGTGTTCAGTAACGTGGATCAGACTCGGACGAGCTGTAGCTGTGGCCCAGAGGAAGTTTGGACTCCTTTGGAATCTGCACTGAGTCATTTCTGGCTTCGGAACCAAATCTTTTGTTTGTCTGAACCTCCATCTTTTCCTCCGCTCGTGTTAGATCCCCGCTTTACCCAGCTCTGTGCTCGTTCTTAGCGGTCGTTACAGACAAATAAATGAAAGCCGTCGTCACAGAGAAAAGCCCTATCTGTGCCTACGAGATCCCTTGTCATGACATGCATATTTGAGGCCCAGAGAGCCACAGAAAAAGATTCTTGACCTGTTTTGCTCTAATTTGAGTGTGAGAAGGTTGTGTGGGTTTCTCCTTCCATAGGAGGTAAGGCCCGGCCATCTTAGAACTGCTAGGATCCGTTCTGAGCCTTGTAGACCTCGTTCGTTTTGGTCACTGGCATGAATGGACTGTTACCGCGAAAAATGAGGCTTTTCTTCAAACCATCCTTTTTTGTCCCCATAGCATCTGACTACATTACTGGCCTCCTCTGATATGCAAGTGGTCCTGGCAGTGCTGAATCTCCTGTATGTCTTCAGCAAGAGATCCAACTATATTACTCGCCTGGGTTCTGACAAGAGGACTCCACTGCTGTCCCGTCTGCAGCACTTGGCAGAGGTTAGTGCGGTAGCAAATAACGATGGTCCTGGTGGTGGGAGAGGAAAGGGGAACCTTAGCACCTGCTAGCTCCGGGAACTTCCAGAAGGTTGTCTGATATTCGTCCCCTTGAAAAAAACGATTGGGTGCACCCCACACGTTCTGGTTTTCCACTGCTTTACTTATGTCTATGTGTGAGAGCGAGGAAGATTTGGGGGTGTTCGTGCACCCTGAAACAAGCACGGGAAGTTAATCGCATTGCTAGGTAGGAAGTCGCTGAGGCCAGATTTAACCCTAGGATCTGGCTCTCCGTCCAACGAGCCAACTAGCTGCTCCCTACTTGTAGCATTTTCTAGGGATTTTAAATTGTTTGGGGAATCTACTGGAAGTAGAGCCTGTAGATTTTGCGGGTTCTGCTCAAGGCAAGCAAGCGCAGTGTGTTACATTTCTGGAAGTCCCTGAGATGCCCAGGAGTTCCCAGGGTGTCACTGAAGAAAGTTGCTGCGCTATATACGGTAAGGTAAGATAAGGATAAGGTAGGCCCTCTGGATGGTTTAACATTTGCTCAAATGTCTTAACCCCTTGGTCTTCTCCTGTGGGATTGGAGTTAGTGGTGGTGCTTTATTAGCCTTGAATGTTGCCCAACAAAAGGAAGTTGGTGCCCAACCATGGATTTGAAAGAGTGTGGCACGGAGCTCTTTCTGCATTGTTGCTCCCAGGACAGACCTTTGCCTCTTGAATTCAGATGGGAAAACTGAGTGCTTCCTTTAGCAAGCCCTGGGGAACTGTTTGTGGCATTCCAGGACCTACACCCAAAGACAACCAGGGGCAGCTGGCCTCGCCCTTCTTTGGTAGAATAAACTCATTGAAAACTGCAAAGAAGGAGGTGACCAAATCATGGATTTTGAACTTTGTTTGGGCCCAATAAGATGCAGAGTTTTCATTCTGCATCATTGCTGCCTTTCTTTTACACCCCACCAGTTATTTCCATTATCTGGCACCCCCAGTAAAGACAGAGAAGAAGAGTAGTTTCCGAATGCAAACGTTAGGAAAACCATCATTGCTTTTCTGGGGCTTCCCCTCTTTTTTCTTTTCTTGAGAGGATGGTTTTTTCCTGGCTCTTCGTACTTCATTCACCTGACCATAGTTCATACCTGGCTTCACAAGTGTGTGGACAGAATTTGCTCCCCGGCACTCTCTTACTCCACGTCCCGTTGCGTACTCAGGCTGAGGGCAAACCTGGCATACATGCATAGGATGACGCTCTGGTGTGACCCCCACCTCTCCCTCTCCTCATCCCTCTCTCTGAATGCGCCTGCCGAAGCTGGCTTTCAGCCAGGCAGGAGAATATCATCATTATTATGTATTCTTAAGAGATCGCACACGTACATTCTTTTGTGTCTGCATGTTTCGGCACATATAGCATAGCCTTTCTTTCTATCCTGATTCTCCTTGGCTTGTTTGTGCTACAGGGGATCGCTGGGTCCAACCGGGTAGTGAGCGATCCATCTTCTGCCAACACTGACTCTTAAAGTGGAAGCCCATGGAGGGAAGAAGCTTTCACTTTTGCTTAACAGCACTTGGCACATGGGAGCTGCTTAAAAAATAAGTGTGTGGTGATTGAGTAGCTACTGCAATCTCTCACGCTCTTGTCTTTCACTTTGCCTCTATCTCCCTTGACCTTTACCTCTTTCCCCCTTTCTCTTGTCAGATGTTGGCCTTTTCCCTTTGAGATCATACACCTAGGCCGGGGGTCGGCAACCTTTTTGGCCGCGAGAGCCGTACAGCGCTCACAGGGCGCTCCTGGAACGGTGCCTGAACAAAAATGGACTTTATGGCTCCCGCAGAAAGAGCCAGACGTTGCCGACCCCTGACCTAGACTCTCTGAGGCGGCTCTGTCTGCGTGCTGAACTTGGATACCAAAAAAGAGAATTTGGGTTTGTGAGCCTGGGAGTCTGCTTAATAAAAGTCATTTGCACAGATTTTACACATTCATGTCAGAACTGTCCTGTTTGTGTGTGTTTCTTTCTCTTCCCTCTTGGCCATTAAAGAAACCAAAATGAGTGCAGGGGTCCTCTTGTTCTTCTGGCTCCCTTTCCTTTGCTCTGCAGGAAGTTTGTCTTTTTGCAGCTCTTCGTTCCCCAGAATTATTTCTTAATCCCCCTCACATCCCACTTTTTTCTTTTTCATTCATTTCTAAATCAAACTGTGCTGATTTCATCCCCACTCCCTTTCGAAACCTTTCTTGCTCGTGGGTTACATGACAGTGCATGGTCTGCCTTTTTGCCAGTTTCAGATAAAACGTGAAATTCATTTGATGCCCACTCTAGACTTTGTGCCTACCCCAGATTTGAGAGGCAAATTCCCCCCGACCCCCCACCCTTCCTCATCACTGCTCCATGGTGGCTCCCTCCTTTTCTCCTCCCTTATCTTTCTTCTCTTCAAGCATTTAGAATGGAACCACACACTGCGCAGGGCCTTTGTTTTCCTTCTTATACTCACTCAGTATTTTTAAAAGATCTTCATTACCTTTCCAAAGGGAACTTCATTTCTTCTTCCCCTGGTCCATTGTCCACCCTGCCTCAGCATCTGCCTCCTTCTGGTTACTCGGACAAATTATTCTTCCCAGTTACTTCTTAAATTCTATTTCATATTTGCTGCTCAACTTCAACCTTTTCACCAGAAACAATCTTAGTTTTTCTGTTCCTTCTAAAGGTCCACTTTTCCCCCCGTATAGTGATAGATACTCAACATTGCACAATGAGTTATTATTCTTGGATTCCGGGATTTCTTTTTTTTGCCTTTTGAAATCCTCTATTCCAATATTTTGCTTGTTAGGGTTGAATTTTCTGGGTCTTGTGTGATCCTGAGGGTATTTCTGGATGCTGGTGGTATTTCTTCTTTGATATGGAAGCTCTCAATTACGACTGAGCCATTCCTCGGCCCTTTCTGGGATTACATTGGGTTTTACATGTGTCATCGACCAGGACCTATTTCCATATTATTTATATTTGCACTGTCCCTCAGAATTGTCCTGGATCATGGCATTGCTGCTAGTAGAGAAGTCCATTACATTCAGTTGTGCCTCTGTGTACTGTGTTCTCCTGGTTCCTCCAGTTGGTTATTCCTCCATCACCAGCAGATACCACAGTTTGTTCAGCCATTCCCCAATTGAAGGGCAGCCCCTCATTTTCCAGTTTTTCCAGTTTTTTGCCACCACAAAGAGCACAGCTATAAATATTTTTGTACAAGTCTTTTTCTCCATAATCTCTTTGGGGTACAATCCCAGCCGTGGTAGGGCTGCATCAAAGGGCAGATAGTCTTTTTAAGCCCTTTGGATCAATTCACAACTCCACCAGCAATGCACTAGTGTCCCCTCTAACATTTATTGCTTTCCTTTGCTGTCATATTAGCCAATCTGCTAGGTGGGAGGTGGCACTTCAGAGTTGTTTTGATTTGCATTTCTCTAATTATAAGAGATTTGGAACACTTTCCTGTGCTTATTGATAGTTTTGATTTCTTTATCTGAAAATTGCCTATTCGTGTCCCTTGCCCATTTCTCAATTGGGGAATAGCTTGATATTTTTTTTGTACAATTGATTTAGCTCCTTATAAATTTGAGTAATTAGACGTTTGTCATAGGTTTTTGTTAAAAAGATTTTTTTCCCAATTTGTTGCTTCCCTTCTGATTTTGGTTGCATTGGTTTTGTTTGTACAAAAAAACTTTAATTTAATGTAATCAAATTATTCATTTTACATTTTATAATATTCTTTATCTCTTGCTTGGTCTAAACATCTTTCCTTTCCCATAGATCATGCAGACATTCTGTTCTGTGTTCATCTGATTTACTTATGCTTTCCTTCTTTATATTCAAGTCATTCACCCATTCTGAATTTATCTTGGTGTACAGTGTGAGATTTTGATCTAAATCTAATCTCTCCCATGCTGTTTCCCAATTTTCCCAGCAGTTTATGTCCCAAAAGCTTGGGATCTTTGTGTTTATTGTGCATTGTCTTGCTGAGGTCGCTTACCCCAAGTCTATTCCACTGATCCTCCTTTCTGTCTCTTTGCCAGTACCATGTTGCTTTTTTTGTTTGTTTGTTTGTTTTGTTTTGTTTTTAAACCCTTACCTTCTGTCTTGGAGAAGAGTGGTAGACTGTGGGGGTCAAGTGACTTGCTCAGGGTCACACAGCTGGGAAGTGCCTAAGGTCAGATTTGAACCTAGGACCTCTCGTCTCTAGGCCTGGCTGTCAATCCACTGAGCTACACAGCTGCCCCCCAGTACCATATTGTTTTGATGACCGCTGGTTTATAGTACATTTTGACATCTGGTGCTGCTAGGCCCCCTTCCTTCACATTTTTTTTTTTTTCATTATTTCCCTTGATAGTCTTGATCTTTTGTTCTTCCAAATGAACTTTGTTATAGTTTTTTCTAATTCAGTAAAGAAGTTTCTTGGTAGTTTGATAGGTATGGCACTAAATAGGTAAATTAATTTGGGTAGAATGGTCATTTGTATTATGTTAGCTCGTCCTACCCATGAGCAATCAGTGTTTTTCCAATTGTTTAGATCTAGTTTTAATTGTTTGGAAAGTGTTTTGTAGTCGTGTCCGTATAATTTCGGTGTTTGTTTTGGCAGATAGATTCCTAAGTACTTTATATTGTCTAGGGTGATTTTCAATGGTGTTTCTCTCTCTACCTCTTGCTGCTGTGATGTGTTGGAAATATATAGAAATGCTGATGATTTACGTGCATTTATTTTGTATCCTGCAACTCTGCTAAAGTTGTTGATTATTTCCACTAGCTTTTTAGTTGATTCTCTGGGATTCTTTAAGTAGATCCATCACATCATCTGCAAAGAGTGATATGATAGCTTGGTCTCCTCGTTGCCTATTTTAATCCCTCCAATTTTTCTTCTCTAATTGCTACTGCTAGTGTTTCTAGTACGATGTTAAATAATAGAGGTGACAGTGGGCATCCTTGTTTCACTCCTGATCTTACTGGGAAGGCTTCTAATTTATCCCCATTGCAGATGATGCTTGTTGATGGTTTTAAACATATACTGTTTATTATTTTCAGGATAGGCCCATCTATTCCTATACTTTCTAGTGTTTTCAGTAGGAATGGGTGTTTGTTATAATTTCTTGAAATTGAGGGGTTTCTCCCTTTTTGAAATAATTTTCAATTCATCTTTTCTTGTTTTTTCCTTTTGTTCATTTTGTTGTGTTGCCACTTGTTCTCTCTTGAATTCCTTCTCCTCTTTTGTCTTCCATGATTACTAGCTCTGCTTTCCTCCTTTATTTCCTCCTTTCATTTCTACCAGTTATTCACATAGGCTTTGTTGGAAACTGAGGCTCTGCTTCCATTGAATTGGTTTGAGGTCATTTCTGACCATTGAGTTTATCTGTGGTGAACCCCAGCTCTCGTTTCTATTTCAGGCCAGGGTCCTAGCTGTATGACCTTGTACACATCACTGCCCCACTCTGAGCCAGCCTCAGTTTCCCCATCTATAACATGGGCATGAGAATACCCATGGTACCTCAGTACCTGTAATATCAGTTAGGTCTTTCCTTATTATTAGATTGTCTGCTCTTGGAAGGATTTGAGTGAGACTTGCCTTGTTCATGCATCTTGACCTCTCCTCATTGCAGTTGCCTTATACAAATCCATGTTTCACTGTCCTCCACTTCAGCCCTCACCCCACCAGTTACTTCTACATAGGCTTGTGAGTCAAATGATGGCAATTGCTTCATTAACCTTTTCCAGCATCCTAAATTCAGAACCATTCACACACCGGGAAAGAAATGGAGCAATTTGTGTTGTGTCAAGGGTTAAATGAGACTAGTGTTTGACTTCTTTGTGACCATGAATTAACTATCTTAATCTCAGCTATGGTTTTCTTTCTTTTCCTGGCCTTTATGTCCCTGGCTTATTAGCAAGAAATTCCCTGTCCTAGTTTGTGGAGCTTTTCTTCAGTTGGCTTTGAGTGTCATTTAAGTGATTGACTTATACTGAGCACCTCTACCTCTGGTGTTATGCCCTATGATAGGCTGTCCCATGAGTTCAGCAAAGAAAGACCCTCAGGCTGTTCACTTATTCTTATTTTGATTCCTTCTTCCTCAAAAAAAAAAAAAGCCAGATCATCATCTCTCTTCCCTCCCTTTATTAAGCGGGGGCTATGTGTCCATCATTGTGGGCTAGACACTAGACCCATGTTGGCAAATGAATGGGACACGTGTTGGAGGGGGCTGCTCCCTTCCCCCTCTCCACACTTGTCTAAGGACATTTCTCACATGACCCACTCCTGGCCAGCAACCCAATGGGAGTACTTCCTCCCTCCCCTGTCTGGGGTAAGGTGGAAGGTTCACATGCTGCATGAGGGTTTCATTTTGGGCACTCGGTCTCTAAAAGGTTCACCATCACTGGACTAGACTTAATTTAAGTACCAAAAATGAACCAGTCCTGTCCCTTTCCTCTTTGAACTTGTCTCATGTAATGGACAAGGTGGAAGTCTATGTAGCAGAAATATGATCTGAAGAAATATCAAGTAGGTAGTTTGGGAGGGAGGGCAGCCCTGATAATTGAGAAGTAGGGCAGCTTCATGTAGGCAGGCCACTGGATCCTCAAGAGAACTTCATCTGCAACACTGGGGTGGCAGAGCTGAGGTGGAAGCACGGAGCATGGCTCATTCCAGTGCCTGAAGGTGCGCTGTAATGAAGCTGATGTGGGAGCAGC
This sequence comes from Gracilinanus agilis, assembly GCF_016433145.1. Lineage (NCBI taxonomy): Eukaryota > Metazoa > Chordata > Mammalia > Didelphimorphia > Didelphidae > Gracilinanus > Gracilinanus agilis. Next base: position 62,586,258 of record NC_058136.1, on the reverse strand, counting down.
AGAGAGGATCCAGCAACCCACAGACGGTGAATTGTAACTCTTCCTTGTTATTTCCCATAGAGCTGGGGCGGCAAAGAAAACGGTTTTGGGCTCGCAGAGTGTTGTCGAGACCTGCACATGTTGGTAAGTTGGTCTTTCCATTTGGAGTGGCCCCTTAGTCTCACTTTGCTGTGAGCATACTTTGGCCCCCTTGTGGTGCTTGAGGAAGAAACCTTTGACTCCTGGGCATAGAAATGCTAAATGAAATGAGTTGTGGAGATGGCAAGAAAATACTATGGCCCGTGTCAGGATCAGGTTTCTGAGATATTCCAGCCTTGAAGAGGGACTACAATCAAAGGCCCACTCGGTAGTCCTACTTCCCTCAAGCCCTTCCCAGTGTTGGACAGTACCTATTATTTCATAGGTGTTTGTTTTCCAAGACTTTGTGCCCCCCAGAATACTCGACCCCCTCCCCCATTCACATCATCTCTTTATGCTCACCTCTGCTTTCCACTCTCTTGTTTATGGCCTGAGCCAGCCCATCAGGTACAGCCTAGTCATTTACTCCTGAATATTGGCAGTGTAGAGTTAGTGTGCACTCTAGCTGCCTCTCTGTTCTGTTCAGAATTTCCTGGAGCACAGCTTGAACAGATCTGCAAGAAGCTGAAGAAACCTTTACCCTGAGGGCAACGCATCAGTTTAGATGTCCTTTTTTTCCCCAAATAAATTTACTTGTAGCCATATAGTTCAAATTCACAAAAAGGATCTTGTTTTCTCTTTGCCGCTCCTGCTTGGCACGATGGGGAGTTCCATAATTCTTTCAGGGTAGGACACTACTGATTTGGGGCACTTCATACCAGAGATGGATTCTTTTCGAATCTCGTTTCCACTTTTTTTCTGATGGTCTGGAGCCGTGTTCTTCGGATTCTCTCGGGCCGTCTAGGGTATTGATGTGATTTGGGATCCTTCTTCCTCAAGGAGTTGTATCCCACACCTTTCGGTTTAAGATCTGTACTCACTGAGATTCTTCAGGCCTTTTTTATTTTATTTTTATTTTAAACCCTTAACTTCTGTGTATTATTGACTCATAGGTGGAAGAGTGGTAAGGGTAGGCAATGGGGGTCAAGTGACTTGCCCAGGGTCACACAGCTGGGAAGTGTCTGGGGCCGGATTTGAACCTAGGACCTCCCATCTCTAGGCCTGGCTCTCCATCCACTGAGCTACCCATCTGCCCCCTCAGGCCTTCTTTTTCAACGTGGCCTGCCCTCTTCGTGTCTTCACCTGACGTCATTACTTCATTCCCACCTGTGACCAAGGAATCTCGGCCTGGTGCATTAATAAGCCCCAATGTAAGGGTGGGGATTTGCTAAATGGGAGAGCTTTTGTAGAGTGGTGGTCGTGGAGGGCCCAGAGCCTTGCCACACTGTACCTGCACCTTGGCCTTGGCCCCGCCCCAACAGCAAATTCTCTTCCTTTTGCTGCCCATGGGACGCACTCAATGGAAAACTGGGTCTTAGCTGGAATTGTGCCCTCAGGGGAAGGGGGGGAGGCAGGTGAGGGCTTTTCCCTCAGAAAGGAAGAAAGCTAGCCATGGGTCCCAAAGCCAAAGTAGTCAGAGCCTGTCCAACACATAGTGACCCTACAGCTCCCCACTCAAGTGTTAGGTGGAAGATGCCAGGTTTGGAGGGAGTCACTTGCTTTCTTCCCTACTCAGTTCTAGCTTAACATCTGATTCCGTCCTATGTTTTATACACAGAAATACCCACCCAGTGCAACTACACTACACTTTGAATTCTATGCCGACCCAGGGGCCGAGGTCAAAGTTGAGAAAAGGGTGAGTCTCATGCTTGTTCTAGTAGGGTCTACGGCACAGGATGATGGTGAAGATTTGCTAGAATCTCATATTAACTAGAGAAGGCTTCCTGAGTTGTGCCGCTACTGCCTTCTAAGTTCAGAAACACCCACCCCTTGAAATGGGAGAGGGCGATTTATTCCCTTTACCTTTGCCTAGGCCTTTGTCTGGAAAGTCCAACCGACAAGAGCCACTCTGCCGCTAACTCCCTGTGTCACTGCCTAGAATCTGGTGTCGAAACACAGTGACGTTGGTACACTCTGTTTCTGTCCCTGTCGTTCGCGTTTCTTTGCCCGCCTCCTCAAAGCTACCTTGGCGAATGGTTCAGGGAAACTCCAATTGTCTTTGGATCAGAGTTGATCGGGTTCAGTTCTTCCCTAGATATGGGGGCTGCTCAGTGTTGAGTTAGAAGGAGAGTGTTCAGGGAAACAGCTCGGTCTTGACTCAGTGTAGTCATCATACCTCCTTAACTTGACTCTTTAGGGCATAACCAATTTCTTTAGACTGCCCAGGCCCCACTGTAAGCAGAAGTGGCAAAGGAGAACAAGTAGACAATGTTTTCTCAGCCAACTTTTCTTTCTCCCCCTTTCTCTTTTAGACACCCAGTAATACACTACATTACATCCATATAGAGCAGCTGGACAAGGTAAGAGAAGGCCCAACCTCTGCCGTGGTCTAATTGTTGGGACTCATTTACTACTGAGATCTTAACCATTCATTCTCTCTCTCTCTCTCTCTCTCTCTCTCTCAGATTTCAGAAAGTCCTTCTGAAATCATGGAATCCCTCACAAAAATGTACAACATCCCAAAGGATAAGCAGGTATGTTGTTGCCCCAGAATGGCTCCCCGAGTGGGGGCGGGATTGTCGGTCAAGATCCTGCTCGTATACACATGTCCCAGGAACGCCACTCAAGTATTTCCGTTGTGGCATTTTTATTGGGTTCCAAATTTTTGAAAGAACCGCCCGTTGGTCTATGGATGTCTTCTTCCCACCTGCTCGGAGAAATCAGTGTGTTGGGTTCCATTAGCTCTCCCTTCCTCAGGTTGTTCTTTTGTGGCCCTTATGACTTCTTTGGATAGGAAGACAAATTCACTTCTTATGCCATAGGGCAAACCCACAGGTAAGGGGAGTCCACCAAAGGCCTCCCTGCCGCTGGCGTGAAGGCTGAAGTTAGAGTGACCTTGTTTCCTCCTCCCAGATGCTGCTGTTCACTCATATCCGACTAGCCCATGGCTTTTCCAATCACAAGAAGAGGCTGCAAGCTGTTCAAGCTAGGCTCCATGCGATCTCCATATTAGGTGAGCTCACTGAGTCTGAGACTTCTCTGGTCCCTCCTTACCTTCTCTCCTTGTCTGATGCCACAGCTCTGGTAATTCAATCATTGGTGCTAACAGAGTGAGTGAGGTTGCTCCCCAAGAGGACACTTCAGAACCATCTTGGATGTTTCTTCTTGCTCGATCCTGTTGGAACCATCCGTGACCTTTGGGACTCCATTATCAAAAAATTTTAATTTGGTTTCTTCAGTCAAAACAACTAGGAGGTCAAATTGTTTCAATCCCATCTCAGGGGTTTGGCTGACTGCCCAGTTTCAGCCTTTTTTTTTTTTTTTTAATATATATATAAGTAAAACTATTGTCTAGTACAGTGATGGGCAAACTGTGGCCCCCTGAAATGTTCTATCCCGCCAGGTGACATTCCTAATCTGACAAATACAATGAAACTTGGAAAAAGTTGCCTTAGAAACAGACCGACAGAGGAACATTTCCTTTCCTTTGGCCCCTCTTGAAAAAGTTTGCCCATAGTATATGAAGAAAAGGCATCATCTGCAGGGAAACTGAACCATTGGGAAGTACAGAAGTGATCAAGGAGGCCTGATCACTAGTTTAGAAACATTTTTGATTGTTTTGTCCAATCCATTTTCAACACGTCCCTCTGCTGCCTTCCCCAGCCGCGCATCCGAGGTCCAGAAGTGATTGGGAGAAGGGTAGTCAGGCTAAGCCAAGCAGTTCCCAGCACTTGTGCGAGGAATGGAGGGATGTGTCACTCCTCCACTCTTTTGCAGGGCTTTGAGCGCTCATTCTCATTTCGGGGTGTTGAGCTGCTTTTTTCCCCTTTTGTTATCCGCCTTCCAGTCTGCCCTCCTGCATTTTTCCTGGTTTTCTTTCCCTCTGCATCACCTGATAGAATCTTTCCATGCATCCTACAGCACATTTGCCCAGTTCACTTTTGTGCACCTCTCCTTCTGGCCTTATTCCTTTGTCTCTGGGTCTTTGTTGCTGTATCTTCTGCTGACTGATCCCTCTTAGATTAAAGATATGCCGATCACCCCTTTGCCCATTGAACTGGGTGAGCTTGGGATGAGCAGCGTAGCTTTTCCCCGGGATCACTCTTCACATGCACAGGTCGCCATGGGATCCTTTCCCAGCCAACACTAGAGAGAGCCATATACAAATCGACCCTTTGGCCTTTGACTCTCCTCTTCATTTATCTACTTTTGGCAGAGCTGCTCTCCTGGCCTCCTGGGACCAGTGCTGGGCTTAGCGAAAGAGACTGGCATTTAGACGGCAGCCTCTGATACTGAGCGAGCTGGGATGGGTCCCTCAATCTCTCTGTCCCTTGGCTTCCTCTTTTGCATCTCTCTCGCAGGCTTACTGTGGGTATCAAATGAGACGGGCAAATACTTGGGAAACTCTAACGCTGGTTTTTTTTGGTTTTCTGTGTGTGTGTTTAACTAGGTGGTGTATTGTTCGGGGCGGGGGGGGCCAGTTTCTTCTCCCATTCTAGTCAGAAGTCCAGTGCGTTCATATCGTGTGATTCTTCTTCAGGCAGTTTTACCGATCAATTTTTCTTGACACCCCCCCCCCCCCCCCTGTCTTTCCTTTTGCAGTATATTCCAATGCCTTACAGGAGTCGGCAAACAGTATCCTGTATAATGGTTTGATAGAGGAATTGGTGGATGTCCTTCAGATAACAGATAAACAGCTCATGGTAAGATTTCCTCTGTTTACTGTGTTCGCTTATCTGTGCTCTTGGCACAGAACTGCTCCTCCTTTTCTTGCACTCCAAAGATTTAGAGGTCGATGGTCATGGCTCCTTGATTTGGAGCTTCCTTTTCAGCTTTGGTGCTGCCTTGGTCCCAAAGATCACTTGCCCAGGATGATGCAGTAGGAAAGTGACACAGCCATAGCCCTGCTTCTCCGTCTTGCAGGTACCTGGCTTCACCACCTAGACTTCCGTACAGCCCCGTGCTCTCCACTGGCAGAAGGTGGTCAGGTGTGGTCAGGTCCACCTTAACAAGATCCTCAGATCAGAGTTTTCCCAGGAAAGCCAGCAAGAAAGCTTCATTTACTCACTTGTCCGTTTGCTTTTCCCCATGTCAAACGACGGCTTTGGGCTTTTAGGAGACTCCTGTCACAGCCTCCTCGTTTCTCCCGATGTTATGAAGTTGTACTTTCTGAAGACTTCCCAAAGGCCCTGCCATGTACTAAATTGATTTATGGCTTATATGTTTTCTTGGCTTTTCTAGGACATCAAGGCAGCCTCTTTGAGGACTTTAACATCAATTGTACACTTGGAGAGGACGCCCAAACTCAGCAGTATTATCGACTGCACTGGGACCGCCTCCTATCATGGATTTTTACCTGTCCTTGTACGGAATTGCATCCAGGCTATGATTGGTAAGATGGAGCTTATCCCTGAGCCGAAAGACCCTTCCTTTGAGCTCGCATTCCCTTTGGGTGCTGGCTCAGAGTGCTTCGGGGTTCTGGTTTTTTCCTCACTTTTTTCCCTCTCCCCCTTCAGATCCTTCCATGGACCCATACCCTCACCAGTTTGCCACTGCTCTCTTCTCCTTCCTGTACCACTTGGCCAGTTATGATGCTGGAGGAGAAGCCTTGGTGTCTTGTGGAATGATGGAGGCCTTGCTGAAGGTATGTGATCTGTTCCTTTTTTTGGAAGTAGCAAAGCAGCAGCGCGTTGTGATGAGCATGAGAGCCCAACAAGACCCACATCCAATAATAGAAGGACATTCTCTGGAGTCTGGGTCTCATATGCCACTATCACCATGCCTACAGTCCTCTCTCTGTTGGTCTGTCCACACCCAGCTTTCTGCAACAGTGGCTTAGCTCTCCAAAGAACATGGGCTTTGGGCTCTGAAACCTGCCAGTTGAGCTGAGCTTGCTGTGTAACCTTCTTGGGTGGGCCTCAGTGTTCTCATCTGGAAAGTTACATTAGAGCACTCCAGTGCTTTGCATCCGCAGCTAACCCTCCTCTCCAATGGGAAATGGTTTCCTGTTCAGCCTTGTATCAGTGGGAAACTCTCTGAACTCTACGTAGGTGATCAAGTTCCTTGGAGACGAACAGGACCAGATAACCTTTGTTACCCGAGCAGTCCGAGTTGTCGACCTCATCACCAACCTCGACATGGCAGCTTTTCAGTCTCACAGCGGGCTGTCCATCTTCATTTACAGATTGGAGGTATTTCTTTGAACATTCCTAGTCCCAGATAGCTGCACACGGACTACTCGAAAGGCCTTTTGATTGTTGATAGCTGTAGATTCTGTCTTGCTGAAAATAAGTCATCTCTTCCCTTTGGTTTCTCCCAGAAGTTTTCCACAAGAGCTATTGTAATCGTACATTCCCTGGAATTTGCTTCTTCCCTTTAATACAGCATGAAGTCGACTTGTGCCGAAAAGAGTGTCCTTTTGTGATCAAGCCAAAGATCCAAAGGCCCAGCACTGCCCATGAAGGAGAAGAAATGGAAACAGACACGGACGGTATAGTCATTGCTTAGCCCCCCACGTGTCATGGAGTTGGGGGCTGGGAGCTCTGTTCTGTGCCTGCTCGGCCCTATTGGTGTGAGATGTTGTGATTCCAGCCCTGTGCCATGTGTCCTTCATTTGCCCCTAACTCCTGTAGCCACTAAAAAGAATCCGTTCTTTTCAGCTGTTCTGTGGGATGGCTCTTCTCGGGGTCATGCCAAAGGTGCAGCGAATGCACAGACGAGACACAGAATTAGCCGGATAGGTGTTAAGACAACAGCCCAAAAGATATTAGCGTACTAAAGGGATGGATGAAATCAGGGTGAGGTTCTACAGTTGCCTTCCAAGGACCTCTCTTGTTATCACCAGCATGGAAGTGGCAGAGAGGCCTCAGAAAGATCTAGGGGGCTTTTCATGCCCTGCTTTGGGGAGATACGATTGAATTCCATTAAGCTCTCCAGCCCCACGTGTGGGCTGTCTTTTTGTCTTTGGGAAGCCCTTCAGAAGCTGGAGCGTTGAAAGCAAGATGGCGGTAGGATGGATTGCTAGGCCTGAGACTTCAGCGTGGAGAATCCTCTCTAACTCTGCTAGGCCATAGACTCTTTGGGAAAGACCGGTTTCATTCAGATATGTGCTGCATTTGATTCCGTTCCAGTGTTTGTTTGTGGATGTCAGATGGCCCCCTCCTCATTCACAATGCCCTGGGACACCCGTTCACTTTTTTCTTGGCTTCTGATTTTGTTTGGCTCTTTTGTTCTTTGCTCTTATCCTCTACCGTGTGAGATGTGGATTCATGTTGGACTTGAGTGGAATTCTGAAATCCTGTTCTTAGCAAGCTCCTGGGGGGAGAAAACACACAGCAACTTCTGGACCTTGTTTTTGGTCTTCCTTGTGGCTTCTTGTTTCTGCCTTTTTCACACGCTCTCTTATCAAGTATGAGTCTCTTCTTCTCTGCTGGCCAAGGTCAAGTCTTCTGTGGAGCCTCTCTTGTTTGCATTGCCTAAGAGTGATCTCTCCCATCCCAGATTGGCTTAAGGCATCTTGCGTGGACCTTTCGTTCTCCCTCTTATTAAACTCATGAACGTGTTAGGACTCGTTTTTCTTCTTCGTGTCCCCAATTCCGTGCCCGAAATTGCCCTGGATTGCCACGCTTGCCGCAGGAGGAACCTGGCTATTTGGGACGTTACTGTAATAGATTTCTTGCTCAGACTTCCCAGGCCTGCCCTTATCAACCACTTTTGGGGATAGTCTTAAGAATTTCACTATGAACCGTTAGGAAGTCACTTACGAAAGGGGTGTTGGAATTCCTTGTCTCTGGTCTGGCTTTCATTGAGATCATCTGCTTTGGAAGCCTTAGTTTTCTCCATTGAGAGTTTTCTCTCACTTTATTTTCTCTTCCCCCTCTCTCTCCCCTCTCCCCTTCCTGATTTCTTCTTCAGTTGCAGATGTAGCCATGGAAAGCAGTCCTGGCCCATCCACCGCTTCGGTAGAGCACCGACCCGATGTGGAAACAAGGTCCCGGGCTCCCAGCATCAGCGGCAGCATCATGCTCCCTCCCCGTACTGGTGTGTAGTCTGACATGATATCATTGGGCACAGCTGCTTATTGGTTTGCAGAGTAATTGGTCATAAGATTGGGGTTCTCCCAGCTGTGAGGGACTTGAGGGCTGTGGCTGTTGGATGCCCCGATCTCCGTTTCTGGTTAAAGCAGCTCTGGCAGAGACTCTTGCTTGTTGGTGAATATCTCTTCTCCGCTGCCCTGCCTGAGTTCTGCATACCTGTTTCCATGCATCAGTCCTCTCCGTCAGGACACCTAGGACTGCTTCCACATCTTCACACAGTCATCTTTCTGAAGGGCTCTGCTCAGGGCAGAGGGGATAGGAACAGGGCACGCTGGATAAGCCTCTGACTTCTCGTGCTCTGTTCATTGCATCATGGAATCACAGAATGTCGAGAGCTATAAAGCACCCCGTTGTTGGCCCGGCAAGTGTCCTTCCAACCTTCACTTGAATCTCTCCATGAGTGGGAATCTCCCACCCCGTACCATTTGTAGTTAGTTCTAATTGTACGGAGGTTCGTCTTTACGTTCAGTTGAGATCTGCATCTTTTGCCTGCCCCGTGTCCCCCAGATAGCACCGAGCCGGAAGTTTTCCTCTTCTTCTACGGTGACTCACAGTGGTGACCCCCATCCCCATTTCTTTCACTTCACTCTGATGTTGTATTGACTCAAGACCCTCTTTAATCCTCTTGGTTGCTTTACTCTGGATACTCCCTCGCTGAGCATCGTTGGGCTCGAACAGTTGTACCCATAACTGTATATATATATATATATATATATATATATATTCTAGTTGTGCTGAGACCTGGGCGGACTGCAGAGGGCAAAGTCCTGGAAGCTCCTACGGCCCGGTGGCATTAAGTCCTTGGCTCCCCACGTCCACTCCCCCTTCTTATTCCGAAAAAGAACTCCTTGCACTCTCCCTCATCTTATATGCAGGGAGTTAATTTCTTGGACGTGTCCCCCAAACTGGATGTTTCTCCCCGTTGTGTTTTAGCTGTAATAAAGAGTGAGCTCCCGAGGAGCAGCGGAGTCTGTACTTCTCCACATCCGTCCGTTTCTCCCTTCTAACGCTGAGGAGGTTGCACGAGGGACATTTCCTCAGCCCTTCCTTTGGAGCCTCCCGTAGTCACTTTAAGTAGTTCAGTGCTGCTTTCTTTCCTGAGGTCATTTAAAGGGAACCTCCTCCCCGTCACTCTCGATGCCCTTCGAATTCTCCTCTTTGCAAGTCTCGGGGACTCGTCTTCCAGGTGGTGCAGTGCTTACTTCTCTCCAGGACGTCCGTCCCTTCCATCCTATCGCTAAGAGTCAGTTCCAGAATAGAGTTCTCCCTTTGGAGGAAATGGTGGCGCTGGTTGCTTTTGGTTCCGACCGTGGCATTTCACTTGGAATGTGTGCGCTATTGCTTGGGTGCTTTGTGTGTAACCAGTCTCCTCTCATTTGCCTTTGCCAGGAGTCCAGTGCATCCCTCAGCGTGCTGCACTTCTCAAGTCTATGCTGAACTTCCTTAAGAAAGCCATCCAAGACCCCGCCTTCTCTGATGGCATTCGTCATGGTAATGGTTCCACTTGGACTAGTGATCGTAGACTCACAGAGGTGGCTCATTTCCAGTGACTGACTAGCGCGCTCCCGTTCTGGGAACAGTTTCAGAGACTTGATCAAGCATCAAAAATATATAGAAACATACATGCGTGTGTGCGTGTGTGCAATCTGGGTCAATGTTGTGGGTTGTTACACTTGGAAAGTTTTGTAGTTGCTTTGGCAATCACCGCACTGGGCTCTTTGGGTGTGGGAGTCTCCGGATGGGAGTGAGTGTCTCGTCTGTAGTCTCAGACATTTATCATTTCTGCTCAGGCAGCTTTGGGCTCCCAGTCTTGTGAGGGAGTCAACCACAGTTTGAGCTCTTGGCCCGAATAGTCTGATCACACACCAGTGGCGGCTTTATGGATCTTTAAAGAGGAGATAGGACATCCGAGGCCTCTGTACTGATTTGTCAACAAAAACATGAAGTAGAGTTTCTATGCTAAATTGCCCATTGGGGACTATCAAACCCAAAGACAGCCGAGTTCTTAGACTCATTTGCAACTTCTTTTCAGGGGGCCGGGTGGGGGACGGCACACGGAAGAGACAACAAGGGCGCAGAACAGGGTTCACAGAGAAGTCAAATCATGGAATTGGACTGAGACTTAAAAAAAGCTTTTTATTCTGTGGTTTTAGAGGATAATCAAAACTACCAAATATTTGTTTTATCTTAGTGATGGATGGCTCTTTGCCTACCTCGTTGAAACACATCATCAGTAATGCAGAGTATTATGGGCCTTCACTCTTTTTGCTGGGTAAGACAAGTCATTCTCTCTCAAAATCTTTTTAATAGAACATATGGAAGCTAGTGCTCAAGTTTTAAAATTGGGGGGTTTTGCCGGTATCTTCTGTTTCTGCATTGCCTAGATTTTTCCAGTAACTCTTGTGCTTTCCCTTCTCAGCCAGCCATCTCTTAAAACAAGGTCTCGACTGTTTTTTATTATGATTTCAAGAAAATATGAAGGGAGAGGGGGGAAATCAGCAAAATTATCCTGTGAAAAAATTGACGTTATGTTCTATATGCATCCATTTTCCTTAGTTCTACATTTTAGTTGAGTGGAGTCCAAACTTAAGTTTTGTTCTTTGCGATTTTGCAGCATTTGTATTTTTTAATTCAATTTTAAATTTTCCAATCAGCACCCATCTCGCTTCTCTTCCTTCTCCCTCCCCACGCCCCCACCCCGCCTCCCCACACACACTCTCTTCCAATTGACAATGAAAGAAAACCAAAACCCCTGTTACAAACACATAGAGATAAACAAACAAATGTGTACGTTGGCCATTTCTTTGAAAAGAATTTCCTCGTTTCACCTTCTGAGACCTTCAGCTCTGTCTGGAGCTCGGTGAATCTTCTGGAATTGCAGTTGGTCACTGGGGTGATTTGGGTTCCTGAGTCATTCACAGTGGGTTATCTTTACAATATCACTTGTTACATAAATGTTCCTCGTGGTTCTGCATCAGTTCGTGTGAATGGCGCCATCCCCTTCATCATTTCTTCCAGCACAATAGTATTTCGTCCTAATCATATGCCATCATTTGTTCAGCCATTCCCCATCACATTTGGGTTCTTTGCCACCCTGGAAAAAAGTGGGCTGGTTTTATATCCCCTTAAGAGTTTGGCTTGCTTAGGGCTAACCCTTAACTCTTCTTTTCTTTCCTTTTCTTTTTTCTTTTTTCTTTTTTCTTTTTTTTTTTTTAATTTTCCTTGTTGTTCAATCATGTCCAATTCTGGCCTGTGGTTTGGTTTGGTTTGGTTTGGTTTTTCTTGGATTTCTCCATCCCAACTGGATGTGGTACATTTTCTGTCTCTAGAGAAGTTTAGGTGCAATTTGCTGTACTGCTTCCTGCATTTACACCATCTTGGCTCTTCCTCCTCCAGCACCCCCATTCACATTTGTGTGGTATTAGTTACCATTTGCATTTTCCATATTTGAAGTCATTGGCTGTCTTGGCTCTGTTTGCTTCCATTTTGGTTGGTAATATGAGTATGAATCAAAGTCTTTACTCTGCCAGGCACTGTGCCAGATGCTGGAAATACCAAGTCCAAAAAGTTCTCCAGGAGGTTCCTTGCACTCCAACCCAGTCCCTTTCTGACCTTCACTTTGGTTTTAATTAGTTAAGTTTTTTGGTGGCACAGGTCACCGATAACTAGGAGATGTCTTATTGCCTTGGCCAACTTTGCAGCTAGGCCAGTGATGGCAAACCTATGGCACGGGTGACAAAGACGGCACACAGAGTGCTCTCTCTGGGCATGGGATCAGCCCCCAAGCCGAATAGTTCTTACTTGGGTGGAGCTGCTCCCCGCCCCCTCTGCCCAGCAACCCAATGGGAGGACTTTCTCCCTCCCCTGTGGCGGAGAGGGGTCCGAGGCCTGGCACTCGGTCTCTAAAAGGTTTGCCTTCACTGAGCTAGGCTTAGCCCAGTGGCCCAGAGCTTCTGGTCTCTTTGATCATCTGAGTAGTACTTACTGTGACTAGTCCTGCTATGATTCAGTAAGTACCTCGGGATGCATAAGACTTTACATGACCAATCCCCAGGACCTCTGGGTTCTCTATCTCTGCTCGAAGGGATTAGCAGAGGCTCTAGGAATGATGCATGCTGAGGGCAAGGCCCAAGGAGTTCTCGAAAATGCTTCTTGCCTACACCCCAAGAACTTACCTTTAACACTTCAGTACATTGGCCAGCATGTTTAAGATGGAGAGGGATCCTGAGCTGACTTGGTGGTACAAGTCCATTGGATCTGTTCCCAAAGCATTCTAAGGTGTGGAGAGGAAAGCAGTGGGCTTAAAGGAGTGGTCATGCTTGAACTGTTTGGTCACTTGCCTCAGTTTTCTCAACTGTAAAATTCTAAATATAATAGTAACTCACTCAAGCTTGTTGGGAGCATTAAATGAGGTATTTGTAAAAAGCAGTCACACACAGAGAGAGAGAGAGAGAGAGAGGAGCATCTCTTCCATTTGGTTTCATTTCTTCTAAACCATTCTTCTCCCCAGCTACTGAAGTGGTGACCGTATTTGTGTTCCAAGAGCCATCCCTCCTATCCTCTCTGCAAGACAATGGGCTGACGGACGTCATGCTCCACGCACTTCTTATCAAAGATGTAAGTGCCCTTCCCTGCTTCATTTCTAACCCAGAATTCTCCTGCAGCCCTTTCTCCCATCTGAACCTGTGGCCTTCTATCCTTTCTCTGGGTGGCTTTGTTCTTGTTTTTCTTCCCCAAGACTTGGGCTATGCCCCACAAGCTTCCATATCTTCTTTTTTTTTTTTTTTTTTTTTTTTTTTTCCCGTCCTGAGGTTCCTGCAACCCGAGAAGTCCTTGGCTCTCTGCCCAATGTGTTCAGTGCACTGTGCTTGAACGCCCGAGGCCTTCAGTCATTTGTGCAGTGTCAACCTTTCGAGCGTCTCTTCAAAGTGCTGCTTTCTCCTGATTACCTGCCTGCCATGCGCAGGAGAAGGAGTTCGGATCCCCTTGGTGAGTTCCTGTTGCCTGTGTCTGAGGGGACCAAAGTAGTTGGGTAGGGACTTGGCGTGAAAATGGACTAACGTGGCCAGTGCTCTGCCTTGCCCTCACCACCACCCCTACCCCAAAGCGGAGCAAGTCTTCCACATCGGGCGGTTGGTTGGTTGGTTGGTTGGTTGGTTGACATGGGATGTTTTCTCCCCAGTTTGTTTGTTGTTGTTTTGTTTTGTTTTGTTTTGTTTTTTTTATGACAGTCGTTGCCTAACAGATTCTTCTTCTCTTTACCAAAGGGACTTCTTTTTATCATTTGGTTTCTGGCATGTCTTTTGGGGATTAGAGATGCTCTGAATGACATCTCTCTCTCTCAAAGGCCATCGGTGAGGGTTCTTTCCCCTATCAGTTGGGCCACTTGCCACCTTTCCTAGGCAGGTCTGTTCAAGCCTTAGTATCCTCGTCTTCCCCGGCAAGCTGGCTAGTGAATCGTGATCATCCAGAGTTTACATGTCTTCTTTTTCCAGCCATTTGTTCATTTCTTTGGGCCATTTATCTTCTGGGAAATGGTTCTTCTTCAATAGACTTATTTGTGTGGATTCGCTGGAGATCTTGGCTGGTAGACTCTTGGCAGAGCTGTTCGATGCCATGGTTTTTTCTCAGGCAGTCGTTTCCCATAGCATTGAGTAGCATGTAGCTGGCTGCTTTTTGAAATTTGGACATAAATTAGCCATTTTCGTCCTCTGTGACCTCCTGGCCCTCGTCTGCCCCTTTCCCCTCTTTTTGGATTGACTTGTACATTTTTTTTATGGCATACCTTTTGCTTATTTCGTTCATTTGGACCTGATCCAAATGAACTAGATCTCGATCTAGATGGTCTAGATCAGAAGATTTTTTTCTAACCTGAATTTTTATCCAGCTTCTTTCAAATGATCCAGAGTAGCTGTCAAATGGGAAGTTCGGCTCCCGAGTAATCTGGGCAATCGAGTGTATCAATTTGTTTAATCGTTTGATTCTTCTTTCTCTCGTATGTTTGGCTTTTTTAGCTGATTGCAAATCATTTGAATTGAATTGAATTGATCATAATTTGCTGTCTAGACTTTCTTCTCCCTTCATTCCTTCATTTAAAAAATATTTCTCAGGACCTCCTTGAGCTTTTGTGTCTCTGAATCAGGGGTTTGGCAGGTCTGAGCAAGCCTCAGACGGAATTCCATCTCAAAGTGATGTTTTTAAATGAGAAAATGCTAAATTTGAGTTAAACGTTAATGAAAAGAAAGGTTTCTTCCTCCTGTTTGGGTGTCTCGTGATCACTTTAGAGTTTGTGAATTACCCCCTGAAAAAAAACCCCTTCATTCAATCAGTCTGGATGCTACTTTGTCTTCTGTAGATTGACTTACACAATACTGTCATTTATTGTTTTTCTCATTGGCGCGGCCCAGTCACGAACACTTACCATCCCTGCCATTGTTAAAATCTGGGTGTGTTTTCTGTGCCGAGATATAGTTCTGTCACTTTTGCTGCTGTTTTGAATGTGATCTTCCTGACTTCCTCTCCCTCTTGGCAGTAAAGGCCTCTCTCTGATTCGAGCAGGATGACGTAGTGATTCAATTCAGTCGAAGAGGGTTGGTCAGCGTCTTGGGTGTCCCTCGGTTCTTTCTTCCAGTGGTCGTGGTCTGTCTAGATTAGGCCAGGCTAGCACTCCGCCCGTCAAGTTGATCACTAAAGCAACCCCACACCTAGTCTCCTGTGGTGGGGCTCATTTACTCACAACAGCTTTCTTTCCCTTTTCGATAGGCGATACTGCTTCCAACCTGGGTAGCGCTGTGGATGAACTAATGAGGCACCAACCGACCCTGAAGACAGATGCCACTACTGCCATTATCAAGGTAAGAAGGACCTTATTAAAGCCGTGTGTGTGGCTGACCACACCTTGACTTGGGGGGGGGGGGG
>NC_058136.1:62547011-62571077 GCF_016433145.1 Gracilinanus agilis | reverse complement strand
GGGGGGGGGGGGGGGGGACTGTCTCAGAGCGAACCCAGAAAGCCCTCCAGCTTGTCCTGATGATGGGTTTCCCTTCTCCTCACTAGAAGCCCTCAGAAGTAACAGCCCTCCTTCCTAAGCACTGTACCCTCATTCTTTCCTTTGCCTCATGGTGGGGGGATTAGCTCAGTTTTATAGATGACAAAAGTGAGGCTAAAGTCCCGTGTTCGGATCTTGCCATAAGTGAGTCTTTCCTCTCTTTTCTCACCTAGCAGTTCAGCTACCCTATAGAATTTGTCAGTCTGCATTACATTGCAGTTTTGAAAATCGAGGCTTAAACCAACCCTGATGAAAGGTCCATCTTCATGCCCATCACAGACTACATGAAAGAGCATCCTGAACGCTGCTGGACATTCCCCTTCCTCCTAGTCAGTCTGGGGTTTAGCATGTCATATTTCCCACGCTTGCCTCTCTTACTTTGTGCATCTTACCATTCTGTGCCATTCCTGTCTCCTAGTTGCTAGAAGAGATCTGTAATCTCGGAAGGGACCCCAAGTACATCTGCCAGAAACCATCCATTCAGAAGGCGGACGGCACCAGCTCAGCTACTCCGCAGAGAGCTAACCATGCTGCTGAGGAGGCCTCTAGTGAGGATGAGGAAGAAGAGGAGGTGCAGGCCATGCAGAGCTTTAACCCCCCTGCGCAGAGTGACAACGACTCGAATCAACAGTGAGTCTCTCCGGTCCCTTGGCCCTTTGCTCACTGGGCCACCTTTGTCTTCCCTTGGGAAGTGATTCGAAGGTCCCTCCCACCTCACCTGGTTGGTGAAAGCTGAGCCTCTACTCGATGAACGAGCCCATTGCAGGAGGACTTTGGGGCTCGCTCTTTGGGTCCTTGCTCTGTTCTTCTCCTAACCTGATAGTACTTTAAGCCGTTTTCCCTAAATCATAAGGGAGAACAGAGTGATCGGGAAGATCGGAGCCTGGCCTCGCAGCCTAGGAAGTCTTTCCGTTCTGGATGTGAGTTCAAATACTCCACCACACTGAATATTACTGAAACCTTTTCCCCTTTTGTTGGAATACGTTGGTAGGCTTTTCGGATCTCCCCTCCCTCCCCAACGTGGTTATCTCCAAGGCTAACTGGAGGCCCCTAATAACAGCCCACTCAGCTGGCGTGCTGAGGTAGGGAGGCCAGCTCTCCAGGACTACTAATTGTCTCTTGGCTAGCTTCAGCTGGCTTTATTGGCCAGCTCTTCTGGCCTCTCCCCCCCCCCCCCCCCCACTTCCTCCATCAGCTTCTCTTTGGGTCCTCATCTCATTGTAAGAGTAGGAGACAAGTGGATATGAAAGGGGGGGGTTGGGGTTGGGGTTGGGGTTAGGACTGACCCTAGGATTACTTTGCTAGAAAACCTGCTTCTTCCCCACCCATCTGAGCCCCTTCTCCACAGCTTAGTTCTGGAACAGTGCCCAGAGCAGTGAGGGGGGCAGAGTTGGGTTAAAGGGAGCACTCAAACTCTGGTCTTCCTTTATTGGATGCCAGCCGTCTGGCAACTCTGCCATGCTGCCTCTAGTTATATATTTATATTTTATTGCTGTGTGTGTGTGTGTGTGTTTTAAACCCTTACCTTCTGTCGATACTGTGTATTGGCTCCAAGGCAGAGGAGTGGTAAGGGTAGGCAAAGGGGTCAAGTGACCTGCCCAGGGTCACATGGCTGGGAAGTGTCTGAGGCTGGATTTGAACCTACGACCTCCCGTCTCTAGGCCTGGCTCTCCATCCACTGAGCCGTCCATCTGCTCCCCAGGCAGTTTTCTAAGTTCTGAGGATACAGTGAAAGGCAGGTGGTAGTGGTCTCTGCCTTTGAGCAGTTCCCAGTCTAGTGGGTGATGCCAACACATTATTGACAAGACAAATTGAAGAAGATATTCTCCCTCTCCACTGTGTGACTTCGCACTTCTCCATCTTTGATTTTCTCTTTTGATAATTGAGCGTATTACTGTTACCTTTGAAGTACGATCAAAATTCGTTCTGCCTGGTGCCTATTCCCCACACTTGTCCTGTAGGCACCTTCAATTAAATATGTCCAAGGCAACACCTCCTTTTCTCAGCCCATCCCATTCATTTCCAGGGGTTAAAGCCTCTGCCAGACCTTCCGCCCCTCTCCTTGGAAGTGTTGTCATCAGTCCTGCTTGCTTTCTCTGCTTCCTGATTCTTTGTGATTTCCCCCAGCTGCCCAAGTAACGGCCCCTGCCCAGCAGCTCTCCACAGCTCTCTTTGTTCTCCACGATCTGGATCTAACCCTAACCCTTTCCTGCCTCTTTTCCTCTTACTCCTCCTTAATGGACTTGCCGTTCTCACCAAGCTGTCCTTCATCCTCTGTTCCTTCTCCATCCCTTTATCCTGGCTGGTCCCCAGGTCCTCTTGGAGATCTCTCTCAGGCGATAACTCTTGTGGAATGCCTTTGACCATCTTCTCATTCTTTAGCCCTTTCTCTAGCTCGCCCTAAATTTTTCTTTTTTTTTTTAACCCTTGTACTTCGGTGTATTGTCTCATAGGTGGAAGATTGGTACGGGTGGGCAATGGGGGTCAAGTGACTTGTCCAGGGTCACACAGCTGGGAAGTGGCTGAGGCCGGGTTTGAACCTAGGACCTCCTGTCTCTAGGCCTGACTCTCATTCCACTGAGCTACCCAGCCCTAAATTTTAAAAGCAAGGCCCTGGGCTTGGGTGCTTGAGGTAAGAAATTCCCTGCCCTCCGGAGCCAACATCTGAATGGAGGATAAAGCTTACAGGGGCCCATAGCGGCCAATTACCAGCACTCGGGCTGTGTGAATGGGCCATACCTGGGACCAGCTGATGCTGCTTAGGTCCCTAGTTCACGATTTCAGAAGGAGGTGGGGTGGGGTGGGGCTTGGCAATGGGATAGAAAGTGGGAGAAAAAGGACTCTACCTTTCTAGGCTGGTTAGTTGATTAGGTAAGACTATGAGGATAGGCCACAGGGCAGTCGTGAAGTTAAAGGGACGAAACACTCGAGATGGAAGTCTCTTCCGTATCTAGATGGGAGGCCGGCCTGCCGATCTTACTTAAGTCAGGACGCACACGTAGGAGTCGTTTTCAGAGGTGCCAGGCGAAATAGTGTTTTCCTTAGCTGAGGGAATCTTTTGTCTCACCTTCCATCTTCCTAACCTGCCTGCCCCAGATGACCAGCTAGCTTAGCTCTTGTCTTCATTTCCCAGTTGTGAAAGATGTACTGAGACTTTGCATCCATTATTGGCCCTGGGTCCTAGATGTCACTTTGAATCTAGACTTTCAGAGTGCAGCAAATACATAAGTAGGACCCCTTTAGGATCCTCCAGCTTCTGGCCTCTTGTAGGTGGCAGAGAGCTGTGACTTTCTGGGCCTGTTTTCCCAAGTGTTGTTGGCAGGCCTGGAGCCTCAGATCAATTGCCAGCTCTTTCTTTAGCAACTCATGAGCTCTTTGAGTCACTGCTCCTTCCCTCCCATTGTGTCCTCTCCGAAAATCTGTGGAGAATGTTGGACAACCAATGGGCCCTTGTCCCTTTGGGACTCTTCACTGAGAGGTTGTCTGAAACAGATGAACCAGAATCCCGTGTTCTTGCTGTTTTCCCTCATTTCAGAGTTGGCCCTTGTCAGGACTATTGTCTGAGCCTCGGGCCTGCTGGGTTTTTTTAGCCTGAAAACCAACGCTCCTCTGGTGTTGAGGATTACGGGAAGGAACGGGCTTTTATTTTCTTCTTTTTGTTTTTTCTTTCATTTTAAAAATGATATTTTATCTGCCAAGAGCAATGAATGGTATAACCTGAAAGAGATTGAGTTGATGGAGGAGGGAGATGAGAACATTTTGTCAGCTGGTGGGAAGAAGGAAGAAGTTGTTGAACTAGCCATAGCCGACTGCTCTTGGCACTGTTAGACTGGCAAGCATGGCTATGGTTTTTGGTTGTTATTTGTTGATATCATTTTCCGACTATTTCCAGGCCCTGGTTAGTGGCCTCATTTAGGGCTTTTTCCAGTCACTTCATCTCTCTAGATCCCCCTTAGCATCTGAGGCCGTTTCCTAAGGCCCAGTGACTCTGCCTCTTCTCCGAGTCTGCCTTGACTCCGTTGCAGCTCTCTGCTTGTCCACCCCTTCTTTGCCTGTCTCCATTTTGCTGCAGGGATCCCCTCTTGCATGGGAATGCTTGATTCAGCCCAAAGATCAGAGATGAGCGAGCATTTTCTTTCAATTCTGAGGACCTGCTTCCAAAATGGGAAATGTGACTCCACTTACCTTGTTGGTTTATTTCTCTGCTTCCCTCCTACCTCAGTCTCCAAAGCTCTGGTCAACTTCAGGGAACGTCATACTGGAGATGGCCTCATCGATTGTTCATTGCTGCTCCCTCTTCCCGCATAGCTTTTCTTTTGTTCTGTTTCTTCCCACGCCCCAATCTTTACGTTGCTGCCCTTTGCCAGGCAGATGAGGTGGCTGCATGTTTTCTGTTCTGTGGGACAGTTAAAACAGCAAGCAGGTAAAGTAGGGGCCTACAATAAGGAAGCAGGGTGAGGTAGGGGGTGTTGGAGCCTTGGCTCCCTGTGTTGTGGGCCTTTGTGTCAGAAATACCGTCCAGTCTTCTTTACTTCCCATCTTCTCTCAAGACCTGAGGCTAAAACGTGTTGTGCGGTGGTATACTGGGGCGGGGCGGGGAGGGGGGGTTGCAGACCGTGCCAAGGGGTTATCCTGTTTCCTTGTTTTCCTGCATTGAAAGGGTTGCTTGGAATCTTTATTTTTCACTTTATTCCTAGTGATGAAATGGCCTTTCAAGTTGCTTTTGGAATACCTCTACAGTCCCTCTTTCTATTGTTTCTGAAGGGACTGTCTAGACCGGTGATGGGCAAACTACGGCCCACGGGCCAGATGGGGCCCCCTGAAATGTTCTTTCTGGCCGGGCGACGTTATTCCCAGTCTGACGGATACCATGAGTAGGACACAATAAGATGAAACCTCGAAAGAATTGCCTTAGAAACAGACTGACAAAGGCGCATTGCCTTCCCTTTAGCCCTTCTTGAAAAAGTTGGCCCATCGCTGGGCTAGATGAGTGTGTGTTTATGAACAGTCTTGGAATCTGGTTCTGTCTCCCCTTCACTCCACCTTCTTATCAGTGTTTGAAGTGTTTTCTTTACCCCTTTTCTAGGGTTGTTGGAACAGAAGAGCGGGTCCCCATCCCCCTCATGGATTACATCCTCAATGTGGTAAGCTGGCCCAGTATTGCTCCTGGAGGGGGTGGGGTGGGTGGGTAAAGCACAGCGAAGAAAGGAAGAGGACCTCCCCTGGCGTGCTCAGCACCCCTGATATTGGGAGGCGCAAAAGGCAGGAGGTATATTAAGGAAGTCGCTCCCACTTCTATTGGCTTCAATCAATCAGGTGCCATGTTCTGATAGTGAAGGAGTCGTTTCATTGAAGTTATGCCAGACCAGTGACTCCCAAACTCAAATGGCAGCTGTAGGAAATCCCTTCATCATTTGTTTTCTCATTCGTGAGCATTATTGGGGGTGGACCGAGGCATTCTGGGGTAGAAGACTTTCGTCTTGGTATCTGCCCAGCTTTCCTATTGTACTCTTAGCTTGACGTACTCTGGGGCAGCAGGGAGAAGACCAAAGGCTCCGTTTACTTGGCTTTCTTTTGGACGACACTGCCCTACTTTCCTTGGGGTTGCCATGAGGAAACGGATGGTCTTGGCATGGGATTAGCTGGAGTTATTCGGCAAGACCTTACCCACTCCGTTTCCAGGTGTGACTCTCCCTGCTTTTTTTTCTGCCTAGATGAAGTTTGTGGAATCCATTCTGAGCAATAACACCACAGATGACCATTGTCAGGAGTTCGTGAATCAGAAGGGGCTGCTGCCCCTCGTCACTATCCTGGGTCTCCCTAACCTGCCCATCGACTTTCCCACCTCAGCTGCCTGTCAGGCTGTGGCAGGGGTCTGCAAGTCCATACTGGTAAGGTTTACCAGAATGCTGCCCCGCCTGCCCTCCCACAGCCCCCGTGTTTCCTCCCTTTTCTCTCGAGCACTAGAATTGAAGCCCTGGTGCTGTTGATTGCCCGTCACGCTGTTATGCAATGAGAAGAAGTGTTGCATTTTTCCATTATGGCTTCCTTTGATGAATGTCTTGGGGTTTCCTGTGACGATGGTAAATGAAGTGGTTTAATGATGACCATTTCTGGCTTTCTCCGGTCTTTCTGAACCAAACCAACAGCCATTTGCTCTGGTGTTGGCGTCACTCTAGTTTCATTGTGCTTTTCTTTGTTTGCTCTTCTTTCCGCTTTCTTTCTGCTCTCCACTAGTTTCCCTGGCTTCCCAGCTCAGCAGATCAGGCAGATAAAGAGCACAACTACATTGTTTCAAGTCAGTTACCCAGATGGTGGCAATTTAAGTGACTCTTCACCCCCCGCCCCCCATTTTATCCTTTCTTCTGCTCTTGAGATTTGTTGGAAAATGTTCCAATTTCATTCAAAAGGAGAAATCTCTTTCGTGTTGTCCTTGGTACCGCTGCCTTTGTCGTCATGTGCCCAGTGGCCTTTCCTGACTGTCGTGTCCGTCTGGCATCATGCAACAGATTAGCACGTTAGAAAAATTGAAGGAACTTGGTGGAGAGGAAGTGAGGAAAGATAACAAAACAAAGTTACTGTAACCAGCTAGTCTACAAGGTGGGGGGGGGGGGGGGGAGGCGTCCAATTTATATTCCCAATTTTGGTGACTGATTTCATTCCCTCATAGGAAAGTTTTCAACCAGTAGATACGTTCTTGAAAGAAAAAAAAAAAAGGCCGGCTGTCGACAATCATGAGAAAATATTGTGAATCATGAGCACTTGAAACTGAGGCAGTTATGAGGGTTCAGCTTCTACATACCTGCCCCTCTAGTAGGCCGGGGTGCCAAAGAGACTGAAATAGTCCAAGCGGGAAGGACTGTTCCGGGATGTACAGGCTAGTTTACTATTCATCGAGCTTGGATTTAGTTTAGTCGTTTCTGGAAAACAGTTTGGGCTTATGTAAGAGAAGTGACTAAAGTAGTGATGGGCCTCCTTTTCAAAGAGGGGGCCAAAGGAAAGGAAGACTACTTTAGGCGGGCCAATGCAATGGATTTTAGGAATAATGTCCCAAGGGCTGGATAGAAGGGCCGCGTTTGGCCCGCGGGCCCCAGTCTGCCCAATCACTGGACGAAATTGTTCATTCTGTTTGACCTGGCAAAACCCCCGTCGTGCCTTCTGGGGTAGAGGGATACTTGGCAGGAGTAGAGCTCTCCTGTTTACTTTTTGTGTTTCAACAATAATAATAATAATAATAATAAAATAAGTGCTCCCACCCCCTAAGCAAAACCATGAAACAGAAAATAACCCTAAGAGGCAGTTAGCACCACGAGCTCTGAGGTTCCTGGCAAAGGTCATTTGAGATCAAGACCATCAATCCTGGGGATGATCTAGCCCAGCGATGGGCAAACTATTCCCCGCGAGCCAGAGCCAGGCCATACGTAGTTTGCCCATCACTGACATAGACTCCTTATTGTACAGCTGGTGGAGAGTTGACTTGTTTCACCTCTGAAAATTGAGGAGGAGGGAGGGAGAGAGCGAGAGCAAGGTCTCTTGGTCCCTTCGCATGTGGGGCAGCAGCCCTCTCCTTCACACGGAGAAGAAGCAAACGTGAACTCACAAAAGCGTCCAAAGTAATCAAGGCCCCAAATAGCAAATAGTATTTCACTCCAATGAGCTGGCTATATGGTCTGGGGCTCTGTTCTCTTTCTTGACTTAACCTTCAGGGCCTTTAGCAATGAGTAATCTTTGGTTTTTCTTTGGGGGAGAGAAGCAAACAGACTGTAAAAGATACTAGAATTACCTCATTCTTTACATGTGGACAGGACAAGCGAATGATGCAGTGTGACTTCTTGGACCAGCAAAGCCTGGTGGTCTTGCCATTTCCTCTTGAACAGAACTCTAGGAACCATGGTGGACCCATCCCATGTGGTCTCTGTGGTTCTCGCCACACCACCCGTCCACCATCCCACCACCCACCGCATTTTGGAGGGTGCCCTCACAGCAACACATCTGCCGTGTCCTGTCTGTTCTGGCCTTTCACGATTTTCCTTGTTAGTATTTTCTGTTGGGAGACATAGTATCGAGAAGGAAGAATATTGTATTCTGTCATCAAAATAGCATTTATAAGAACCCAGAACCCAAGGACCATTTCTGGTTCTAGAAGGTTCCATGAACAAACCCGCCTCCCTCCTTTGGAGAGAAGCGGAGGCTAAGATGCCAGGATGGCTTGTTTGGCTTCCTTACGTGGGAGGGTTGGGGAAGGAAGAGGTGGGAGCCAGTTTGTTTGCATATACGATCGTGATAGTAAAGCTGAAAGTGTTAGTAAAATATTGGAATCATTGAATTGTTTATTACAGACACTGTCCCATGAGCCCAAAGTCCTGCAGGAGGGCCTTCTGCAGCTGGACTCTATCCTCTCCTCTCTGGAACCACTGCACCGGCCGATCGAGGCCCCTGGCGGCTCTGTGCTTTTGCGAGAGCTGGCCTGTGCTGGCAATGTCGCAGACGCTACACTCTCTGCCCAGGCTACCCCCTTACTGCATGCCCTCACGGCTGCTCACGCCTACATCATGATGTTCGTGCACACTTGCAGGGTTGGCCAGGTAATGAGATTCTCTGAGGTGAACATGCTGTTTTGGATCACATGAGTACCTTCGGATCCCAGAAAAGGTTGCTTTCTTGAGAAACCAGCGTTTCTGCTTTCTTTTTAGCCGGTCCCTATAAAGAAAGTGAAATTGCCTTGAATTTGCTGAGGTTTTCTTATCTAGACAAAGGTCAGCCCCATTATCGGCTCCCGAGTTCCCTGGTTTCTCTCCATAGTGCTTCCTGTTTTGTATATCGGCATTTTTTTTCTGGTTCCATCACCTGTCGGTGACAGTGGGCTGGCTCAGATTCGTCCTTATCAGGGAGGGGACATGGGAAACATTTCTAACCTTCACTATTGGACCGTTTGCTTTTGAATCCGGTAACGGCTCTATGTGCCCTTTGGTATCCACCAGCTTTCCACAGATAACATTAGGCACCCACCCCCACCCCCATCCTAAATGGGAGCACAGGAAGTAGGGGATATGGGAGGCTTCCTTGATTCGGCCCACTCTCTGTTCTGTTCTACAGCGTAGATATTGGCGTGGCAGGGTACTAAGCTATTGATAATCTTCTTCCATTTCAAATTGGGAAATTGCGTGCCTATGGCTTAGCGCCATCTCGTTTCTTTGTTCCAGAGCGAGATCCGTGCTATCTCGGTGAACCAGTGGGGTTCCCAGTTGGGTCTGAGTGTCCTGAGCAAGCTGAGCCAGCTCTACTGTTCTCTCGTCTGGGAAAGCACAGTTCTACTCTCACTCTGTACCCCAAACAGGTAATTTGGGGCCGATTTCTCCCCCAAGCCTCTTTTGGTAAGCTAGGTCATAAAAATCCAATCTCGGGTCCTGCCTTTGACGCCTGGCTGAGTCATTTCACCTCAGCCGTACCTTTGGACCTGTAAAGTGGGAGAGGAGCCGCTTTGAACTCCAAGGTCCCTTCCAGCTCTAAAATCTATTATCACAGAAAGAGATTCTGGCCTGGGTGTCATCTTTGTACTTTTTCTGCCATCTCTGTCCCGAATGCACTCTATTAAGAATTGCTTTTGAAGTATAGCCTTGCCTACAGCTTCTTTCTGTTCCCGGTTCTCATTTCATCTGAGAGTGGCCACTCCCTGTGTGTCACCCGAGGTCCTCCAGTGGGCGCTTTCTTTGGGAGTTCTTGGTAGTAGTGCATTGGGATCGCAGCTTTTTCTTTGATAGAGCAGCTGCTTTTGACTCCTAAGAATAAACCAACTCTTTACTTGGATCCGGGCCTTGTAGAGCTACTCACTCGTCAGGTTTGTGGCTAAGAAGAGAGACAGACCTTTCTTTCATTTCTGGTGTGTTTTCAGCCTCCCTTCTGGGTGTGAGTTTGGACAGGCAGACATGCAGAAATTGGTCCCAAAGGAGGAGAAGGCAGCCGCTGCAACAACCTCTCACGGAACCAAGAGAACTGGTAACTCTCGAGAAGCTTGTCAATGAATGTTACACCATCTCCACCCCTGAATTCTGTTTTGTCCTAAGTAGAGTGAGTGTCGGCCATTATCAAACCTCCGGAGATGGGTTGACTGCCAGATTGTTGTTTTGTTTACTCAAGAGACCCTCTGTGTTAAGCAAAGCCCCTGCCCCTACTTAAAGTCCCCTGCTTGGTCTGGCGAGTCATCCATCGCATTCTCTCTCAAAACTAAGCCTTCACAACCCAATGTGCTTCTTTGGCTTTCATTGCCAAGAAGAATCAAGCCTAATACAGTGCCCCGGTGTCATGACAGCAGTTTACTCTCGGCCCCTCTTGCGATATTTGTCTCCGTGGTCTTGCTGGCACTAGATCCCCCCCGAGTTTTGTAGCCTGTCTGGGTTTCGGGAGAACTTGTAGAATGTCTTGTTAGAAGTGGGTGACTTTAAGGCTCTTCACCTGGAGTTGCCGGGGCCAGTCGAATCCCCCATCTACCTCCATAGATGTTCTGCCCCTGCGTTAAATGTAAGAACGGCCGGCCGACGTTACCGTCTGTTCTTCCTCTGCACCTCAGAGGATCGTTCTTGTTACTTGGTGACACCTCTTTGTCTTTCTGATTTGGGTGCTGCCCCTTTTCATTTAGAATCCACGTGTGTCACCCTAGCCATGTTTGTGGGAGGCCAAAAGACCCGAGGAGCCAGAGGGACTCTGGCCGTCCTGATCCTTGTTTCCCTGTTTTGATATGTGCAGAAGGAGAAAGTGATGGGACAACCGCCACAGTGGAGGCTTCAGCCCAGGGCTTACTGGAAGGCATTGGCCTGGATGGTGACACCTTGGCTCCCATGGAAACTGATGAGCCCAGTAGTTCAGACCCCAAGGGCAAGTCTAAGATTACCCCTGCCATGGCTGCGAGGATCAAACAGATCAAGCCCTTGCTGTCTGGTGAGTGGCTGAGATGCTGGGATGTGCCCCAGGCTTGCCTTCCATCTTTTTTTCTCTGTAAAGTTAATACTTGCTACCAGCTCCCACGCCCTTACCTGTGCGTGGCGTTCCTTTGGAATAGAGAAGTATTTGGCCAAAAAAAAACAAGCCACGAGGAACACGCAGACACTAGACGGGGGTGTCTGCTTCTTCCCCGTGTCTCTTCGAAGACCACAGAGGGTCCCCAACAAGAGCTCATTAGTTTGGCTCTTCCAGAATTGGTTCTCTAGATGGTACTTTAAATTGGAGGTGGACCATTTGCCTCCCCAATCATGTAGACTAGTCAAACGAACCCCCCATGGTCAAGCAGTGAACATTTCTGAAGACCTGCTGAGTGCCAGGCATACAGTGAAAACCCAAACTTGTTCCGTGCCCTGGGAGAGCTCTAATTCGAATGTGAGAGGCAACATGGAGCCAAGACAACGTGCAGTGGCAATCCCTGAGGAATGGCTCTAGCAATGGTGAGGGAGGGAGGCGGGGGAGTAAGATCTGGTGGGGCCTCCTGCAGAAAGTGAGATCTTGGCCCCCCTACTCAAAGGAGGCTGAAACGGAGAGCATTTCGGCCTTGGGAGATGGAGTGTCTTGTCTATGTGGGTGGAACATCCAGTGTCACTGGATGGAAGTGGATGGAAGAAAGAAGACTAGAAAGGAAGGAGGAGGGGGCTGGGTAATGAAGGGCTCTGAATGCCAAACAGTTTGTTTGGGGGGTTTTATTTGATCTGGTGGCCCTAGGGGGAGCCTCTAGAGTTTACTAGGAAGGATCCGCGCTTTCGGGAAAATCACCTTGTTGGACTAGAATGGGGAAGAGTTGGCCTAAGGCAGTCAGACCCACCAACAGACTGTGGCAATAGTCTAGGTGGGAGAAGCTGAAGGCCTTTGAAGGCAAGGGGTGGCAGTGTGACAGACGGGGGCGTCTTTGCGACGTGCTGCAAAAATGAATTTAAAGAGTTGTTCTGTAGGGTGAACCACCCAGAACTGATGCCTGATTGGCTCTGTGGGATGAGTGTGAGTAAGGAGTCCTGGTCACATGACAATCTGGATGTCTGGGTCGCTTGTGACACCCTGAAAAATGGCAGGCAAATGGGGGGTGGGAGTGGCAGCGAAGGAGCTCTGCTTTGAATAGATCCATTGAGTTGGTAATATCTATGCGATATCCCATTTGACATGTCACAAGGGCAGTTGATGATGTGGGAGGTCGGGCCTAGATAAATAGTTCTGAGAACTATCTTGTGTAGAGATGATAAGGAACCCATTGGCAAGATACTCTGGCGAGAGAAGTAAAGGCTTATGGTGGGCAGCTATGTTGAGCAGAGGAAACCCAGGAGAGCGCTGTGGGTAGGCCGTGGGGGTGGGGGAGTATCATCTATTCTGGAATGGGCACGTTCTCAGGATGTTTCTAGAATGTCGGATGTGCTGATGACTAGCCCAAACTTTGGTCCTTCCAAATCTTGGTGCCTCCAAGTAGCTCATGCTTTACTTCCTTGCTATTGACCTGTGTGCCTGCAGCAACCCCCAGCGGCACGGAGGCGTGCCTATTTGCCTGTTGTCGCTGGATCCCTGGAGCCTTGGAGTGCTTCAGAATCGACTCAGTTCAATTCTTCTTTCCAGCCTCCTCGCGGTTAGGCCGAGCTCTTGCTGAGCTTTTTGGACTTCTCGTTAAGCTCTGTGTGGGATCTCCTGTCCGGCAGCGGAGAAGTCACCATGCAACCAGTACTACCACAGCACCAACTCCTGCAGCCAGGTCAACAGCCTCTGCTCTCACCAAACTCCTCACCAAGGGCTTGTCCTGGCAGCCCCCGCCATACACACCTACTCCCAGGTTCAGGTGAGGTATCCCCAGAGGCCACTCGAACCTAGCACCGGGGACCGCTCCCTTCTGCAGTGAGAAGCTCATTGGTTTCTGTTGAATCTCAAAAGACCATCCTGTGGTCTCAACTGCCCCTAACTTCCCGGTCCCTCTGTATAAAGAAAGGTAGCCTTGGCCCAACTGTTCTCGGAGCTCCTTCCGACGTGTGTTCTGTGATCTCGAGGAATGGGTTGCAAGCTCCGGAGCTGTCTTTTCTTTAGGCTCTTCTGCCTGCCTCCTTCGCTACCCTATGGATGGCTTAGAGAAGTGGCCCTTACCGGAGAAAAGCGATTTTTTTTCTGTGCTATCTGTTAGGCCATGCTCAGATGGGACCCATTTGGGGCTGTTTGTGCCCCTTTCTCTTCTACAGGCTGACTTTCTTCATCTGCTCAGTCGGCTTCACCTCCCCTATGCTGTTCGACGAGAGGAAGTACCCGTACCACCTCATGCTACAAAAATTCCTCTGCTCTGGGGGCCACAATGCTCTTTTTGAGTAAGGACAACCCCATATCCACTCCACCTTGAAGGGACAAAGCTATCCAGCCTTCAGGTCCCCTAACGCAGGTCACTATGGTTTGGGGGCGGGGTGGTGTAAGCTGAAAACTCAGCCATTTGGTTTCCATGAGCCCCATCTTCCTCTATTCCTGATGAAAGGAAGTAAGTAGTGATTGTTGGCACCTTTGGCGCTTTGAGATGAAGTGCTAGGCGGAGAGGGATTTCCCGTGCCCTCCCCTGAATAGCGTTCCGTTCATTAAGCCAAGAGCTCTTCGCCTTTTTCCAGATGGGTGGCCCCTGGGGTAGGGAGGCATAGAAGTCTGTAACCCCCTTCTCAGGATAACGTTGTGAAGTACATAAAACAGAATACTCGGGCTTACCCAAGAAGCGAGATGGGGCTTTCAGAAGTACTCGTTTTCTTGGACCCCAGATTAAGAGTCTCTCCTTTATGTGTTTGATCTCCGTTCTCACTCCCCCGTTGAAGAAAGCCCCAAATCGAAACTCTGGGACCCTGTCATTTCGACACAAAAAAGTGCCCACATTGTACCCTCCACAGTGAGATAGTCGTGTGTGCCAGTACAGGAATTGAATTGTTACCCTCCCTTCCCACTGAGGCTTGGACATGCTCCTTCCTTGCCTTTCCTTTTCCCTACTTAGAACTTTCAACTGGGCTCTCTCCATGGGAGGCAAAGTTCCTGTTTCTGAGGGCCTTGAGCACCCTGACCTGCCAGATGGCACGGGAGAGTTCCTAGACGCCTGGCTCATGCTGGTAGAGAAGATGGTGAACCCAACCACTGTGCTGGAGTCCCCTCACTCTCTACCAGCCAAGCTTCCTGGGGGCCAAAGCCACCCCCAGTTCAGTGCCCTGAGATTCCTTGTCGTTACTCAGAAGGTGAGTGACCTTTATCCCAGGAGGATTTCATAACCAGGTCTGCTCTCTCTACTCTGCCTTCAAATGATGGACTTCTGGGGCACGGGGCCCATAGGAAGGGACTCAAAGCTGCATCTTTATTATCACTTTCGACTTTTTTTAATTTTAAATCCTTAACTTCTGTGTATTGACTTATAGGTGGAAGAGTGGTCAGGGTGGGCAATGGGGGTCAAGTGACTTGCCCAGGGTCACACGGCTGGGAAGTGTCTGAGGCCGGATTTGAACCTAGGACCTCCCGTCTCTAGGCCTGGCTCTCAATCCACTGAGCTACCCAGCTGCCCCCACTTTCGACATTTTATTCAGTGCTCAGGTTGGGTTAAATTCTTGCTGTCTGTGTAGTTTATTTTCTTTAAAAACCCTCCCCTTCCATTGTAGATTCAGTACTAAATATTGGTTCCAGGCAGAAGAGCAATAAGCTAGGCAATGGAGGTTAAGTGACTTGCTCAAGACCACGCAGCTATGATGTGTCTTGATTCCCGATTCAAACCAAGGACCTCCTATCTCAAGGTCTGGCTCTCAATGCACTGAGCCACCTAGTTGTGCCACCCCAACCAAGTCTGGTAGCATTTCCTTTTAGATTCTTTTTCCTTGCTAGTCATCAGTCTCTACCTTGATCCCCCGTCTTGAACAAATCAAGCAATTCAAGATCCATTGTTTGACGACGTACGCCACACTCGGGACATGGGATCAGTTCCTCCTAGATCCAAGAATGTTTTTTAGTTCAGAATTGTAGTCCCCAGGCCCGCTAAACTTTTGGCTTCCTTCCATGGGCAACGAGAATGAGAAGTCTGTGTGTATGTCTGTCTGTCTGTCTGTCTGTCTGTCTGTCTCTCTCTCTCTCTCTCTCTCTCTCTCTCTCTCTGGATTCTACTTTGTTCCACAATTGTTTGGCTTGGGGGGAAAAAATAGAATATGACTAGACAGTTATAAGGGCTCCACTTAGGTTGCTATCTGCCTCAACACCTGGGCTCTGGCCCCTTTTAGCCTCAGGGGTTTCCGTGGTTATATTGGGTGTGTTGGTGAAGGGCACTTACCTGACCCCTGGGAGCCCCTTACAGGCAGCCTTCACCTGCATCAAGAATCTGTGGAACCGGAAGCCTCTAAAAGTGTATGGTGGGCGCATGGCCGAATCAATGCTGGCAATCCTGTGTCACATCCTCCGTGGGGAACCTGTCATCCGAGAGCGACTGAGCAAGGATAAGGAAGGGACCCGAGGAGAAGAAGAAGCAGGGCAAGAGGAGAGTGGCTCTCGCCGTGACCCTCAGGTCAACCAGCAGCAGCTCCAGCAGGTAAGGTGCACCGTGCCCTGCGATGGTGCTGGAAGGCCCAGAAGCACCGCTTCCCCCGATTTCAGTAGGCTGAGCCATTATCACAATACGTAAGCTCCTTCCTAATGCTTTTAAAACTACGGAGCCTTCGGGTGTCCTTCCTGTAGCCCTTCGTTTCCTGCACAATGATCTAAACTAGGCAAGAATCCATGAGAAAGAGGTGTGTGGTGGGCTGGTTCACTGCTTGTAGGAAGAGTGACCATCCACTCCATGTCATTTAAATAAAGGCTGCCTCTCCCAGTGGCTCACTCCCCTCCAGCCTTCCAACTGAGGGAGACAGCATTGGTTTTCTTCAAAAGCCTAGCTTTTAGGTAGCTGACAGCCACAGGCTCCGTTGTTAAAGAGTACCTGATAACGCTTAGATAGAGCGGTGAGATTTACCAGAGAGCAAGAAGAAAGGCCGTCATCCCGGGAACTCTGGCGCTTGTCCCCATCACCTAGCTGTGTCGAACTTGCCTTCTCTGGGAATGAGAATATTTGGATGAGGTGATCT
This sequence comes from Gracilinanus agilis, assembly GCF_016433145.1. Classification (NCBI taxonomy): domain Eukaryota; kingdom Metazoa; phylum Chordata; class Mammalia; order Didelphimorphia; family Didelphidae; genus Gracilinanus; species Gracilinanus agilis. The sequence goes on along the minus strand of NC_058136.1, from coordinate 62,554,932 downwards.
GTGCAGCTCTGGCATCCCTGGCGCCCTATGGTGCCAGGGCAGGTTCTTCTCTGCTCTAGTGGGGCTTGAAGAGGTCTTTCTCCTTCCAGCTAATGGATATGGGCTTCACAAGAGAGCATGCCATGGAGGCCTTATTGAATACCAGCACCATGGAACAAGCTACAGAGTATCTCTTGACCCACCCGCCCCCACTCATGGGAGGAGTTGTCCGGGTGAGTTGGGTATGGGCTTCTTCAACTAACTTTGCCCTCAGCCGCCTTCTAGTTGCTTTTCTAAAGGAGTCCTTGGCTTTGAGGTCGAGAGGGACATCAGCACTAACTGACTCTTTAATTTCAATATCTGTCCTCCAGTGTATTCTAGATCAATGATAGCAAACCTTTTAGGGACCAAGTGCCCAAATTGCAAGCCTCATGCCCTGCTGCATGTGAGCCACCCATTTACCCCAGACAGGGGAAGGAGGAAAGTACTCCCATTGGGTTGCTGAGCAGAAGGGTGGGTGATGAGAGAAATATCCTCAGGCACTAGCGGAGAGGGGGATTGGAGCAGCCCCCTCTCCCATGTGTGCCATAGGTTCACCGGCACGTTCTAGATCATTCCAAGGAGAAGCCAAGTCTATTGCTTTTGGCCCCATGCTAGGGCCCTGGTCCTCATTTTGTTTTGCCTTATAAGGGTGGCAGGGTAGCCTCCTACCAATTTCCTCGTTCTGCTCTTCCAGGACTAGAACTTTCTACCTCCCGTGCCGTGTCTGGGGTGTTTCCCCGCCTGTGATCGTTCACAGGCGTCCAATATTCTTGTGATGTATTTGGGCGTTCGAAAGATTAGAGAAGTAGCCTCTGAATCAGGGATCACCTAGGTCTTTGCAATGTTTTTCATTGCTTTAGGATCTCAGCATGTCAGAAGAGGACCAGATGATGAGAGCCATTGCCATGTCTCTGGGACAGGACATCCCAATGGATCAGAGAGCAGAGTCCCCCGAGGTAATTTTAAAGCCAAAGTTATTTTCCCTCAGGGAAACCCACCTAGGAGACAGGAGCACTTGCTCATGCCAGCCTCACTCCCGTTGGCCTCTAGGTTGCCCGCTGACAAAGCAGGAACAGCGGAGCCAAACTCTAGTGAATCCCTTACTCTCTGACCCCCTAACTTGTCCTCATCTTCTTTGACTTCTAGGAAGCTGCCTGTAGGAAGGAGGAAGAAGAGCGGAAAGCCCGGGAAAAGCAGGAAGAAGAAGAGGCCAAGTGCCTAGAGAAGTTTCAGGATGCTGAGCCCCTGGAGCAGGAGGAGCTCCACAGTTTCACAGACACCATGTTGCCGGGCTGCTTCCATCTCCTTGATGAGCTGCCAGATACTGTGTATCGTGTCTGCGACTTGATCATGACTGCCATTAAACGCAATGGGGCTGATTACCGGGACATGATTCTGAAGCAAGTGGTCAATCAGGTGAACATGCCCTGTTGCAGATGCTGGGACTAGCCTTTTCCTGCCGGCTGAAGGACCTGTCCTCCTTAAGGATCTCCGTCGCCTCCAGACTCCAGCTTCTTACCCATAATCCTCTTAGGCAGAACACCCTCATTAGTCCTTCACAATCTACACACTTAACAGTAGGGTAACCAGCATGTCTCCATCCTGTCCTGTCTCTTCTTCTCCCCCCACCCCTGCCCCCCAATACCGCTTAGATAGATCATTCCCACCAAATGGCTGTCTGAAAGACTTCTTTTGCACTTGGGAGACAGCTCTCCATGTTGGTCTGCAAACAGTGCTGATAGGTCCCTCTTTGGAAGGTTTACAAGTTTACTCCCATGGAGCTGAACAAAGCAAGGCCTCTAATCTCTCTATGCCTCTCTCCCCACCTATTCTCTAGGCTAAACCTACCCCTTCTTCAACTCATCAGGCTTCTTCTTAAACTTTAGTGTCCTGAATAGATAAATACTATTCTCTAGATGAGTCTTGACAAGGAGAGAGTACAGCGGCCCTCTCACCTTCGTAGTCCAGAAGGCCCGAGTCATGTTCATGCCACCTTGTTGGACTTCCATATCACACCCCCCCCCCCCCCCTTGCCATTGAACTTGTACTCTGACCCATCATGCAGATTAACCGTCTGCTGTCTGGTCTTAAGCCCATCTCATGTTTCTGAAGCCTAATTTTTTTTGTTCCTCCTTTATCCCTTGTGAATTTAGGCCCAGTGCTCTATATCGTTGAGGTCCTGACTCTTATCACTCAGGGTGATCCTTCATTCTCCCAGCTTTGGAGTCACGGCTTCGGGTCAGTGACCCGCAGGGCTCCGGGGCGCTCTCTTGGACGGCCCCTTCTTCAGGCTGTCCCGCCAGGTGGCCTGCATCTCTCCATCTCCTCCCCAAGCAGAATGCATTAGACTAGACAGAAGGCTCCGCTGCCATGTAGGCCGCCTCTGGGGCCACGACACGTTCCCCAGCCCCGGCTCTTCTGCTAGTTAAGCCGGCTGGTCCCAAGAGGGGCCTCCTTCAGGGACGTTCCCAGCACTCAGAAGCCCAACTTCCTGGCCCGGAGCTCCCAGGCGCTCTGTTCTCTTCCCTCTGCGGGAAACCGCGACTCCGTCTACCCTTCTCGGGCTCCCCTTTTCCCTGATCTTTCCCCAAAGGCCACTCGAGTGGGCTCGAGCTCTCCTCCGCTGCTCTCTTCCTCTCTCCCCATTCACTGGGGCATCGACTGCGTTTCTCTTTGGTCACGTCCGGGCCAAAGGTCATTCGTTCCCCTCCTCGGCTCTCGAGTCTGGGCATCGTGACTCACAGCCCTTCTCGCATTCTTGGCACCCCAACCCCCCCTCCTCGACCCCGACTGTTAGCCGTGCGGGCCTTCTCTTCCCTGGCCTACCTCAGAGCATCCTGGTCTCTTGGCTTCTGGAAACCTGTCTTCTGCCCATCTTTCAAACATCTCCATTTACAGAGTTAGGACGACCCATTTGATTTGCAAAACATTCTGATTTTGGTGGTTAGTGCAATGAACTAGAACCTGCCTCCTTCAGAGGAGCTCCCTTCAGCCTTCCTTTTATTCCTTGGAGCTCCTCAGAGAAACTTGGTAATTAAGTGCATTTGAGTCGTTTTTTTCAGAGTGATGGTGTGGAGGTGTCTTAATGACTAAAATCTAGAGCATATGATAGGAAAGAATGGGGTTTCTTTGCCTGGAGCCCACCCTCTCCAGCAGTCACCACCACACCCCATAGCTGGTACTCTCTTGCCTTTTTGCAGACTAGCCATAACATGCAGCTCTACAAACATGTACCTCATGGCTTTTCCCCTCTCCAGGTCTGGGAAGCAGCTGATGTTTTGATCAAAGCGGCTCTTCCTCTGACAACTAGTGACACCAAAACAGTCTCTGAATGGATCAGTCAGATGGTCACACTTCCCCAGGCCTCAAACTTGGCTACTAGAATCTTGTTGCTGACGTTACTGTTTGAGGTAAGCTTGTGTTGTGTTCATCTAAGGCGTAACAGTCACAAATTCGGGGCGCTTTAGAGTACTGAGGTAGAAACGGTCCATCACATTCCCTCCTGTCTACTCCGTCATTTCATTATTGCTTTTGCCAACTCAGGAATTGAAACTCCCTTGTGCTCGAGTGGTCGAATCTAGCGGCATCCTCAACGTCCTCATCAAACTTCTGGAAGTGGTCCAGCCGTGCCTTCAGGCTGCCAAAGAGCAGAAGGAGATCCACACCCCAAAGTAAGTGACTGACGCCAATTGCCATGATCTGTTTTCGACAGGCCTTTTCAATTGAGTGATCTCTTAGTTAGGGAATGACGAGTCTCCAGAGTGTGTGGGCCTTCCACAGTTCTTTTAGGTGTGGTCTACTTCCTCCCTTTTCAGATGGATCACACCAGTGCTGCTCCTCATTGACTTCTATGAGAAGACGGCCATCTCTTCGAAGAGGAGAGCCCAGATGAACAAGGTAAGCGGAGGTTGGTGAGGTGGTGGCCCTTGAGAAAGGAGAGAGGGTTTGGGTCATTGGTGAGAAGAGAAGGTGAAATCGTTATCTAGTGATCTCCGTCACATTTGCTTGTAGGGGAGAGAGAACCTCCGTTTTGTCTTGCATGGTTTCTCTGAAAGGTTTAATATGCTTCCTGGAGTTTTTCGAAATAGACATTGCCATTACCTGAGACACAGCCTCTGGAGTGACAGTTCTTTTTTCCAGAAGAACCAGTTGGTTGTGTGTCTCTCTCCTCCCCTCTTGGATGGGCCTGGCGTTCCGGAGGGAACCTTTCTAGGCCCTCTCGGAGAGAGAAAATAAACCTCCCCTTTTGCCCACTAGTACCTGCAGGCCAACAATAACAATTGGCGCTGGTTCGATGATCGCTCTGGGCGCTGGTGCAGCTACAGCGCGAGCAACAATAGCACCATCGATGCTGCCTGGAAAGCTGGTGAGACAAGCGTCCGCTTCACAGCTGGGCGGCGGCGATATACTGTGCAGTTCACCACGATGGTTCAGGTGGGTGTGGACGCCTTTTCTCTTACCCTCACAACCTCCTCCCCTTCCCCATTCTTGCTGAAGTCCAATACTTCCACTAGCAGAAGGGTTTAGAGAGGTTTGGTGAGACAGGCTTTAGCACGGACAATGTCTCTTCAGCACTAAGCTGAAGCACTTTAAAGTGATCTGGGAGCAGAGTCATCATCACTGGAGGATAGGCCAAGCTTTCTGGAATCAGAGACAGCCACCATATAAGCCTTAGAATGAGCTTTGTTGTTCTTGGCCTCTTTGGAGGTGGTGAGACTGCCTTCTTTTTGAATGCTTCCAGCATGCCTGTGACATGGTGCACGGACACAGCAGAAGCGAGATTCTGCCCACCTCCTAATTTTCATTTGTTCAGTGATGCCTTCCATTTTAACATACAGGTCAATGAAGAAACTGGGAACCGTCGCCCTGTGATGCTAACTCTCTTGCGTGTGCCAAGGCTTAACAAGAACCCCAAAGATGGCAACGAGCAGGAACTGGACAAGACCTTGGATGAAACCAAAGAAGTTGATACCAAGACGGCTGAGGAGAAATCCTCCAGTGGTACGGACCTCTGCGTCCTCCCCTGGTTTGTCTGGGGGGTGCTGGGAAAGCCCAATAAGCTAGTCCTCCCTGGTTGTTTTTTAGTCCATTTGGTTCATTTGTTCCTTTGCGTGCTTTGGAAGCCATGTCATTGGACATTAACCTGGCTGGAAGATGTCGTGTTTGTGCTGTCTTTGTCCCAGAGAATCGAAGCCAACTTGGGAGTCTTTTTAACCTAATTCTCCTGTCTCCTTTTTCTCAGAATGCCCCTTGGCTCCTGAGAGTCCAACCCTCGAGAAGGAACTGGTTGCTGAGGAGGCCCAGCTAGGGGAGATCCTGATCCAGGGCCTCACCGAGGAGATGGTGACCGTTCTAATCAGGGCCTGTGTGAGCATGCTAGGTGTTCCCGTGGACCCGGACACACTGCATGCCACTCTGCGCCTCTGCCTACGGCTCACCCGAGACCACAAGTACGCCCTGATGTTTGCTGAGCTCAAGAGCACCCGCATGATCCTTAACTTGACCCAGAGCTCAGGCTTCAATGGGTTTACCCCACTGGTTACCCTACTCTTGAGGCACATCATTGAGGACCCATGTACTCTACAGCATACCATGGAAAAGGTATGTGGCCAGCTTTTCTCTGCCATTCTTATCCTTCCAGATTTGACCACCCCATTTGCAGCTCTTCTCTTCTAGGGCAACTTAACCGATTTCTTTTAGTAACAAATTTCCACATGAGTTTTCTGAAGTTCTGTGATCCAAATTGTCTCTCTCCCTCCTCCCACCTGACCAGCGGTCGTGTAAACGTATTTCCGTATTATTCGTTGTCGCGAGTGAATAATCTTACACAACCAAAACCCTCAAACAAATGGCCAAACAGACCAGTGATGAATCTTATGCTTCCATCTAACAGATGTTTTTAGATGCCCTTTGTGTCTTCCCATGTGATCGAGTACAAGTACTCAAATGAGGGGCTCATCGCCCAGCTCTGCTGGGCACTCTTCGTATGGCCCGTGGTCCGCTCCTGACCACTGTCATTTTCTCTACCACCACCCCCTGCAAAGGAAGGCATCGAATGGTAGCTGAGATGTTTGGGGGCATCTTTGAAGAGTGCCTCGTAGCGAGTCTTCATTGAACAAATCCTCATTGAGTTCCTCTTGACCTTCCCTGTTGGTGGTCCAGGAGTCCTCTGAGTGGGCATCAACCTAGTTTTTCTACCTCGTGACTCCCCTTCTAGGTCGTGCGATCTGCAGCTACAAGTGGGGCAGGAAGCACCACATCTGGGGTGGTTTCTGGCAGCCTCGGCTCTCGAGAGATCAACTATATCCTCCGTGTACTTGGGCCAGCCGCCTGTCGGAATCCGGACATCTTCACTGAGGTGGCAAATGGCTGTATTCGAATTGCTCTTCCAGCCCCTCGAGGCTCAGGAACCGGTGAGTCTCCCGACCCTTTCAATGTGCAGTGAACGCGAATGCCTCTTGCTTATCTCCATGTTTTCGGTTCAGGCCTCACCTGAGAGAGGTGAGACGTGGTGTGGCTCCTTTTGGAATTTTTCATTTAGCTGGTGAATAAATTACGCAGCAGCTGGCACTGAGCTGTTTTGGCCTTTCTTCAAATGGTTTGGAGTAGTAGAGGAAGGCATTATTGAGCAGATAGGCCTCTCGAACGTAAGACTCGATCTAACCCTAACCTGGAGAAGTCGAAATGAAGCCTGCATGGTGGGGAGAGGCCCAGAAGAGAGAGCCCTGTCTACACCTGGAGGTGGGCGTTTCTAATGGAAGGGTTAGAAGAGCATGGAGCCATCTGTAATGTCAGAATGCACGGCTTCTACCATTTATACTTCTGTCACTGTGGGCCTTCCAGATCTCAAGAAATGGGGAAGTTGGGACCAGATCCCTCTCTCGGCTCTTAAGTCTCCATCATCATCTGTATGAGTAATAGTGAGCAGTTAGGCTTTGGCCAGGTGGGACGTTGAGTCGAGTTGGGTCCTAGGGCCAAGCACTACAGGTGGTCTCCTCCCAAGTCATTTGTATTCTATATGAAGAAGGTGCGGAAGCCTGAATTTCAATCCAACCCTTGCACTCGTGTTCTTCGCCGTCCTACCATTCCGCCTCCCCGAGTCCTAAGTCAGGTTGGTCTCCATCGAGAGCCGGACCTCTTCTGTGTACCGCCATCTTGGGATTCCCCTAGCTTAGGAGTGCTTTATCTCTGCCGGATTAGAGAGAGCCTGGCAATAAAGAGAACTTAGCCCTGCAAACTCCGCCAGCTTCCCTTGAGGCTCCAGCCTTCACCGGTGGGTCATCAGTGGGTCGTGGGCTCGTGGTCTGTGCTGACCAAGAAACTTGTATTTCTGTCCCCTGCTTTGGCTCAGCATCAGATGATGAATTCGAGAACTTGAGAATCAAAGGTCCCAACGCTGTGCAGTTGGTGAAGACGACCCCTGTCAAGCCCTCTGCTCTGCCTCTCATTCCCGACACCATCAAGGAGGTGATTTATGACATGCTTAATGCCTTGGCCGCCTACCATGCTCCAGACGAAGGTATGTGGCTTACCAAACAGTGGGGAAGATTGCATGGGACCAAGAAAGCCCCTTCTCACGTGGAGCCTGGGCCACACTAGGGAGCACGTTTGTAGATTGTCTCAAACCTTTGGTTCCCGTCCCCCAGTTACGCAGACACATTTAATTTCTGACCTGTGTAAGTCGACTTGTAAGCTTACCAAAATGCCAGGCACAGCCCAGGAGACATCATAATGTTGGGTGAGAGCTGTGGAAAAGGAGACCCTGAATTACGGCTTAAACACTTTTACATCTAATCTGCCCTCTGCTTCTCATCTGATGACTTGTGACAATGCCATGGGCCTGGCAGCCATGTCCTGGACAAAGCAGCCAAGCAAGCTGAACTGTAGCACAGGGGTGGGG
>NC_058136.1:62514500-62546932 GCF_016433145.1 Gracilinanus agilis | reverse complement strand
TGATATTAATGTCACGTGTTGGGGGGGGGTGCTTCAACAGACAAATCGGACCCTAAAGCTGGGATGATGACCCAGGAGGTGAGCCAGATCCTGCAAGACATGGGCGATGAAGTATACCAGCAGTATCGATCTCTAACACGCCAGGGCAGCGACTTCGATGCTCAGTCGGGCTTTGCCATTAATGTAAGTCATGTTTCTGGTGGCTGGAGTGGACCTCCTCCCCCTCAGGATGAGGGTTGCCCAAAGGACATTTGGTCATCCTAAAGGTTACATTCAGCTGCTTAAACTGTGGAGAGGAGTGCAAACAGGGCACCTTAGTCAAGTCATTTCTTCTATGGCCCTTTTCATCATTATCTAAAGCAGCGGCTCCCAAACTTCTTTGTCCTGCCGCCCCCTTTCCAGAAAAAATATGACTTGGCCCTCCTGGAAATGAATTTTTTTTAAATTTTAGTAGCAATTAATAGGGAAGATAAAGGCGCCTGTGGTCGTCCCAGCTTCCCTGGATCGCTGCAGCGCCCACCAGGGGGCAGCGGCACCCACTTTGGGAATCACCGCTCTAGGAAATGAAAAGACAAACTTCATTCTCCAGTGGCCATATAGTACATGGCCCCAGGGTCCCCCTCCTAGGGTGAGATGGACTCAAAGCCAGCCTTGCACTCTTTGGCTACAGTGGCAGTGAAGCAAGAGAGGTGCATCCTGCTTACCCCCATCCCCCACTCCTCCAGACAGTAACGGGGCTAGTTTCCTATGAGAAACAGGAGTTCACTCCCCTGTCTAAGAGTTGTAGTCAGGAGGCCCTGGGAACTCAACGTTGAAACGAAGCCTTCGTGTTCTTCCCTTTTCCCCTGCCTGCAGACTCAAGTCTTCGCTACAGATGGTACGTCCACTGAGACACCTCAGTCAGGAACCCCTCAAGGAGGAGGTAATGATCACCCCAGCATTTTCAGTGTGGGTGTGGTTTCATTCATTCATTCATTCATTCATTTGGTTTGATTCCTGTGGTCTCCCTCCCACTCAGCAATGTCTTGTGTCATGAATGAGCCTTGAGAAGGTGGCTTCCTCTGGCTGGAAGCATGACCTCTGGCCAGGTCCCCTCACTTAGCTATTTGAAATGGGCTTTCTCTAAGCTGCGCTATTATTCTCTTCTAGTAGCTTCTGTAATGCTATCTGAATGGTTTTCATGGTGGCATCCGCATGGCCCACTAGGAAGCGAAGTCAAAGGTGGTAGAGTCGGTGATGGGGGACCAGTTGTCAGGTTCATGGCTGCCACAGTAACTGCCAAGGCCTCTGCCTGGGTCTTTGAACCAAGTGTGTCTTGCTGAGTGCTGTGGTCCCACACATACCACCTCCTCCCATGCAGCATATCTTCTTCCTCGATGATTTTTTTGTCATCTCAATCACAGGGGACTGGGCAAGCTGCCAGCTAGTTGACAGAGCCCAAACCGCAACAGTCCCTGGCCTCGGGCGGCTTACGTTCTCACAGGGCAGAGCATGTTCAGACATAAAGCACATCGAGAATCACTAGAAGGGGGGCCATTGGTGACGGTGGCAGCCCGGAGGCAAGGGAGCAGCACAGGTGCAAGGCCTGCCGGCACCCAGACACTGAGGTCAGGGAGGCTATGCTGCTAGGTCAGAACAGGGCTTCGAATCGCAGCCCAAGTTGATGTCGCCCCCAATGCACAGTCACTCGGGCGACACCGGATTCACTACGTAGGGGAAAGCTGTCCAGCCTGTGTTTTAGAGAGCTTGCTTTTTTTACTATCAGAGTGAGTGAAAGCCTTTTCGTGCAGATACCAACTGACAGGCTTTTGTAGCAGTCCTGGGAAAAGGCAAGGAGCACCCCCGCTGAGGCAGAGTGCAGAGAAGGGAACATTTCCAAGTGGGGTTCTGACTCCATCGTCAACCGAGTGGCTCTCTAGGGAGAAAGGGCAGTGTTGGGGAATCAGGCCACAGTTGGGATTTGGGTGATTGTATTGGCATGGGAGCGGCACCCTTGGCTGAAAAGAGGTATTTGGGTCTTTACATCTGAAAGCCTGTAGAATCTTAAGGCTTCCCTCTTCACCCTAACCCTGGCTTATGAATTTTCCCCGTCACTCCCCCTGGCCCTACATCTACACAACCACATTGGCATTGGGTGTCCAGTGGGGTAGGAGTGGCATGGTGATTGGGTATCCTCTTTCTGTCTCAGCAGCTTCTACTCCAGAAGAATCTCGGGAAGGGAAGAAAGATAAGGAAGGGGAACGTGTCTCTGAAGAAGGCAGACAGAAAGCCAAAGGCAGCAAGCCTTTAATGCCCACGTCCACCATCCTTAGGTTGCTGGCTGAGTTGGTGAGGTCCTATGTTGGTATTGCCACTCTGATTGCCAACTACAACTACGCTGTGGGCCAGTCGGAGCTCATCAAGGAGGTATTCCTGGTCTCAAACATGTCAGTCATCCTTTTCTGGCCACCACAGGAGTAGGGTGGGAAGAGTTAACCAAAGATCTCATGGTGGTTGAGGATGCTGGGTTTCTTAGTTGGGCAGTCCAAGTCAAATGACTCATGTAGAGACAAGTCTGTCCTGTCTCGGGCTGGTTGGCCAAGGTCCTTGGCTTCCATTTTCAACCACTTCCACCCACTTCCTTTCCCTGGGCTCTCTAATAAAGTAACATGGAGAAGAAACAAGGATGCCAGCCTTATAGAAGGGGATGGACCCCTCAAATTGATGCCAAGGTTAAGGGGGTGGGGGACCAGAGCTAGATGACCTCTTGTTCAGAGGTCATGATTTTATTTATCTATTTATTTGTTTGTTTATTTTGGTAGGATTGCAGCGTATTGGCATTTGTCCTGGACCACCTTCTCCCACATACCCAGAATGCTGAGGATAAAGATACCCCAGCACTAGCCCGCCTCTTTCTTGCCAGCCTGGCTGCAGCAGGCAGTGGCACAGATGCCCAGGTAGCCCTGGTGAATGAAGTCAAGGCAGCTCTGAGCCGAGCATTGGCAATGGCTGAAAGCACAGAAAAACATGCCAGGTAAATAGGCAAGGCGCCAAAATACCCGATCTAGTCCTGCAGTCAGTGAGTATTCTTAAAGAACAGCTACTGTGTCCCGGGCATTGTGCTAAGCCCTGGGCTAGAAAGAGAGACAAAAGATAGTCTCTGCCCTCAAAGAGCTCCCAGTCTAATGGGGGAGGCAACATGGAAATATTTAGAAACAAGCTCTCAGACAGGATACATAAGAGAGGGGAGGAATTGGAGACGGCTTCCTGTACAAGGTTGGAGTCTAGTTACAACTTACGGGAAGCCAGAAAGGTTAGTCGGCAGAGCACCAGACAGATGACGACAGCCAAATAGAATATCCCGGTACAGTGTCTTGTTCATGGAACTGCCGGGAAGCCAATTGGGATCACTGGATCAAGGAGTGGTGCTCAATCAGACTTGGAGGAGTGGAGGTTAGGTGATGGCCTGTCAACAACCAATAAAACTGTTTCTCTTTCATCCTGGAGGCAAATGGGCTGCCACTGGAGGTCATTGAGTAGATGACATGTGATTTACAAAAATCATTTTGGCAACTGAATAGAGGGTAGGTTGAAGCAAGAAGAGACTGGATTCAGGCAGACCCACCAGTAGGCTATTGCAATAGTCCAGGGCTAAGGTGATGAGGGCCTGTGATATGGAGATGAAATTAATGGGGCACCATATTGGATGGGGGGGTGGGGGAGCTAAGAGAGTTGGAGTCCAGGGTGACTCCTACATGGGATTGGGATGAGGAGGGTGTTGCTCTCTCCAGTAAATGGACAGGTAGGACCCGAGGTAGGGGGAGAGGAGATTAGAGGGAAAGATGATGATGCCTGCTGGGCATGCAGCTTGAGATACTTGAAAGACAATTGGGCGGAACTGAAGATCAGCCGAGAAGTTGGGGGAAGAAACAGAGATTGGAGAATCTTCAACCTAGGGTTGGTCATTAAGTCCATGGGAGTAGATGAGATCAATGAGTGAAGGAGTATAATGAGGAAAGAGCGGTGGCCTCTGGACAATACCCCAAGGGACAGCTATGGTTTGTGGGTGTCATATGCCAGGTGGATCCAGCAAAGGACACAGGAATTTTCAAATGAGTAGGAGAGACCCGGGGGCGGGGAGGGCGGCTACAGAGAGATTAAGGACTGTGAGGGTTGAGAAGTGGCAGTGAAGAGATCATTGATCACATTAGAGAGAGTTATTTTTGTGGAGCAATAAGATTGCAAGCCCCATTAGAGCTGTTGGAGACCAGAAAGAAAGTAGATCTTCATCAAGATCAAAGTAAAGTTGGTCTCTTTGGCAGTCGTGTTAGGGTACTTTCAAGGAGTTGGGAACACCAAAGAATTGGTCGCGTCATACTTAAAAGTCTGGTTCCTAAGGACGAAAGCCCCTCCCTCCGGCATGGCCTCATGTGGTGGCCTTAAAGAGGCCCTGGCAGCTTTTTCTCGCCCACTGTAGGCTCCAGGCAGTGATGTGCATCATCAGCACCATCATGGAGTCCTGCCCCTCCACCTCCAGCTTCTATAGTAGCACAACGGCCAAGACCCAGCACAATGGCATGAACAACATCATTCGGCTTTTCTTAAAGAAAGGCCTTGTGAATGACTTGGCACGGGTGCCACATAGCCTGGACCTCTCAAGGTAAGCTCACGGTACACAGGGATGCTGAGTGGGTGAGCAAGGGAGGCAGCACAAGTGGCACTTAAAATCCTTCTTGCCTATCTTTCTTTCTTCCTGTGCTTGCTTTTGACATGGCTGGGCTGAGCTGTGAGCTAAGCTGAGCTAAGCTGACCCAACCCATCCCATGAGATGAGGCTCCTAGCCTGTTAGTGCTGGCTGTCTTCACAACCAGGACATCTTTGAAGGTTCCTGCTAGGTTTCTGATTGACTCGTGGCCTCACCATTTGCTCTATTGACAGAGGAGTTTAGGTGGCCTAACTTCTTTCTGGCTAGTCCTGCTGGCTTCTCCAGAAAGTATCTTAATCCTCTTTGTGTCCTAGCGTTTGGTGAAGAGGCCGCCCATCTCATTTTCAGAATCTTGTACTTAAATATATTAAAGAAAATACATAGGGCTCCAGGGGCAACCATGATCGAGGAACTGGGGGTTAGAAAAAGGCTCCCAAAGCTCGGCTAAGTTCCCCTGCTCTCCTTTGCCCTAGGGATTGAATGGTTTGCTCCAAGACTGCGTGTTTGTGCCTTCCACTTTGGAAGCTTTGAAGGTACTCCTTTGCTCACTTCTTTTTCTTTCCCTCTGTGTCAGTCCCAACATGGCCAACACGGTCAACGCTGCCCTCAAGCCTTTGGAGACATTGTCACGGATTGTGAACCAACCCAGCAGCCTCTTTGGCAGCAAGAGTGCTTCTGGGAAGAGCAAATCTGAGCAAGATGCCCAAGGAGCATCTCAGGACGCCAACAGCAATACCCAGGACCCAGGTAGGAGAGCAAGGTGTTTGGACTAGAGAGTCAGAGAGTGTGCTCCACATGTGTACTTGAGGAGGATTTTCGTGTTCCTTGTATATTAGTAGGGCTTTCCAAAGAGGTCCGCCGAGTATGGTGGCCGGTCTCAGTTACCAAAAAGACCCCCTGAAGGGTGGCCCTGATGCCTTGGGTAATCTACTTTGCTATGCTCAGGCCCCTCCTGGAAGTTAGGCACCACTGATTCACTGGGCCTTCAGGCGAGCTTCCACTCTCTCCTCTGGACCATTGACAGACCAGTGTCTGACTTATGTGGGCTATATATTAAGACACCGCCCCCACCCCCGCCCCGCCCCCATCTCCACCTACCTGAGGCATTCTTTGATTCAAATGAAATAGATTTCATTCTAAAGCTCTAGAATTCAATGCCACAAGCTCTTCCTGAAGGACCACCATTCATTGCTGCTTTTCCCTCAGCTGGGCCTGCCTTCATTGAGTGATGTGCCTCCTGTCGGCCCTTTGCTTTGCCCCCAAACTCAAATCTTCCTTCAAGGTCCCTCTTTTAGGCAGCCCTCCCAGATCTCCTCTGCATCTTCTTGTCTCTCTTCCTCATGTAAATTTACTTCCCACCCCCCACCCCCAGGTGAGACTGGGGAAGCCGAAGTACAGGAGGAGGACCACGATGCCACTCAGACCGAGGTGGCAGATGGGGACATCATGGATGGGGAAGCCGAGAATGACGCTGTGGTGATTGCTGGGCAGCCACAGGTGCTCAGTACTCAGGAGATGCAGGTATGCCTCCTGCTTGGCACTGGGCTGGCACTTACCCTGGCTTCCTTGCCCTTTGTGGGCTTGGTAAATCACAGCATTCTGAGGTCCCAAATCTGTGGGAATGAATTAGTACCTGAGAACCCAGCAGCAGCAGTAGACGTGCTAGTCAAGATTTCCTTGGGCCCAAGACACAATGAAATGTATGGATGTTGGGCCTTGTCAGTAAATTATAGGTTTCCTGTTAGTCTTCACCTGCGTAGTGACAGGTGCTTTTGTGCCAAGAACTCAGAGCCATTTGCCATTCCACTTGTCAGAGATGCAAGAAAAGCCTCAAGTGGCACGTAGAGGCAGAAAGCGCCCAAATGTAGGGCACTGGCTGGCACGCTACTGAAGTTGGAAATTGGGCTAGGAGTGAGGCTTGTGGTCTCGGGGCCCTCCATCAACTCCCCTGTGGGCCTGGGGCTCGAGAACCCAATCGATCCATTGCTGCCTCTTGTTTTTCCTCAGGTTGAGAATGAGCTGGAAGACCTAATAGACGAATTGCTTGAGAGAGACGGTGGTTCTGGAAACAGTACAATCATAGGTAAGCACTCTAGAATTAAGCATATAGTTTACCTGTTTCTCTGAGTCTCTCTTCTCCACCCCGCGCACAGCGCTTGCGCATGCACGCATGCGCGCGCGCAGACATACACACACACACACACACACACACACACACCTCGTCTTCCCTCCTCATCTCTTCTTTGTCCTTCTTCTTCCTCTCTGTCTCCCCTCTTGTATCTTTTCCCTCCTCCCTGTCTCTTTCTCTTTTCTTCTGTGTGCCCTCCCCACCCCCCAAGCCTGAGAGAATGTTGCTCCCTTTCTTAGCCCCTGCTTGCTCAGCTCTACCTAAGTGTGTCTTAGTCGCATGTTGGGGCCTAGAGCCTGGCCTGTGGTACCATCAGGAAAGCAGACAGGTTTCTCCTCGTACAGAGTTGCTCCTCCCTGGGGGCTTGCATGAATTGTAGGTTTAAAGAGAGAGATTGACTTAGCCCTTCCTGGCCTCCGCAGTCTTGACACGGTGCTGGCCCTGCCCCGTGGCAACATCGTGGAAGGGGGTAGAAACCCCTTTGTTGTCATTCAGTTATGTTTCAGGATGGGCTGAGGAGGGTAGCAATTTGCCCTCTGAGTCACAAAGAAGGAAAAAGTTCTGGGACCAGAGTGTGTCCGGGCTCAGGGTCCGGTCTGGAGGTAGCCTGGGCCGAGCCGAGGTAGAAGGGGAAGCCATTCCCTCCGATTTCAGTGGCCTGGTGGGTTCTGCTCTGTAACCTTCAGTGGGCAGAAGCGGAGAGGACGAGTCACAAGAGGATGTGCTGATGGATGAAGCTCCCTCCAACCTCAGCCAGGCTTCCACCTTGCAGGCCAACCGAGAAGGTGAGAGTGCAAAGGCAGATCAGCCCTCCCATCATGCCCTTTTCAAGCCTGGCACTCCACCCTGCCCAATCGGATGAAGTAACGGGGTCTCTGTTGGTCTGCACATGGCTCCCAGGCCACATGTAGCTATATCTACAAGTGGCCCGGTGTGTCCTGGGGTAGTTGGCAACTCACCGATGTGGCATGACTCATTTTTCCTGAAGTTTTCTCCATCTACCCATTCCCACTGATTGTGAAAGCTTTCACTAAGGAGGATGTGACAGATACTGGGAGAAAGACAAGAAAAGGAGGAAGGGGTGGGAAGCTTTGGGTCCAGCCTCTAGAAGTGTGCTCCCCACCCCCACCCCATCCCCACCCCAGCCTCCTCATTGCTACTAACCTGTGCAGCTTGTTTTCAGGATAGGGGCCCACTGGGGCTTTCAGGAAGCCTAGGCCTGCTGGAGGGCTCCAGGATTTGCCTCCTTTCCCTGCCACCTGCCACCCCTTTGGCTCAGCAGCTCTCCAGCTTCTGGCCACAGCCTTCTAGTGTGATTCTTTGTTGTAGATTCAATGAATCTCTTGGATGCTGAGGATGAGGAGGAGCACACCCAAGAGGAGGACAGCAGTGGCAGCAACGAGGATGAGGATGAGAGCCAAGACGAAGAAGAGGAGGAGGAGGAAGACGAAGAAGATGATCAGGTTGGACAGGGGAAAGGAAGATAGTCCCCGGGGTCTGTCTATGTACAGCGAAGGGTTCCCTAGGTAGGCCAGCACCTTTCCTCTCATCTCTGACCATGGTCCATGGTGTTGCTGGCGTCTGCTTCCTTCCCTAGGATGACGAGGAAGGAGAAGAGGGAGACGAGGATGACGATGACGATGGCTCCGAGATGGAATTGGATGAGGATTACCCTGACATGAACGCTTCTCCCTTGGTCCGCTTTGAACGTTTCGATCGAGAGGACGACCTCATCATCGAGTTTGACAACATGTTCTCCAGTGCCAGTAAGCCCCATTCTCCCCTGGGGGAGTGTTTAATGCTCCCGTTTCCTTAGGCTATTTGAAGGGGGTACCAACAGCAGAGCAGCAGATCCTCCTCCAGGTTCCTCTTGCTGCTGTTTGGCTAAGGCTGTATTCACTCTCAAGGATGGGCCTGTCCTCCCTGGGCTGGCTGCTCTTTTCCTGTCTGCCTCAGTGGAGCCAAGAGCACTAAGGTAGAGCTCTCGGTTGCCCTTTCCTTGGGAAACCTGGGACATTCCCGAATTTAACGAGAAAGCCAGCTTCATTCTATAAGTGCCACGGGGCCCGTATTGGGGATTCAAGAGAGGTTTGCGAGTTCCGCGCCCTTCCCGTATTGCTTCTGGCTCTATGTGGGAGACCTCAAAGACATTTCAAGGCTAAAGCCTAGAAGAGGGTCGATGCCTGTGAGCTTGAGATACCTGCGAGAGATAGGCTGCCTTCGCCTCAGTGCGTTGTCCTTTCACTGAGTCTACCTGAAAGTGGGGTCATGGTGTGTCCCAGAGCGAGCCAGCTAGCCCTTCTCTGGGAGTTAAGGCAGCCTCCGAAAGGAGGGGACAAGGGAAGGGTCTCGGGCCTCCCCCAGATTGTGACAGCTGAGTCATTGAATTCCTAAGAGCCTGCCGCGGTTCCAAAGACAAGAAACAAGAAGGGCTGCTGCTCTTCTAAGAGGAGACAACGAGGCCTCTAGAGTCCTTGCGTACCTGGAAAGATTGCAAATAAATGACAAGTTGTTCAAACAAGGTAGCTTGAGAGTGAGCAGAAGCAGGAAGTCGCTCTTTGGCAGAGGCTTCTGGTTCAGAGAATGGGGGCGGGGCGGGGGGATGGGGCTTGCAAAGCTACCCTGAGAGTTTCGTGAGAAGGGAGCTCCCTAGTCTTTAGTCTCTGTTAAGTTAGAGTGATGGGGTACGATCTGCGCTCAGACGAAGAAAGAGCTGGCAGCAGCCCACAAACAGGCATGCTTTCGCAGTCCTGAGAAGAGCTGGCAAGCTGTGAGTTGAAGTTAGGTGGGTCCATGCAAACGATGTGTCGGAAGCTGAACTGGCCGGCTAGGTTGGGTGAGACGGAGCTAAGGCGACTTCCTCGAGAGCCCGGGGGGGGGGGGGGGGGATGTGGAGTACCTTCGACAAAGCAGAAAGCAACGGTATCTGTAGACGGGATGCTTGAGCTCGAATTGAAAGAGGACTTGTGGGCTTAGGCCCGAGCCTGAAGGCACCCATCAGGAGGGGCCCTAGAATGATCTGGACTGCCCAAGGAGCACTTAGCCAGGGAGGAGAGAGGATCTCCTCTAAGCCCAGAGGGGGTTGGTTGGGTTGGCCGCTGCAGGGTCCAAGGCCAGAGAGGGAAGGATAAACAAAAGCCCAGGAAATCTTACCAGATGAGGCGCGAAAGTCAAGGCGCCAGGCGAGAGCGGACCAATAGCGGCCAGCAGCTTGGTTGGTGGAGTCTTAATGAATTGGTCACATCTCTTCCCTGGAAAAACCGCTTTGTCATCTTTATCTTTAAAGGAGAGCAGTAGACCAGGTGGGCTGTATCTGTGACTGCGCGCATTTCTGCCCTCCCCTGCATTCCCTAACACCTCATCTGTCTTCTTTACAGCAGATATCCCCCCATCCCCCGGGAACATCCCCACCACCCACCCATTAATGGTACGGCATGCAGACCACAGCTCCCTCACCCTGGGTAGTGGTTCCTCTACCACCCGCCTCACCCAGGGCATGGGCAGAAGCCAGAGGACACTGAGGCAGCTAACAGCCAACACGGGGCATACTATCCATGTGCACTACCCTGGCAATCGACAGCCCAACCCTCCCCTCATACTGCAGAGGTGAGTTGGCCAGAAAGCCCCATCGTTCCCTCCTTGGGTCCGCCTGCTTTTTTTCTCTGCTGTCTTCTTCCTTCTTTCCTGGGTGCTGAAGGGGAGGGGCTCAACCTAACTTTTCATCGGTGAGGGGACTCTTCCCACGGTAGGGAACACCCTCCACCGATTCAAGTTTCCATCTGTGCAACTCAATATCCCCCCAAGTGGCTGGCAGTAAGGAGAGTTGAGGTGATTCATTCAGGTTCCCGGCGCTGCTGTGTCAAAGGCAGGATTTGAACCCCAGGCTTCCCGGCTATTTCAGCCTGTTTCTGACCAAAATCTGGTACCCCTTGTGCAATCTGGAGCATGTGGTTTTCCTACAAAGACTACCCCATTTTGGGGGGAGCTCGTGCAGGGGTGGGGAGTCTGACGCTTGGTGACCCCATTTGGGTTTTCTTGGCAAAGGTAAAGGAGCAGTAGCTAGGCAGCACCTGAGGTCGTCCTGACTCCAGGCCCTGTCCTACGCAGCATTGTTTGTGGCAGTAATGTGTTTGACAACCCAGACAGCTGGGAAGGCCTAGCGCGTGTTCTGTGCCCTGTGGTGGGAAGCCGCCCTCAAATGGCACAAGGCCTCCAGGGCTTTTCGGAGAAGGAATTCTTGCACTTGAGGAACCTTCCAGTGAAGAAAATGGACAGAGTATCATACAGGATCCCAATTGGCTTGCCCAGGGCCAAGCGGAGGGAGAAGATGGGTGCCGCAGGGCTTGTGGAGACTGTCTGGGCCCTCCCAGATAGCTCCAAGGAGGACCAGAGCAAAATGCCCGAAAAGCCCCTGAACCTGGGCAGGCTTTGGCAGATGGAGGAGAAAAGAACCAAGCACTGACTTCCGGGCAGTCTAGCTGTGCGGTGTTAGCAGCGTATCAAGGCAGTGCCGCTGTTGGAAGAGCTCTCGTCCTGCTGGGCTGCCCAGTCTCGCTACTCTTCCGTGTTGCTTTCTGTGGCCTCTGCGACACTTGGGCACCTCAGCCGTTTGCCTCACCTCTTTGTCTTTGATGAAATGGGGGGGGGGGGGCACAGCAGCCAAGAGCTCGCTATGGGATGGGATGGGAGTGAGTGAATGAGCAAAAATTTTGGTATGGCAAAGGTCTGCAGGTAGAAGCAACCCTTGCAGGCATTTCCTAGGCAGGCTGCCCAAAGAGGGACAGGTTCTCTGCACCGCACCGTTCATGTCACCTTGAGAAGGAAGCTTTTGGCTTCAGACCCAGCCTGCGAAGAGTCCTCGAAACCTTGTTTTGTGGCCCAGAGAAACACTTGGTGTCGATGACCTGAATGCCTCGGTGGCTGTCGTGGGGGACAGGGGACAGATAGCTTGGCTGCAGTCAGGTCCCGTGTTGGCAGCTCGTATCTGCTGCAGCAGTGCCAGATGATTTCTCAGAATCTCTTCAGGCTTGAGATGTCAGGATCCCGGGAAGAGTTGGCTGCCACTCGTTTGGGGCTCTGAGGGCGTGTGGATGGATGGAACTCGAGCTCCCAAGACTTGCCAGCTACTTCTTCCTGAGAAGCTGCTGCTTTTTTTTGGGGGGGGGGGGGGTGATGAGAGGCTTCTTTCCAGGCAAGAAGAGTGAAGTGACCAGTGGTGGAAAGAAAGTACCTTGGCTTGGGGCCCATCTAGATTCGAAGCCAGGCAGAAGTAACAATGACGGCCATGGGGCAGCAGGGCCAGGGAGGTTTGGGGAGGGGAGGGAGCAGGCCATTTCATTGGCACTTGTCTCGCTGAACCCTTTGGCAACCAGCCTATCTTCCCTGGGGCAAGCCTCATCACCTCTCCTCTGCAGATTGCTGGGTCCATCCGCTGCAGCTGATATTCTTCAGTTGAGCAGCAGCCTTCCCCTCCAGAGTCGTGGCCGAGCTCGCCTCCTAGTAGGCAATGATGATGTGCACATCATTGCCAGGTCTGATGACGAGCTGCTGGATGACTTCTTCCATGACCAAAGCACAGCTACCAGCCAAGCAGGTATGTTGGCCCGGCTTGGGATCTGTGGTCACCCAGAAAGCCCGAGGCCCCGGCAGGGTATACAGGAGGTGGAGGGTTAACACTAGTCAGCTGTCTTTGCTTCCACACTTGTCCCTTATTGGGCCTCAAGAGACCTGGTTTCATTAGCCTTTGCTCAGCCGCTTTGGGCCTGGGTCAACGCATTGGAAGGAGCCCCTGGTTTGGAGTCAGAGGAACTTCATTCCAGAGCCCAGCCTCGCTTTCCCTTACTCTCACTCACCTTTAAGTTGAACTTGATTCTGGCTCTTGGCATCATTCACTTCCAGCGGTGTGTATTCTCAGCCACCTACTAGAAGTGACATCTGCTGCTGAAACCAAACCAGATTCTAATCCCTCTCTTGCTTTTTGCCACAGGGACCCTCTCAAGCATCCCCACAGCCCTGACCCGCTGGACAGAGGAGTGCAAGGTGCTGGATGCCGAGAGCATGCACGACTGTGTGTCTGGTGAGTCAGGCCTGGGGCCGCTGGGACTTCTCTTGCCTCAGCCAATCTGCCTCGTGTCCACCCTGAACCATGGTCTCATTCTGCCGGCTCGCTGCTTACCCTGCCTGATCTCCTGCCCACAGTAGTGAAAGTGCCCATCATCAATCACCTGGAGGCCCTTCGAGATGAGGAACTGGAGGAGAGGCGAGAGAAGCGTAGGCAGCAGCTGGCCGACGGAGAGTCCAAGGCAAAAGAAGAGAAGGAGACTAAAGACCAGAGTACACAGGTCATTAGGCGGGTTTCGAAGCTGGCGGGGGGGGGGGGGGGGGCGGCGCGTGGACTCCAAAGCTGAGATCCCAAAAATGGAGGTGACTCATCACCCACCCAATCTCAAGGCTACATTTCTAGATTCCCCCACCGGACTTGGCAATGGTCACAGTGAGTGCCGTGGACGCCACCTCATAGCAGGAGGTCCCAGAGTCCACCTTCCTGTTGACAGAGTGAACATAGGGGAGAAGAGTTGCCCGCCAAGTGTCCCGGGCCTCTTCACCAGTGGAGACCAGTGTCTTAGCAGCACTTCGGGTGGAGTCAGGTCTTTTGCTCAGCAGATCCCAAGTTGGTCTTTTGCTTCCCTCCACAGGACAGCACATCCAAATCGGACACTTCTACCAGCCAGAATGTCTCAGGTAATTGGCCCTTCCTTCTCTTGGCTTTGCCATTCTCATGCTAACTTGGCTCTTTGCCGCCCTTTTCCCTGTTCCGAATAACTGGTTTTAGGTGGGCAGAACCTCCAAGAAGAATCGCTGTGTTCTGCGGGATGAGGTAGTAGATTGTATAGTTTTAGGGTCACACCCGATCTCGGAGATAACTATACAGTCTACTGTCTTTCCCACGGGGCTCCACTCTCACCAGGGTTCAGCCTCTCCGTGTCCCCCACAAGTGCAATGCAGAGGCGCCGCTGCTCACGTTTAGCCTCTCTTGATGTGAGATTAGCCCTGAAGGTTGCTTTCTGCCATGGCTACTTAGCCTGGCTTTTGCCATCAGAAGTCCCTGATGGAAGCTGCAAGAGCCTCCCAGAGGCTTCATCTTGGGGGCTCTGGGTGGGATGGGGCTTTCGACTCTTGAGTCCTCTGGTGACCCCAGCAACCTTGCCAGCTACTGGCTGGTGGTGCTCGAAGGGAGCTCATCTGCCCAAGGAAGGCACCTTTGTCACTCATTAGTTACTTTTGGCCATTTGGCCCCCCGTGCCTCGGTGGGAAAGGCTGGGAATTGGGAGGAATCTTAACTTCCTGCGTGCCCGCGTTCTTGCCGAGCAATTTATAAATATGATCTCACCGAATCCTTTTCTCTCGGCAACCCTGGGAGGCCGGTGCCGTGTTTACAGTTGAGAAAACTGAGGCAGACATAGAAAATGACTTGCCCGGTGTGTCAAAGTTCTTAAGTGTCTGAGACCAGGTTGGAACTGGTGTCTTCTGACTCCAGGCCCATGTGTCTGTCCACTGTTGCACCACCTTAATGCCTATGGAATTAGGATAGATCCGGGATTTGAGGCCAGGTCATTGGTCTCCAGATCCCCTGTACCTCGTGGCCTATCGGGCTTGTATTTCTCTAGGGTGCTTCCACTTGACATGGTAGCTAGGGAGCCTCTACCTTGTTGAGAGCTACCTGGGTCGCTGAGAACTGAAGTGTTTTGCCCAAGGGCACAACCAGAGTCGGTATCTGAGGCAGTGTTCGAACCTAGCTCTCATTGCTTCCGAGGTTTGCCTGTTCACTCCAAAGAGGCGTAGTAAAATCGGGCTATTTGGGGATCAGGTTTTTGATGAATGGTTTGCATTCGCCCCAATTAGAAGATAACTGCACAACTTCCTCTTTTCTTGCCGTGTGGTATGATCACCTTGTTCCCCGGGTGCTACCTCAGCCAGAACACCCAGGCCTGTGGGTACTGCTCGCCCCTGCTGGCTAGCTGTCAGCAGTAATAGTGGTCAATTCTCCTTCCTGACTTTGATGCGAAGGTAGTTAAACTAAAACAAAGGGCACGGTGATCGCCGGTGTTTGACTGGGGAAACGATGCGCCTGATGAGAGTTTGGCACCCTGGGAGGCAGCCAGGTGGGGATGGAGCAGCTGCATTAGGACAGGCCTGGGAGCCTGAGGCCGTGGTACAGCCCTCCATCCCTGCCTTGCCCCTGAGCAGGCAGTTTCCCCATCCTAGCCAGGTGTGGAGCATTCGGAGGCTAGCTCTCCCACGTGTAGGGCATGGGGTTGAAGCACACCTCAGAGCAGCTCCAGTGCCTCCCCTTTCTTGCCGAAATCTGGCCAGATTCTTGCCAGGCTGCATGACATTATTGGCTCACGGGCTCCCCCGCCAGTGGATATGACACCCATTCCCTGCTTTTTCCGAGAAAGATCAGAGTCCTGGACTCGACAGCTACCCAACGACCCCGTCTTCGGCCGAAGGCACCTCAGCCAGGCCCAAGCAGACCCTTGTCACTCTGGAAACCTCCCAGCAGCCACCTCCAGCAGCCTCCAGCAGCCTTGACCAGGAGCTCCCTGGCCCAGCTCCAGCCTCAGAGGCTGCTGCCCAGCCGCTAATGCCTGCAGAGCATGAGGACTTGGGCCCCGGGCGAGCCAGTGGTGAAACAGAAGCCACCCAGATGGAGTTCTCCCCAGCCCCCACGATAAGTAAGCTGAGCTCCCAGGACACACCAGGCAAAAAGCTAGTGCTCTTCCTTGGCCCACGTGTCATTCTGTCAGCGTCAGCCCCAGTAACAATCCCTGGTCCATGGGGGCCTGCAGAGCACCTAGTCCCGGCCCCTTATTTTCCTGGGGAGGAAACAGACCCAGAGAGGAGGAAAGGGACTTGCTCTGAGTTTGTAAGGAGGAAATCCTGAGCCAAATTGTGATCAAGCTCCTCTGATGAGACCTGGCTGCCTTGAGTGAAAGCTAGTGGGTAGTTTTTGTGCCTGGCCCACCCCCACCCCCCCACCCATGTAGCGCTTCTCAGGTCCGTCCTACCCTGGCAATTTAGGTGGCGGGAGGGAGAGGACACATGCATGTGAACACATTGGGGAAAGCTGCTAAGCCTGTATGGCGGCCACACAATTGGCACTGACGGGGACCAGTACTATCCTACAGCGAGGCAAGCAGAGGGGGCACTTGAAGTGAGCTCTGCAGGATGGCCAGAACACAGGAGAGAATGGTACTCTGGAAGCTGAGACTTTGCTGAGGAGCAGCCCAGGGCTGGGAAATGTAGCCTGTGGAGGAGATGGAAGACCTCTTGATTGGAGAAGAGAGAGTGTGGCAGTCAGAAGCAGCACGAATCGTGGTTGACTTTGCTGATATTCTCTTGCCTTCTCGCGGCTGCTCCTATCTCTGCCCACGGAGGCAGAAACTCCTCCCCCTTTTTTTCTGCGCAGCCTCCTTGACTCCAGAAAGGGCTGAGACTCAAGACACACTGACTTGACCTCTCCTTTCCCCTTTGTTTCTGCACAGCCTCCTTGTCTCCGGAAAGGGCCGAGGACTCGGATGCTCTGACTGCTGTGAGCAGCCAGCTGGAGGGCTCCCCTATGGACACCAGCAGCCTGGCATCCTGCAACTTGGAAGAAGGAGTTGGAGACAGTACTGTAGCCAGCAATGTGGATGCTCCTGGGCCAGCTCCAACCACTCCCGGAGATCCAGCCCAGGCTGGGACAGAAACACAAGGCAGCAGTGACGGGCCTGGAGATTCCCCAGGAGAATCCCCACAGCAAGCTGAGGACAGGTACGAGGGGGAATGCAGCTGGCTCATTTCAAAGGGTTATAGCTCCCCCCCTTCTCCTCTGCAGACATTCAGTGACCTCCCCTCTTCTCTCCTCTTTTCTCAGCTCTCCCCCTGGCTCATCCTCAGAAAGCTCCTCTACCCGAGATTCGGCCGTGGCCATTTCCGGAGCAGATTCCCGGGGTCTCCTGGAAGAGCCACTCCCCTCGACGAGCAGTGAAGAAGAAGATCCTCTGGCGGGTAAGGTGTCGGTTTTGTGTATTGAGGCCAGCCCCATTGGCGTGGGGGCGCAGAGGTGAGGTCCCTTTTCATCTCAATCCTTTCTCCCACTATCGGCCTCCACTTCTCGCGCCCGGTGGGCACAGGAGATGCGTGGGCAATATTCAGCGTTGTTGCTGAAGTAGGTTATGGTAGGAAGAGACAGAGATTAGCAGTGAAACCCGAGTGGGCAAAACTGGTCACATCTCGGCCCTATTGCTTCACTCGGTGGTGGGGCAGGCAGTGCCACCGGAGCTAGATCTCAGAAGTGGGTCTGATCCTCGGGCTCACCTGATTGGGCGAACGAGTGAGTGAGTGAGTGAGCGAGTGCTCTACAGTAGTGCTAAAGTATTGCTTGCCGGGCCTTGGTTGCAGCGGGGAGAGTCTGAGAGATGCTACTGGTTTTCAACAGGGCAACCTGGGCTCAGCGTGCATTGGAGTGGCTTGGTGGGAGGGCTTGGAGCAAAGCTAGCCATCCACTGAGGAGAGAGCAGTTGTAACCGAGGATGAACAGATGGAAGGCTCTCCGAGGTCTTTGGGACATAGGAAAGTACCCTGGAAGGCCCTTACTTGAAAGGACAAGAATTGGCATTCAGATTGTCAAAGTAAACGTTGGCATAGGATTTTTTTTTTTTTTTTTTTTTTAAACGGGAGCAACCTCAGTCTTATCTGTGGCACAGGAAGGTTTGGAGTGACCGGCATGCAGACTGCCCTCCCGAGCCTGTGGGCAACCTCGACCAGTCTCTCCTTGGCCTGTTCCGGGCTGTGTGGAAAATGCTTGTTTGTTTGCCCTGGGCGCTTGGAGAACGGGCTCCACACATTTGGGGTAGTTTGCTCAGTACCGTTGGGGTCCTGGAGAGTGGTTGAACTCCTGACCAGCTTGCCTTGGTTCCCATAGGTATCAATCTTCCTGAAGGTGTGGATCCCTCGTTTTTGGCGGCTCTGCCTGACGATATCCGCAGAGAGGTCTTACAAAATCAACTGGGCATCCGGCCCCCTGCCCGAGTCACTCCTGCTGCCACCACCCCAACTCCTCCCCCCGTGGTGGGGAACCCCAGTGTGACTGAAGTCAGCCCTGAATTTCTTGCGGCCCTGCCCCCTGCCATTCAGGAGGAGGTATGGGGGAAGGGGACCTGCTTCTTCTTTTCTAGATTCCTTTTTGGCGTTTTCCTGCATCCCTCCTCACCCAAGTTCACTTAAATCAATTCAGTAGTCATGAAGTGCCTGCTTTGTGTAGACACAGCGGCCACCCTGGGCGTTTATTTCTGCTTGGGGAAGGCCAAATTCCCCCCACTTGTGGCCGAAGCCCATACCCCCAGTCCAACGAATGCCCCGTCGTGCTCCTCACTCCCTCCTCACTCAGTCAGGCGGCCCAGTGGCAATCCTCACCTTGATTATAAAGAGAATGGTGGCACTCAGAGCAGTGTACCTGCACTCCTGCCGTGTGCACGCTCTCTTTGTCTCTGTGTCTCTTGTTTTCTGTCTGTGTATTTCCTACCCACCCCCCACCGTACCCCCCAGATCCCTTTGACTTTTCCATTCCTCGAGTCTTCATGTCTCCGAGCGAGTCCGTTGGCTAAGCCATTCTCGGAAAGATTCTTCATCGTCTCTCCCACGGACGTTCTTTCCCTTGCCTTTCTCAAGTCAGACTAGGCCCAGCCCTCCACCCCACCTTCATCACATGGTGGGAATGTTCCCTTCAGCATTATTTTCTCTCTCTGCCTCAGGTCCTTGCCCA
Organism: Gracilinanus agilis; assembly: GCF_016433145.1. Taxonomy (NCBI): domain Eukaryota; kingdom Metazoa; phylum Chordata; class Mammalia; order Didelphimorphia; family Didelphidae; genus Gracilinanus; species Gracilinanus agilis. The sequence goes on along the minus strand of NC_058136.1, from coordinate 62,528,314 downwards.
GCAGCGGGCTGAGCAGCAGAGGCGAGAGCTAGCCCAGAGTGCCAGTTCGGACACCCCAATGGACCCAGTAACCTTCATCCAAACCCTGCCATCAGACTTGCGCCGCAGCGTGCTGGAGGACATGGAGGACAGTGTGCTAGCAGTGATGCCCCCTGACATTGCTGCCGAGGCCCAAGCCCTTCGGCGAGAGCAGGAAGCCCGGCAGAGACAACTGATGCATGAGAGGCTCTTTGGACACAGTAGCACCTCAGCCCTCTCTGCCATCCTCAGGAGCCCAGGTAGGGGTCTCTGGGGCTATCATCTCCTGATGTAGATTCCTGGAGGAGAAACTCCCAAAGTTGGCTTATCTCACCTCCCACCTTTTTGTCCCTGGTTAGCCTTTACAAGTCGCTTGAGTGGCAACCGAGGAGTCCAGTATACGCGCCTGGCTGTCCAGAGGGGTGGCACTTTCCAGATGAGTGGGAGCAGTAGCCACACCAGGTATTTTGCCTTCCCAGAACCCCATTTTCCAGCATGTATTCATCTTCCCTCTGAGGCCCCTCTTTTGTGGCTTTCTTAGAGTGGGAAAGGGGTGTGGTAGGCTTAGCAGCTCGGACCCCTGTCTTCTCACCTTGCCAGGACAATCACATACCTTCATCCGTTAATGGACAAGTCCCTTCCCCTCTCTGGACCCCCTCCTGTTTAGGCATGGCTTGGATTCTGCCCGATTGTCTCATCCTCCAGAAGTCCGATGCTTGGCCTGGCTCCCCTTAAGGGCAAGGCCTTAGACATTAGTCATTTCAGCTGTTTGGACCTGAAACCTGGCCGGCCCCGTACTGAGCTTCATAAAGGATAATCTAGGAGGAGAGCGAGTCCCTGACCAACGTTCCGACTGACAAAAGGCCTCAGCTCTCCAATGAGGCCAAGAGAAAGGGACCTTGGGACATTGAGTCCTCTCCCTCCGGTTGCAACCTAAAGATGGCTTTATACGCGAGTATCTGTTGACTCTCCCATCCCCAAAGCCCAGGATCCTGAGTTAGCCTCTTGTTTGTCTGAAGTCCCAACTATTAACCACTGGCTGAAAATGGCCCTGCTGGGATCAACACCAATAGCATAGGTCGGCCTAGAGAGGTAGTAGCAGGCGCCCTTTTCTTTCTTGTGCCCTGTTTCCTCGATGGTTAAACATGGTGTTCATGAGAGAGAGAGCCACTCCACAGACACACACACACACACACACACACACACACACACACACACAAAAGTTGGGAGCTCCTGATTCCCATTGAGCTCTCTGAACAGCTTCTGTCTTGATGCCTTACTCATCGCGGGCATTTTGGCAGTGTCTGGGTTCGGTGTTGTCTGGGGAGGGAAGTCAAGGGCTTCGATCAATAATGAGCTTAGACCTGGCCCTTTGAATGGCCTGGATAGCTCTGCTCGGGCCTCCTCCTCTCCCACATCCCATGCTCATCCAAACAAAAGGGGGCTCTTTCTTGCAGGCCCTCCGGCAGTAACGTGGACAGCCTCCTGCGCCTCCGGGGCCGCCTTCTCCTGGACCACGAAGCCTTGTCGTGTCTCCTGGTCCTTCTCTTTGTGGACGAGCCCAAGCTGAACACGAGCCGCCTCCACCGTGTCCTGCGCAACCTGTGCTACCATGGCCAGACCCGCCATTGGGTTATCCGCAGCCTACTGTCCATTCTGCAGCGGAGCAGTGAGAGCGAGCTCTGCATTGAGACTCCCAAGGTCACTGCCACCGAGGAGAAGGGGAAGAAGGCAGCCAAGGGCTGCCCCACAAGCAGCCACGACAGCCGGCCCCTGGACCTGCTGCATAAGATGGAGTCCAAGAGCTCCAGCCAGCTCTCGTGGCTCTCTGTGTCCATGGACGCGGCCCTGGGCTGCCGGACTAACATATTCCAGATCCAGCGGGCTGTGGGCCGCAAACACACCGAGAAGCATGCTGGCTGTGGGTCCACTGTCCATATTCACCCACAGGCTGCCCCTGTGGTGTGTAGGCATGTCTTGGATACCCTCATACAGTTAGCCAAGGTGAGGACTGGCCTGCTCTGGGGCCTTTCGCACCCAAGGCAAGGCAGGTGACTAATCCCTCTGGCCCGAGATGAGGTGGGATAGGGATATAGCACTAAGAAACGCGTTGCCCAGAGAGCATTATAGGTGCTAGAGCTCAGCTTCCTCACTTGACAGATGATCTCGGGGTTGGTGGCCAAGCTCTTCTTTGAGATGGCCTTGTCTGAGAAAGTTCACTGAGTGCTGGGTCGGTTGGGGTCGGAGTGCCTTGTCCGAGTGTTTTCCTGGCCTGGGGTACAGAGTGGCTAGTGGTAGAACCCGCCACCCACCTGGCTGAGCAGCGCCTATCTCTGCTTCCCCTCAGGTATTCCCCAGTCACTTCACCCAGCAGCGGACCAAAGAGACAAATTGTGAAAGCGACCGGGAGAGGAGCACCAAACAGGCCTGTAGCCCCTGTCCTGGTCAGTCCACCAGCAGTGGCATCTCCACTGACTTCTGGGACTTGTTGGTAAAACTGGACAACATGAACGTCAGCCGCAAAGGCAAAAACTCTGTCAAGTCAGTGCCCATAAATGTGGGCAGTGAGGGAGAGACCTCTCTGTACAGCCTTGAGGCCTCCCCCCTGGGGCAGCTCATGAACATGCTGTCGCATCCAGTCATCCGACGGAGCTCGCTCCTCACCGAGAAGCTGCTGCGCCTTTTGTCCCTCATCTCCATCGCGCTGCCGGAGAACAAAGCGCCAGAAACTCCCTCTACCACCACTGCCTCCTCAACAAGTGCCACTACCACCAATACTGTCGTCACCACCACTCCGGGCCCCCTCACCCCTGGCCCCACCCCTACCGGAGCGTCAGCCGCTGCCACGCTGGCAAGCACCACCCCCACGAGCACCCCTACTGCCGCTACAAGTAAGTTGGAGTGGGGGCTTCACGGTCGTCTCTTAAGAATCCCTGGGGGTCTGCTAGAGTCCGAGGCAGGGTGGCTTTTTCCATCCCCGAAACCTTAAAGGATGGCCAAGACGCTAGCGATCCTCTGGTGTAGGCCAGTGCGGGGAATGGCAACATACGAGGCTTAGCCGAGCAAGGGAAGCAGCCAGGCGGCAGGCTGAGAGAGAGCGGATGGGATGGGACGAGAGGTCAAGAAAGGAGCATCCGAGAGACACAGAGAGAGAGAGAGAGTGTGAGTGGGTGTGAGGGCGAGTAGCGTGGCGGCAGGATGTTGAGGTCTTGCTCTCTAGCCTTTGGTAGAATACGAAACTGGTACTCAAACCTTGAGCGAGAACTTCCTTCCTTGGAGTCAGGCTCCTGTTTTCCTCCAATGCTTTTGAGGCCTGGCTAGCCATTAGATAAAGGAGGAGGTCAAGGCACCCAACCCAGGGAAAGGACCTCTTCCGATACCTCGCCATCGGGCTGCCTGGGCCTTACCCCACTAGTTCCGCGCGCTTGTCTGACATTCATTCCTGTCGTTGCCATTCCTTTGAAGCTACTGCTAAGAACAGCAAGTCCCCAGCAAAGGCCAGTGAAGGAGGCAGTGGAGGTAGTGTGGATAGCAAGATGGCAGCATCGGGCCTGACAGAAAATCAGCTCCAGCTCTCCGTGGAGGTGAGGAGAGAGGCCCCAAGCAGGGGCCGATGCTCTCGAGGGAAGGGGATGCGAGCATAAAGCCCATAGCTTGAAGCTGCCCCGTTTAGACTTACTCATTCTTGCCCTAGGTGTTGACCTCACACTCGTGCTCCGAAGAAGGCCTGGAAGATGCGGCCAATGTTCTGCTACAACTTTCCAGGGGCGACCCAGCCACCCGAGACACTGTTCTGAAGCTGCTCTTGAATGGAGCGAGGCATCTGGGTTACACCCTGTGCAAGCAGATTGGTAAGAGAGGGGAAGGGTCCCGAAATCTGTCACAGAGAAAGGCCATCAGTCCTTGGCATCCCTGCCTATCCCACCCCTGTGTGCTCACCCCGAATTCAGGAATAGCCTCTGTTTCCAGGCCCTGCCAAGGGGCCGCTTTTCGCCTGAACTAAAGTCTGTGCAATTTCCTCAGGCCTTGTGACTGTCTGACCCAGGAGGTCCAAAGAATCTCAACTCCCCACCAGCATACAGTATAGGGAAACGAAGGGGCTGGCCCAGCTGGATCTCCCACAGGCCACAATGGGTTCCTCGGAGACAGTCAAGTCTGACTCTCACTCTAGACACGAGGAAACCACTATGGGGAAAGGAAAGGAATTGAATTTTAGTTTTGCAGTCTCCTGGCCTCCCTTGTGGCTGCTGCTAGGGATCCCCGAGCAGAAAAGAAGCTGGGGTTGCCAGGGACCTCAGCTGACCTTCGGGACCCACCGGGGACTGGACAGGATTCGTGGGCCATGAGTGAACTTGGGGAACAGCCTCCACCTCCACCTGGCTCCTGTATAACCTTTGATTCTCGTGCCCACCTCAGGGACCCTCCTGGCTGAACTGCGGGAATACAACCTGGAGCAGCAGCGACGAGCCCAATGTGAGATCCTGTCTCCAGATGGGCTGCCTGAGGAACAGCCACAGACCACCCGGTCTAAAGGGAAGATGCAGAGCCGGTGGGTGGCCACGTGGTGTCAGTGGCTGAACTTTCCTTTCTTTGGGGGACGGTCCCCTCTCGTACATCCCCTGCCTCTGCCTGCCCGACACGATCTCTCTGCTCGGCCGCCCCCTAGGTTTGACACGGCTGAGAACGTGGTGATCGTGGCGTCTCAGAAGCGTCCACTGGGCGGTCGAGAGCTCCAGCTGCCTTCCATGTCCATGCTGACATCAAAGACCTCCACCCAGAAGTTCTTCCTTCGGGTGCTGCAGGTTATCATTCAGCTCCGGGACGACACACGCAGAGCTAACAAGAAGGCCAAGCAGACAAGCAGGCTAGGTAGGCCACAGAGCCAGGTAGAGAGCCGAGTTTGTTGGCTCCGTTTCCTCACGGGGGAGGGGGGAGTCGATGCCTCATTCTCTGTGGCCAACTTGTTGCTTTTGGACAAGAGAGCTCCACGAGCACCCTGTGGTATTGTGGTCACCAGCCAACATGGCTTCCCCAGGGAATGCCCGTACCCTCTTTCCACGGCCCGAATGATCACCCGCCCTCTGCTTCCTATTCTCAGGTACCTCCAGCCTGGGCTCGGCTAGCAGCATCCAGGCAGCTGTTCGGCAGCTGGAGGCTGAGGCTGATGCCATTATACAAATGGTACGTGAGGGTCAAAGGGCGCGGAGACAGCAGCAAGCAGCAACGGTTAGCGTGATGCCTGAGGCCTTTCATTTGTTCATTTTCTTTTTCTTTCTTCATCTGCGCGTTTTTCTCCTTCCTCCACTTACCCTTGCCCCACCGCCCCGCCCCCACCCCAACTCTGTGCTTGTCCATGAGCTTTCCGTCCAGATGCTTCTAGGGAGCAAGGGGTTAAGTTTTGGTTCCTCATTTCTTCCTTTGTTTGGGCTCAGCCTCGCCCTACCGTAGCTGCCTCATTGAACCCTTTTGGCAGATTGCGGGTTTGGGTTCGGAGTTGGGGGGAGGGCTTCACCCAGAACAGCCTCCCTTTGTTTGGGCCTTTGGTGTCGGAGAGTCACCAGAAGCCCCTGGCCAGGCCTGAGTCTCTCGGGTCCTGGCACACTTGAGCACATGCCCCGATGCAAGCCTGAGGCCTCAGAGCACCAAAATCTCTGGGGGCCCCTCTCAGGAGGGCCACACGGTGGCTTCAGTCCAGATGGATGCACTCCTCTGCCCCCTCAACCCAGAAAAGAAGACGACTTTGAAGCCCGTACCCGGGAAGACTTTGTGCCAGTGTAGACTCCGCCCTTACGAGCCAGGAAGGGCAAAAGTGGTGGGGAGGAGTGGGCTGAAGGGCAAGAGGAACCGATAGACAGACTTGGCAGCCCAGCTCTGCGCACCTCCACAGCATTTTGAATGTCTCTCCCGATCAGGTTCTGGGTATTGGTAGAGGGCCAACGAAGGGTCATTCCTTACTTCTGGGAAGGGCCCTTGTTTAAGAAGGCGAGGACCCAGGCTCTCTGGTGACTCGTCCCGTTTCCCGTTTTGTCCAGTCGGATTCCAGCCAGTCTGAGATTGCTTCCCGGAGGGACGAGTCTCCCATGGATGTAGACCAGCCGTCCCCTGCTTCTCAGGATACACAGTCCATTGGTCAGTACTCTGCTGTTGTCCCTGGGATCCGGGAAGAAGGGCTTGGAACCTATTGGGGAGGGGAATGGGGCCTGTGTGTCCAGCCCTTTGGAGGGAGGATCCGAAAAGGCCTACAAGTCTGGCTGGAGAAAAACCTCTCCAGGGCTCCCCAAGGCCCTCTTGTGAAACAACGGTTCAGCTGGCCCTCGGCAAAAGGTCTTCTATCGGAGGCCTTCGGGAGGCGACGGCTCGGGCTGCCGGGAGCTCTTGGGAGTCTCTGGCCTTCAAGTATTTCTCCCCCAACCCAGGCTCTGAAGGCAGCCAACAGAGTGAGAAGGAGAAAGAGGAGAGACCCCCAGATCTGCCCCTGCTCAGTGAGCAGCTGAGTCTAGATGAACTGTGGGACATGCTTGGCGAGTGTTTGAAGGAGCTTGAAGAATCCCATGACCAGCATGCAGTGCTCGGTGAGTGCAAGTCAGCCACCTTTCCTTCCCTCCCCAGCCCCAGGTGGAAGTTTCAGCTGCTCATTTCCTCTTCTCCCCACCCCCTCACCAGTTCTGCAGCCTGCTGTCGAAGCCTTCTTTCTGGTCCATGCCACCGAACGGGAGAGTAAGCCACCTGTTCGAGACACCCGGGAAAGCCAGCTAGCTCACATCAAGGATGAGCCCCCACCGCTCTCCCCTGCTCCCTTGACCCCTGCCACCCCTTCCTCCCTGGACCCCTTCTTCTCCCGAGAGCCATCCTCTATGCACATCTCCTCCAGTCTGCCCCCGGACACACAGAAGTTCCTTCGGTTCGCAGGTGAGGGGGAGAGGAGGGCTGTTGTGCCCTGGGCAGCCTGTGGGCACAGTCAGGCAGCAGCACCCCATGTCTCCAAGTTCAGCCTGTCTTTTCTTAGTTGGAAGGTGGGAGACCAAATGGCAGGAAAGCAACAGGGGGGAGGGGAGAGGGAAAGAGGACAGCCAACTCCCCCGCCCACCCCCGCAAGGGTTTAAGCTAGGGATTGGCCAAAGGGCACATGGGTGCCCAAGCGCCTGGCCTTGACCCCTACTGTCTGCCCTCTCCTCAGAGACTCACCGCACTGTGCTAAATCAGATCCTTCGCCAGTCCACCACCCACCTCGCAGATGGGCCCTTCGCTGTCCTGGTGGACTACATCCGAGTGCTGGACTTTGATGTTAAGCGCAAGTATGGGACGGGATCTAGAAGAAGAGGGGGGGGGCGTCTGCCGTGCTCGGGGTGGAGAGAGGCGGGCGTGGGAACCAGACACATGCGCGTCGCTTACTTTTTCGTGCCTACCAGGGACTCTGGCCCTTGGTTTCTTTGGGGAATTTCTTTCGTCATTGCCATTAGCTTGGGGCAGCTTTCATCATTGGAGTGGGTGGATGACCCAGCGTGCTGAGGTGGGCCCTGGCAGTCCAGTCCTGACTCGGACGCTGTCTCGCTCCGTACCCTGGAGCGGGCCGCTGGCCTCGAAGTTGCCTTCCGTTGCGCCTGTATGTCGCATAGCCCGGGCCCTAGAATGTCTCACTGAGGTTGGAAGGGACATCAGGAATGTGCCATTAACCTCTACGGTCCCGCTGGCTCCCTGGGCCTTCAGCAGGTAGTTCAAGGCCCTGTTGGCAGCACTTTCTCTGAGCCTGTGGCTCTGGCCCCATGACCGTGGAGGAGGGTTCAGCGCTAAACCCCGTCCGTGAGACTTCGTGGAACTCTTCACGTAGAGTCTTGGACTGCATCCTCAGAAGCCCCCCCCCCCCCCCCCTCGCTTCTTGTTCATGGTTCCTGTTGCTCTCCGGCCAGCCTCGCTGTTCATTCTGAGCCCCCTCCTTCCCGTGTTCCCATGTGATGACCAGACTCAGTTCGAGACCTCCTCTCTGCTCCCCAGATATTTCCGCCAAGAGCTAGAACGTCTAGACGAGGGACTCCGGAAAGAAGACATGGCTGTGCATGTCCGCCGGGACCACGTGTTTGAAGACTCTTACCGAGAGCTGCATCGAAAATCTCCTGAGGAAATGAAGAATCGACTGTGAGGCACTGGGCAAATGGGGAGGGAGGAGGGGCCCGCGAGGCGCCGTTTGACAGCTATCCCTCGGCCGGTTCATTTCATCTCGTTTCATTTTGCATTTTGGGGGGAAACCGGAAGGAAGCAGCTTAGTGTACAGATTTCCTGACTGCTCCCCAGAAGGAGAGATGATTGGCCTGCTTGACCCCGAGGTGCCTCAGAAATAGCTCAGGCCTCAGGCTTCCATTTAGGAAGGGCTGTGGCCGCTTGCTGTAGCCAGTGGCGAGGTTTCGAGGGCTCTGGCCACCAAGGCAAGCTCATTTGTGTTGGGAGTTGAAGCAGCATTTTTCTCCTAGGTTGGAGAGTTCTAGGCCCAAATTTGAACCTTCTGCTGCTCAGTTTTCCCACCTCCCAAACGAGTACGTCTGACTGACTTTTTCAAGAGGGGCCAAAGGAAAGGCAACGCTCCTCTGGCAGTCTGTTTCTAAGGCAACTCTTTCGAGGTTACATTGGATCGCGCCCGTCAGATTTGCCCGTCGCTGGGCTAGACGGTTTCCGAGGGGCCTTCCAGCTCTGGGGAGCCACTACCAGTCTCTCGGCTGGTCGTGCTCACAGAGGGACGGACTCTCTGGGCGTTGTTTCCAGGACTTAATGAATGCTGGGATGCAGTGATGGATGCGGGCTTTCCTCTCCCTCCTCCCCCACACCAGGTACATAGTGTTTGAAGGAGAAGAAGGCCAGGATGCTGGGGGCCTCCTTCGGGAGTGGTACATGATCATCTCCAGAGAGATGTTCAATCCCATGTATGCCTTGTTCCGGACCTCGCCTGGTGACAGGGTCACCTACACCATCAACCCCTCCTCCCACTGCAATCCCAACCATCTCAGCTACTTCAAATTTGTCGGGCGAATTGTGGCCAAAGCCGTGTACGACAACCGACTACTGGAATGCTACTTCACCAGGTCTTTCTACAAACACATCCTGGGCAAGTCTGTCCGGTGAGCAAATAGGCCCCCCCTCCCTGGGTCAACCTCCTGGGCCAGGTCTGGCCTCGTTCCCGGATCCCTGGCTCCTCGCGCCCTTCTCCCAATAGCGGCTCGTGCTTGTTTTTAGGTACACAGATATGGAAAGCGAGGACTACCACTTCTACCAAGGCCTGGTGTACTTGCTGGAAAATGACGTCTCCACTCTTGGCTATGACCTCACTTTCAGCACTGAGGTAACTGTGGGGAACGTTGCGCTGGGCAGTTTTATAGCTGAGGAAACTGAGGCAGAGAGAGGTTGAAGTGTGGTTTGCCCGGGGTCACGTACTCGATGTCTGAGGCTGGGCTTGAACTCGAGCGGTCCAGTGCTGTGTACACGGTGCCATTGCCTCGATGCCTCAAGAGAAACCATTCTCCAGTTCTCTTATCTCTTTAAGGAAACAAAAGCCTGGAAAAGCAAATGGCCTGGGAGCGGGGTGGTGCCATGGTGACACCCCGGCACTGCCAGGGGGAGGTGGGAGAAGCTCCGTCACCTGGCGATTGTGGTCTCGTTTAAAGGTTCAAGAGTTTGGAGTCTGCGAGGTTCGGGATCTGAAGCCGAACGGAGCGAACATCCTGGTGACGGAAGAGAATAAGAAGGAATACGTGCACCTCGTGTGCCAGATGAGGATGACAGGTGTGTGCTGTGACTCCCGGACAAGGCCCCTCCCGAGCTGCGCTTAGCCGGGGCGGAGGGTGTCCGAGATGTAGAGGCAAGGGGTTCCCTTGCGGGTGACGTCGGGCCTTTTCTTTCACGCAGGAGCCATCCGAAAACAATTGGCAGCCTTCTTGGAAGGTTTCTATGAGATCATCCCCAAACGCCTCATTTCCATCTTCACCGAGCAAGAGCTGGAGCTGCTCATCTCGGGGCTGCCCACGATAGACATTGACGACCTGAAATCCAACACCGAGTATCACAAGTACCAGTCCAACTCCATCCAGGTGAGCGTCGCTTCCTGGTCGGCCCGGGTTTTCTTTGGCTGCTCCGACGAGGACGCTAGAGCCCACCCGGCCCGAACCTTACTGCCTCCTCTCCAGAGGAGGAGAAGCTGGGCTGCGGTGTGGGTGAGCAGGGGCCTGTCCCACGTGCCTCCGTGGTAGCTCCCCATGTGGTTGGGAGCTCCTGAAAGCTTGGGGGACCCTCCTCCTCTGCCTCTCTCTCTGCATCCCCGTGCCTGGCGGTGACTCGAGGCTGAGAGTGGAGATGGCGGACGAGGGGGGGCCGAAGATGAACTGCCCCTGACTGCCACCCCCCACCCTTTGTTGCTCCTCCCTTTAGATCCAGTGGTTCTGGCGGGCGCTGCGCTCTTTCGACCAGGCCGACCGGGCCAAGTTCCTCCAGTTTGTGACAGGCACCTCCAAGGTGCCCCTCCAAGGTTTTGCGGCACTCGAGGGCATGAATGGCATTCAGAAGTTCCAGATCCACCGAGATGACAGATCAACGGACCGGCTGCCTTCAGCCCACACATGGTAAGGATGGTGGCGTGATGGCGGGGGGGATCATAGGGTTAACAAGATCGCCCGCTCACTCCGCTCCCATATTTTTTAGTTTTAATCAGCTGGACCTGCCAGCCTACGAGAGCTATGAGAAGTTGCGCCATATGTTGCTGTTGGCCATTCAGGAGTGCTCCGAGGGCTTTGGGCTGGCTTAGACCCAATGGGCTTGGCGGCTGCTTCTTCTGCCACCGCCGCCGCCGCCACCAACGACACCAACACCAACCGCTGCTGCCGCCGCCGCCACCACCCTGTTATTTTTGTCTACTGTCGGACTTGGGGATAGGGAGAGAGGAAGGAGGAGGGACGAGCCCTTCCACACCAGACCCACCAAAACGTTCTTCGAACCTCAGAAGGAAACTCGAGCAGTAATCGACCTTTGTGCTCCCCCTCCCCCAGTGCGCTCACCCCATCTGAGGAGTGGCGGCGGCCACTTCGGGCCCTGCGCTCGCTCGCTCTGTTGAAACTTGAAGCGTTCGGATGGGGGGAGAAGCGGAAGAGGAGAGAGATATATATACACGTATATATATAGTTTGGGTTCTGTTTGCATTTCTTAATTCGTGCTTGGAATGTGTTGGTGCGCTCACGCACATCGAACCAGTCAGTGTGAGGGGATCGGCCTTGACCTCCCTGGCTCCAGGTGAGGGTTACAATAAAGAGCTCTTGGCAAGACCTGCGTCTCCCAGAGCCTGTTTCTTCTGCTCTCCTCCCTGCCGCCAGCTTTCTAGTCCATCGATCCTGGCTTTCCTCCAGAAAGGGGAGATGGGCTGCCTCCAGGGGCCCACAGGGGACCGGGGGGGGGGGGGGGGGGTCAGGATTGGCTCTGCCTTTCCACTTTCTGCTTTGTATTTATTCACTGGACTCTGAAAAAAAGAGAAGCTGCATAAAATCTTGGGATTCGGCTAAAACAGTTGGATGGTGTTGGGGGGAGGGCAGGGTGTGCCCGATGGCTCCTTTGTGAAATCCATGGGAAAGCCCCTTCTGGCCCCCTCCTCTGACCCGAGTAGCGGTACCCACTGATCGGTATTGACTGAATTACTGTTGGGGGGGTGGGGGGGAGCGACAAACCAAACACCTCAATAAATCTTTTGTGAGAGTGTGGGAGTGTGTGCGTGTCTGTGTGTAGCGGTCTGTGAGAAGGGATCGCCGCCGCTCCGCGCACGCTGCCCTTCTTGCCTCCAGATCCTTGGGAAGGGTCTCTGGGCTCCCCCCAGGCTATAAGCTAGAGCTGGGCCAGAGACACCCAAGAGCAGTGGCCATGGTTGCTTCCCGGGCCCTGGCTAGTGGTGGCGGTGACCTGATTGCAACAGCTGGTGGGCCTCTTGGGTGGAGTAGGCCAAGCACCCATGCCGGGCCTTCCTTCCCCGACCCCTGGTGGGAACCCACCTCGGTCCCGTCCCCAGATGTTGGGGGGGGGGGAGTCAAGAAGCTCCTTGAACAAAGGCCTGACCCTTGCTCTCCCTGCCCGTCACCTGCCACTTGTGCTGTGCTCTGTGAGCAGTGAGTCTGTGTTCCCTTGTTGCACAGCCCCGCATGGGAGAGCCCAGCACACACAGTCTCTCGGGCCCCGGCTTCTCTCTCCAGTGGAGATTCGTCCCGTGCCATGCTGGGCCTCGTGGCTGCCAGCCTAGCAGTAGCAGTTGGGATCTCTTCGCTATCACAATCTGGAGCGCTCTGGGCCTATGACACCCCCCCCCCCCTTCTCCACGGTGCCTGCCCTCTGCCCAGCAGCCCGGCGGGAGGGCTTTCTCGGGGTGGGGGAACACCCCCAACATTTGGGAGAAGCTGGGGGGCGGCCATTACTGATCTAGATTTTGCCCGAGAACAGGGTGGGAAGAGAAGGGAGGGCCTCAGCCAGGAGGGGTGTTGGAACTCCTGAGAAGTCGGCCGGAGGGGCGAGGTGATCGATGCCCAGAACAACCGGGTACGCGTAGCGAGGGTGGGCATCGTGTCCACCTGTCCCGTTCTTCCCTTGCCCAAATGGAAACATGCCAGACCGGGGTGAGGGCAGGAGAGCCAGCACAAGTCGGCCTTAAGTAAAGTCACCGGATTTGGATCAGCCATCAGGTAGTCAAAACCCACGGACTGGGACGAGCCCTTTCGGTCCCTCTCTGGCCGCACCTCTAGCACGGAAAATGAGGGGGTTGGCAAGCTGTACGGGGCCAGCTCCTAAGTACGACCAGCGTGTGCTGGTGGCCTAGGCCACTCCGAAGCTCAGGCAGGCACCCCTAGTGCTGCTGAGGCCCGGGGATGCCCACCCACGCTAGAAAACGGGGGTGGGGGCTGCTAGCTACCTGAAGTCTTCAGCCAAGGTTGGTGCCTAGAGATCACTTCCGAGGACTTCCCCAATAGCAAAAGCTTTCTTCCCCGGCTCCCGGAGGAAGGAGGAAGGCCTTGGCTTCCGGCCCCGACGCGAGGCAGGAAAAGGAAAGCGGGTTTCTTGGTTCGGTTTGCTTTGGTCCTGCAGGCTTCCTCACTTGACTCCCAGAGTCCCGGAGTCTTCCCTTGGCCGGAAAGAGCTGGAAGTCGCCGTGGCAGCTGCGGCTGGGGAGGGTCTCCACAGCACAGGAGGGCAAAGAGCCGGTGAGGCAACACTACCCCATCCAGGGGCTGCCTGGCATGTCTTCCTGGCCCAGCACACCATCTGTCAAAAGCAAGACCATGGCTGGGGCCGTTCGGCCTGTGGGGGCACCGGGTAAGGGAGACCGAGCCGGGAATGCAGCAGACAGAGGAGCCGTCACCCCGCTAGGGACAGGGGTCCCTCTTGTATCAGGCTCATGGAGTGAGCGAGACAGGAGCCAGAGGGTGTCCGAGGAAAGGCCGACTGGGATTGGGAGGTGCTCCTGGCCGCAGACAGGGCGGGAAAGAAGCCAGTGCCAGCCAGGAGCCTACCCCACCCCCCAAAGCCACCAGCCCTAGCCCGCTCTCGCAAGATTCCAGGGGAGAGGCCCTGACAAAGAAGAGGGTCCTCACGGGGGCCCGCATTCTCTCCAAAGGGCCACCACATCTAGAGTCTAGGCCGACGAAGGTTCGTGGAGGACGGCAGGCATCAGAGGTGGGCAGTTTCCACTTGGGCAGCAAAGGGCCCTGTTTCTCAAGACTCGGCCTGACTGACTTCCCCCCAATGGGCCCAGCTTGGCCATTGTCCTGGCCCTGCTCCATGTCCTCCCC
>NC_058136.1:62507261-62514000 GCF_016433145.1 Gracilinanus agilis | reverse complement strand
TGGGGGGACCGGGAGAACCCTGTTTTTGGAGAGATGGAGACGGGGAGCTCAGCGGCCCATCCAGGGCTCCTGGGGTGTTGGGACTCGGGTGAATCCGGGCGCTAGGTTCGGGGCTCGTCAAGGAGCCCGGTCTAGGGGGAGCCGGGGAGCCGGGATCGCCCCGGGACGAGCTTTTTGGCTTGGCAAGCGACAGAGCTCCAGCCTGGGGCGTGACAGAAGTCACTGGCGTGACGGGGCCCGCGCCGGGAGGGGCCGAGGAGCCAGGCGTGGGGGACGGGGGGGCTCTGGCTTTCGCGGACCGTGGATCGCCGCGAGCCGGCTTCGCCCGGGGGATAGGCGGAGGCGCGTCCTGTTCGGTCCCCCTGGGGCTCCCCGCTTCGGCCGAGGTCGGAGGTCTCGGGGGCTTCCCGGTAGTCACGGGGGCGCGCGTGCTTGTGAGGGTCAGACGCGGGCCCGGTTCCCCTTCGTCCTCCTCTTCTGGCCTCACCACAACGAGGGAGGTCAGGGGCGTCACGAAGTGGAAATGCAGAGAGAGGTTGAGGGCCACCGCCGAGGCGTTGGCCTCGAGGCGGCCCTCCAGCAGGCGCTGAATGGTCACGTAGGCCCAGAGGCGGGGGAGGAAGCCTCGGCCCAAGGCAGGCTCCCCTTGGGACGGGCAGCCGGACGCCGGCTCCCCGCCACTGGCCGCCTCCTCCCGCCAGGCTGCCGTGAACGGCTGGTCGTGTGGGCCCCGGGCCTCCAGGCGCACCCGGAGCTCAGGCTCCCCTTTGGCCAGCTGGCCCACCACCAGCAGCTCAGAGCCCTCGAAGTAGTTGGGGAAGTGGCTCCGGGGCGGACTGGCGGCCCCGGCCCGCCTGGCCTGATAGTGGAGGTGGATGTCCGAGAGCAGCGGGGAGGCGATGCGGTCGTAGAAGCCCTTGAGCTGCGAGGCGGCGTCGCGGTCCTCGCGGATGCGGTGGGCGGTGCCTCGGTTCTCCAGCGAGAGGCGGCGTAGAAGGGGCAGGTCGGCGTCGTCGCCCAGAGCCAGGCCGAAGAGGGCCGCCCGGCCGGCCAGGGCCCTCCGGGCGTTGGCGAGGACACGGGCAGGCGAGGTCACTCCTGCCGTGGGCTCCCCGTCGCTGAGGAGGAGGATCAGACGAGCCTCTCCCGAGGGCGCCGCCGTGCTCTGGTTCAGGGTGGAGGCTGCCGCCAGGAGGGCCGCGTTCATGTCCGTCCCTGGGGGAAGGCGGAAGGCTGGCACGAGGAGGCGACTCCCCAGCCCCAGCCCCCACTCCCCGCCTCGAGGCCGGGCCTCATTCTCAGGCCCTCGGCCTGCTGCCACCCTCTTTCGGTCTCTGGTTTCCCAAAGCGGGTCATTCCTGGCATCCGGGCCAAGGGGGGCGGGACTGAGCCCTCTGCCCCTCCCGCGAGGCCTCCCGTGTGCTCTCCGGTGGGTTCCAGAGGGCCCGAAGCGAGGCCCAGAGAGAACGGGGCGATGTTAGGCACGGAAGGGGGCGGGGCCTCGGAAATCCCTTGGTCCGACCCGTCCTGTCCGCCTCCGGCCTTGCCCGGAACCCCGGCCGGACCCTCCTCACCATCTTCTCCTTGAGGGGGCTGGACTCGGGGCCACGCGGGGCGGCCCTCAGACCGACTCGCTCACGTCGCGGAGCGCGCAGGGACATTTGGGGCCATTCGGCGAACAGAGCGCCGACACCTGAAGCCGGGGCCGACGGGGAGCGCGAAGGGTTACCTACGTACATCTGGCTGCCTGCATCCTGCCCACGTGGGCCTTGGCTCTTTGTATGTTCCGAGGCGTGGCCTGGACGGAACCGGCAGCCCTCCAGACGTGCGCGGTGTCGGAGAAGGTGACGATGTTGAAGCGGTCCTCCGGGCGCAGATCCCCCAGGATCACGTGCATGGCCTTCTTCGTCTGCAGCAGAAGCACACAGAGGGAAGCCGTTTCTGAGCCCGTTGTCCCTGCCGTCGGGACAGCTAGGCAGCACAGCGGACAGGCCTGCGGCGAGGAAGACCCGGATTCCGGCCTGGCCTCGGAGACTTCCTAGCCGTATGACCCTGGGCAAGTCCCGTCGCCTTGTTTGCCTCAGTTTCCTGATTGGGAAAGTGAGCTGGAGAAGGGAATGGAGAACCATGCCAGGATCTCTGCGAAGAAAACCCCCAACAGGGCCACGAAGAGCCAGACACGACTGGCGTACAACAACAATCTGCTGCCGGGCCTCGTTCTTCTCCCCACCTGCCTCCTTCAGGCAGCCCTCCTTGACCACTCTTGGGCCACGACTCGCCCTCCCTCCCCGCTGATTCAGATTTGGAAGACGAGCCACCTTCCACCCCATAGGATAGACGCTCAAAGGGTCGGGACGGGCCCTCTTTAGAGGGAGAAAGCGAAACTAGCTGTGGCGGAGCACGTGGCGAAAAATGCTCCGAATCGCCGCCGAGGCGCGAAGAGGCGAATGAAAGCACCCGGCGCGTCCCGCCTTCCACTTGCCCTTCGGCCAAGGCTGGCAGGAAAGGAAGGAAAGTGGCCAACACCGGAGGGCCCACTCGCGCCTCACCGACGGGCCGGCCAGTCTGGAAAACAGTTTGGTGCCCCGACTCCAGGGCGAGCCCAGCAGCCGCAACTGCAGACACTGGAGGCTCGGGGCGCGCCTGCCCGTCGAGGGCGCCGAGGCACGCTCTGCCCTACGGATGCGACGGGCTCAGAGGGAAGGCGGCAGAGGGAGGAGGGCAGGGCGGGGCCACCGTCTCTTTCCGAGAGTCGAGCGCGGATCGCGGCCGTTTCGGCAAACTCGTCCCGACGGTTCGCTTGGGGGGCAGCGGGAGACAGAGACAGAGACAGTCGGCGCCGGGCTCCCTGCCTACCTGCTCGCCCACCCACCCACCCACTAGGCTCCCTCCTCCAAGTTCCGGCAACAAACGATGCAAACGAGTGGCGTCTCTAAAGCGCGTGAAGGGTGGCAAAATGCTTTGCGAGCGCCCCTTCATCTGATCCTCATGACGATCCCTGTCTTACAGATACGGAAACCGAGGCGGTCAGCGGTCAAGTGACCTGGCCAAAGCCACCTAGCCAGTAAGTCCTCCAAGTAGGTCTTGAACTCCAGGCTTCCTGACTCCAGGCTCAAAGCTCGATGCACTGGGGCACCATTCAAGAGGGTTCCGTTTCCCCCTTCCTGTGGCCCACCAGCCCGAGCCGTCACTGTAACACGTGCTCAGGCCCACTCAGGCCTTCTCTGTCTTTCCTTGACCAGCTCCCCTTGGATCGATACCACACACGTGCTGGTTCCGAGGAAGAGGAGAGGTAAGGCCTAGGCAGTTTGGGTGAAGGGACTCGCCCAGGGTCACCCAGCTAGGAGGTGTCCGAGGCCAGACTGGAACCCAGGACCTCCCGTCTCCGGGCCTGGCTCTCGATCCACTGAGCTACCCAGCTGCCCCCTGCCGGCTGTAAGCCTTTAAATTGCTTCCCAGTTCCCAGCCTTGGTTTCCTCCGCTGTCCAACAGACGGGGCGCCCCTCCCGCCCCAGGTCTAGGATGCGCAGAAGCGCCGAGCGCACGGCCCCTCCCGAACCCCCCGAGCGCTCCCCGACTTTGGACCTGGGAGCCCGACGTTTTTGGCCCCGAGTAGAAGCCATTCGCATCGGAAGCCGCCTCAGCGGGTCAGGCGGTGCTCGCCACGTGCTGGGCTCCTTCGCCACTAGCTCGTGTGATTTCCAGGCTCGCCAAGCGTGCCGCTGAGAGGCGAGGTCCTGGGGCACGCGCCCATCCGTCGCTCTTTGGGGCTGCTCGCAGAGCCGCTGCTGGAAACGAGGCGACTCCCCGAAAGACGGCGGGAGAGGCGGGGCGAGAGGCTCCGCGACCAATAAGATACAGACGTGTGGAGCACGAAAGGTCTCGGCGGGGCGTGCGGACCATCCGGTGACTGATGTGCGTATGCGTGCGCATGCACACACGTGTCTGTAGATAGGCATGTATACCACGAGGGGGTACGAGTGGTAGGTTGGCCATGCGAATGTGTCATGTGAGACGTGTGTGTGTGCATGTCTGTGTGCTTGTACACGGCATGATGTGGAGGGCATGTGTATGCCCAAGTATATGTGGTCTGTGAATGTGTATGGCATATGTGAGTGAGTGTTTGTATAGGTTTGGCATGTATGCACACGTGTATTGGTGCAAACACACCTGTGTACAACCACGCACATACTCATATGCATTTGTGCATACATACATGCATGCATGTTTGCATGTACACGTGTGGTGGCATGGGGTGTGCGTGTGTGGTTTGTGTGTGCATGTATGTGAGGTGTGTTTGTGTGGTATAGAAATGGAATACGTGCATGGTATATGTTGTGTGTTCACATGTATATATGGATGCAGCATGTATATATGGTGTTTGTGCATGGGTGTGTGTATATGTGTGTACACATGTGTAGGTGTTTATGTGTCTGTGGGTGTTCATGCATGCATACACATTGTGAGTTTGAGTGTATGTGGTGTGTATGTTGTGGCATGTCTCTGAGTGTGTGTGTATATATATGCACGGGTGGGTGTGTTGTGTGCTTGCAGGTGTATGGGTGTGGTGGCTCATGGGTGCACACCCACACGTTCATGTATACATGCATGGCACGCACATGCGGGTGCTGGCCCCATACCCAGGAAGTTCATGTTTGTGACATGTGTGTTTATAGGTGGGTGTGGTGCAGGGATACATGCATGTGCACGTTTATGTGTGGTGTGTGCAATGGTGTATGTATGCCTGTGTGGTGTGTACGAGAATGTGCGGTGTTCATGTGTAACGTGTGTGTCATCGTGTAACTACAAGTGCATTCGTGTGTGTGTGTTTGCACCTGTGCAGTGTCTCTGTATATGTTTGCATGTTCATGTGTATTTGTGCATGCCGCATGTGATATCTGCATGGCTGTGGGCAGTGGACAAAGCAGTGCACATGTCCACCCAATGCATGACTACACATGTATTTGTGCGTGTGTGTATTTGTGTGTGTTGTATACATGCACATGTGTGTGGGGCACACATCCATGTGCACCTGGAACGAGTGTATGGTGTGTGTGCCCTTGTGTGTATGGTGTTCATGTGCATGCATCTGTTTATGTAGGAGCGTGTGTATGGCGTGCGCGTTTGTCATGTGTGTTTGTATATGTGGCACGTGTCCCCATGTGCATTTGTGTCAAGTGTCGCCCGCCGGTGCCTCCGTTTGTGTGCACGCGTGTGGCCCGGGAAGGTCCATTCGGCGCACCGTGGCGGAGAACGAACGGCTCGGCCAGTTCCTTCGGAACCCCGAGCGGCGGTTCCCCGGCCTTTGGCTGCCGGGTCGGGCGGCTCGCTCGATCCCGCCTGGCCTCGGCCTCCCCGAGAAGGGCTAGAGGGGACGAGGGACGCCTCGGCTTTCTGCCGCCCGGCCTTCGGGGCACAACAGAGGCGTGAGGCGTTCCGCCCCGTGGGCAGCCGGGGCTCGGCCTTTAGAAGTGCCGCCCGGTCGGCGGAAGGTTCTCCGGATCTCTGGAACTCTGCCCGGGCCCTTGGTGCCCACGCTCTCGGATCCAGGCCTGGAACTCGGGGAGGTTTCGCCAGCGGTCGGCCCGGGCGACCGTCGTTACCTGTTTCAGCTTCGTGCCGGTCATGGAGCCGCTGACGTCGATCACAAAGACGACGTTTTTCGGCAGCCGAGGCAGGTCTCTGGGGGCGAAGTAGTGAACGAAATAGCCGTCGTGGATCTGCAGACAGACACGCAGGCCGTCAGAGGGCCGGAGGCGGGGACGGGGAGCCCCAAACCCAGGGATCCGCCGAGAAAGCGCGAAGCCAACGCCATCGTTGCAGGGGCTTCCCTGGGGATACCGAGTCACGCCAGCAGCAGAGATGGCCACTGGGGGCGGGGGTGCCAGCGACGGCTGGCTTGGGGCGGACAATGGCGAGCGTGCCCACTGTGGATGGGGGCCTGTGGGAGGAGGCCAGCGAGCCCTAGCGGCATCCCGAGCTCGCGTGTCCCGGGGACGTCCTTGGGAGCGGAGGGGCCCGGATCACCTGCACGTCGCCGATGGCGTCCTTCATGGTCACGTCGTACTGGATCACGAAGTCCCCCGCGATGCCCTGGCTGGAGTAGGCGGCCTGCTCGCTCGGGCTGGGCGTGAAGGTGACACGCGCACAGGTCTCCCCCTTCTCGATCCTGGTGGATGCCGGCTCGGCGCCTTCACCTGCATGGGGCGACAGGACCCACCCAGCCCGGGGCTCAGGGAAGAAGGGACGCAACGGGGAGGGAAGGGAGGCCCAGCCCCCCCTCATCCTAGGGGTCCCCGAGTCTGAGCTCTTGGCCACACGGTGACCCGCCTGGTTCTCCGACCAGTCCGTGGCTTGCGGGAGGGGGCTGCTCATTTCTCCCAGAACGGAGAGTCCCCGGAAGGCGGGGATCCCTCTTCTTCCTCTTTCCCGACTCTTGACCCCCATGGCCCAATCCCTAACCCTTAGGCAACCCAGCCCGACCCAAAGACTGCTGCCTCAGGGACCCGCATGTCCTCGTCCCAGGGAAGAGGGCAGACTCGGTCAGCTCGGGCTTTGCTAGAAGGCGAACGTGTCCCCTCGGAGCCAAAACAGCAATGAGGCTGGGGGGGGGGGGCGGCTAACGTTGGCCCTCCTCCCGACCCATCCCCCTTCCCACCTTTCGTGGCTCGTCCGGGCCGTCGGGACCGAAGGGTCTCCGCAGGGTGGTGCCCCTTCCCATGCCGCCCCCCCCCCCCCC
>NC_058136.1:62497396-62507180 GCF_016433145.1 Gracilinanus agilis | reverse complement strand
GACCATCCCCACTCACACGGATCCCATCTTCCAGCCAAAATGGATTCTTACCCAGCAAGACCCTAAACTTGACTTTCTTATCTCCTGACTCCATACATTTGCCAAGCGGCACAGTGGAAGGAGCAGTAGGCCCGGAGCCAGGGCGAGCCGAGTTCAAATTTGGCCTAGACGCTGCCTAGCTGTGTGATCCTGGGCAAGTCACCGAACCTCTGTTTGCCCCCCTTCCCTCAACAGAGATCGTAAGAGCGGCTTCCCCCAGAGTTTTTAGGAGGACGAATGAGGCAACGATGTGAAGCACTTGATTCCCAGGAAGCGCCTCATATATAGCCATATTATAGCAGCCATCACTGCAGGGCCGGCGCTTTCACAGGCCTGGAATTCCCCGCTTTGGAGAGAGTCCTTGTCCTCAGGGCGTTAGAGCTCAGTGCGTGCGAGTGTGCGCATGTGTGCGCGTGTAGCAGTGGGTGCGTGTGCGTGTGCGCGTGTGTGCGTGTGTGCGTGTCGGGGGGGGGCAGCAGTACACGTATAGGGCCTCACAGAATAGACAAGCAAGCCTCAGAGGCCGAATTAGCCTTGGAGAAAGAGCTGGAGACGAAGCCCGCCATCCCATGTGTGGCCCCGGAGGAGATTCCAACTCAGGCCGCCACCTCCGTCCAGATGGGCTGGAACGGAGAGCGGCTCCAGGAGGAGCTGAGGCCGTCCGGGCCGTCCGCCGGTGCCCCTCGGCCCCCCCACCTTTCCCTCCTCCGGCTACTCGGCCCCAACCCTGGCCTTCTTTCGGCTCCGCGTGGTCAGGGGAGCGGAAGGAGAGGACCCAGCGGGGAGCCGCGGAACCCCCTGCCTGAACGTGGTCTTTCCGTGTTTCCGCGGGGGCCTCCCGGCCCGCCTCGCCCGGCACGTACCCCTAACGACGTTGGTCAGCAGGTGGCTGGTCTGGAGGGGCAGCACGCGGACGTGGTCGATGCCGGTCCTCTCCCACACGGTCACTTCCACGCTGAGGTCTGGCACCACTTGGCCAGGCCTGACACTCACGGCATGCTGGTAGCGCCCCAGGAGGCGGGGGAGCAGTTGCTCGTAGGTCAGGCTGAACGTCACCTGCCCACCCCCGGCCACGCTTGTAGAAATCCGGAACTTCTCGACCTCGTCGCCCCTGGGCGGTGGCGAGAGAATCCGTCAGCGGCATTTTTTCCTCCCCGGACTCGGTGGCGCAGGCCGAGCGCGCTCCTCCGCTTTCCTGGCTGGGTCCCGGAGTGTCCCGCCCGCCCTGCCGCCCTCCCTCGGAGCTGCTCCTTTGCCAGCTCACCCTAGGCCGGCTGCGGCCCCGGCCCCGCCCCACCTCCAAAAGAGGCGAGCAGGAAGCCCGAGCTTCGCTAACCTCTGAGCGGGGGTCGGGAGCCTCCATTGCGGAGGCCAATGGGCCGGAGACGCATCACTCAAGCCACCGAAGTTTACCGGCTGAGAGATGGCCACCCGGACTTGGGGGAAGCCAAGGGCCGCTCTAGGGCAGACTTCAGGCTACTGGCCGTCCGGAAGGCCCGTTTGGAGAACCTCACTTACCGGCTAGCCACATGGGCGGCGGTTTGCCCTCGCTTCCGGGCTTCCTCGTACATCTTCTTGGCCTGCTGCCTCTCTTTGACCTGAGCTGGGTAGACCCTGCCATCGACGGTCCTGCGTGGGGAGGGGGAGTCGAGAGATTCCGGAACTTTCCGAGCTCTTCCGGCCCTCGGGAGCCCGGAAGAACGACCGCCCTGACGCCCAGAGAAGACGCCCAGGGAAGACAAGAGGGCGAGTGCCGGCCGGCCGGGAGCCAGGCTCACTGGCCTCTGCCGAGCCCCCCCTTCCTGCATGGCCCGCTCTAAGCCACCACCGTTCTGCCAACGAGTGAACCGAGGCTTTCTCAAGATGGCACCGAATTTTCTGAGAAAGCAGCGCGCCAGCGAGATGCCCTCCGAGGGGCTTCGTGCTGTTTGGTGCCGCCTCCCTTCTTTTTGCCACGCTCCTCTGCTCAAGAACCTCCCGAGGCTCCCCACCGTCTCCGGGGTAAAGGGCAGACTCTTCAACCCGACAGTCCAGGTCCTTCCCCAGGCGGTCCCAGCCTTCTTCAGAGCACATGTTCTCATCGGCCCAGCCCATGCCGTGCACAGTCAAGAGGTGATTCCTTCTCCCTGGGGATCCCAGCTCTTCCCCGTGGCGAATTCCTCCCATGATTAGGAATAGCCGCCCTCCCTAGAGTCCTTTCCGGGCTGATCTGGTCTGGAACTATTGTCACCGCAACCCCCCTTTAGCTCCCAGAATCCCGTCTGCGGCTCTCAAGGTTCACTGGCCCTCAGGGTCGCCCGAGCGCCCTTCCACCTGCGAGCCCGCCCTGAGCCTTCGAGCTCCAGCCTTGTGCCGCCTCCCTCCTCCCTGCGCCCCCCCCCCCCCCAGACTCACATGGTAAAGTTGGAAATGAAGGCCAGGCTGGGCAGATCCAGGTCAAAGACGGCCTCCAGGGCCTCAGGGTGTGGGTTGGCCATGACAGACACAACGCGGGTGCGGCTATAGCGGGACACTATGGCCGAGCTGATGGAGAAGCTGGTGACAGTAAGCTGGAGGGCGGAAGTCGAGGCGTCAGAAATGGAGGCATTTCCTGGGAGTCCCGGAAGATGAGGCCTCAGACTCCCAGAGACGCTGGAGAACTCCCAGGACCCTCCACTGGAAGAGCGTTCGCCCCGGAGGAGGGGTGAGGGGCCAGGGCTTCAGGTGGCACAGTTCCCAGGGCCCTCCACGAGACGCCGGGAGCTTCTCTGGGTCGCCTCCCCTGCCCACGGCCTTGGTTTTTCTCTCCTTACAATGTAGCAGGGCCCGGCGGCCCGGCTGGTCGCTCAGGATCCAGCCTGTGCTGCTGGGCTGCGTGTGGGGGTTAGGGCTAGGGCTGGGGTCGGCTCTGGGGCTCGCGGACTCACCTCTCTGTGGGCCCTGAGGGTCCCCACGACTTGCCTGAAGTTCAGGGCGACGAGTATTGCCAGAGAGAAGCGGAGCCACCCCGGGACTCGCAGCGGCTCCATCCTCTCCGCCGTCCTTCCCCAGACACCTTTGCACTGGGAAGCCCACAGGAATTTTCCTTTGACTCTCCCTTCTCTCCCTGGGCGGGCGCGTGGACAAGGAAGGGCTTTCATTCGCACACAAGCGGGGATTGTCTAGCCCTGGCCCAGCCGGGAGCCGCCTCTGGCTTGGGCTTGCCTTCCCTCCTCCCTTCGAGCCCCAGCCAGGTCTCCTCCGTCTGTCTGTCCGTCTCCTCCTGGCCCCTCCGCCTTCGTCCTCTTACACGTCTTACTCGTGTCTCGGTCTGCGCCCAGCCGTTGCCGCCCTTCTCCCCAGCTCTCTCCCCAGCCTTCCCCTCGTCCTTCCTCTTGGTTTCCCTCCTCTTTGCCCAATTCCCTCGGACTCTCCCCGTCGCCCCTTCTCTCTCTTCTCTGTCTCCCAGCGCCCCACCCGCCCTGGTCTTTGTCCGTCCGTCCGTCCGTCCGTCTATGCCACTTGGCGTCCTTCCCTCTTTCCTGCCCTCCTTCCTTTGCAGTCTGCCAGGTGGAATGTGCCTCTTTGCTGTGTGTCTGTGGGTCTTGTTGGAATCCCTTCCCCGTCTATAGCCCTCCCCGTGCCCCCTTCTATTGGGCCAGACTACCCGTCCCCGTTCCTCGGATCCCTGCTCTCGTCCGTGGTCCTCTTCCACCTCCTCCTGCTCCGCCGGTCTTTGGTCCGCCTTCGTCTCCTTGCTGCATCTCCCTCCTCCCCTGGCGGCCCTCTCAGGCTTCGGCCCTGGACGTCGGCCCGCGTGTTCATCTTTCCTCCCTCGCCCTGTTTCTTCGTCCCCCCGGTTCGGCTCCCCTCCGCGTCTGGCTGCGCTTCTCTCCGGCTTGTTGCCGCACTTGCACGACCGTGTCAGGGATTGCAGAAAAGTGGACCGTGACAAGGCTGGCGCCCCAGCCAGAGGGAGGAAACAGCTTTCGAGAGCCATTCCCGGCCCGAGGAGCCCGGACAGGGATGGGAAGTTCCTCTTTAAGCACGTTTTCAATTCATCTAGTTCTCGGTTTCCCTTTTAGTTCTCGGTTCTCTCCATCCCTTCTTTCCTCCTCCAGCCAACGAGGAGGCACGAAAAGCAAAACCTGCTACCATATGCAGCATCAGGCACACCCGTGTCTACACTGGCCACATTCGCTCTCTCATCCAGGCACTGGAGCTTCTGTTTCTTCCTCATTGGTCACGAAACCCATTTTCTGCTTCACAGACTTTCTCGCCTGTGGGTTTGGGCTTTTTTTCTGTTTTTGTCTCCGGAAGTTCTTTGGAGTCCGAAGTAGATGGATGGCTGGGCATAAAGCTGAGAACTTGGGGTTGGGGTTAAGATTGGGAATGGAATCCGGGTCCGTGACGTGGAGGCGGAGGCTGCCTTGCTGGCGTCTTCACGTACAGCGGATGCGCTTCAAAAAACCAGTCAATCAATTCATTTTCTGTTACACGAAGAAACAATTTTTGGCCATTGTTTCGCGGCCTTTTAGGGCTCCGAGTTTCTCCTTCCCTCCCCGGCGCCCTCCCAGGGGGTCGTAACGGTGCTTTCAGGCTCTACGTGTTTCCGTGCTGCTCGTGCCTGTTTCTGCCCTTTGGCCGTCTCCTCAGTCGAGGCCGGCTTCGCCTTCTTCCACGCCGGACGCGGTCCCTGGGACGCTTGAGAAAGGAGGCCTTCGGCAGGGACGTCCGCTCTGAGATTTCCTCCCTTCGAGGCCTGCCCGCGTCGCTGTTGTTCGTAGCAGCCCTCTTCCACTGAAGGGAACCAGAGTTCTTCCTTTCGCTTTGGGGGATGCTCTCTGGGCCTCGCTTGCTCACAGGCTCTTCCCGCGCCCGCGAGTCCGGCAGGTGGCCTTCTCCGGGTCCCCCGACTCGTTGACGGCGTCGCCCTCCTTTTCCGGCTCGCTGGTACCTTGGTGTGTGCTGTGAGATGCTGGTCTCGCCTGGTCCCTCCCACAGAGGAATTTATCTCTCGGTTCTTGTGCTACGTGTACTAGAGAGAACACTTTCTCCAGTTCTGGATCTGTATCAAGGTGGGGGAGGGGTGGCCATGGGGAGAGGGACGGAGAATTCTTTGAAGATCTCCCTAGTCAACAGGAAAATCCATTTCTTCCTAGCCAGACTAGAGAAAGGCCAGGTAGTTTGTTGCACTGCCCCGGCCCCCTTTCCTTCTCTTCATCCCTGTCCCTCCCCAGTTCTCCCTTTTCCTGCCTCTTCTTTCCCTCCCCCTCTGAAAGAGAAGCCTTTCTCAAGCTCCCTTGCTGTACGAGGGACGTTCTCTCATCCGCTTTGCCAGACTCGTTGGCAGTTTTTGTGCGTTTTACTGTGCGTCCCTCCACCTAACTGCAGCTACTTTGGGCTTCTCCCCCACTTTTGTGGAGTCTTATAAGCATTCCATCGTGGCCCGGCTTGGCTTTTCTTGGCCGATGTTTGGCTGTTATCTTGTTCTCTTTTCTTCTTGCTATAGCCAGCACTTCTAGGGCTCTGCAAAATCACCCTGGGGACAAGGAGTCTGGCCACCTTGACTGTGACCTGTTGCACCACTTTTCCAGCAGCTCCTTTCCCCTCGGATTCTCTCATCCCATTCTGCACCAGGTTTTTCCAATGTCACTCTCCCATTTAAAGAGAGTCAATAGCTGGTGAAGAATTTTATGGCAAAAAGTCCAAACTCGAAGACTTTAGGCCAGGACTGTAAGGTGTAGGAAACAAGATGGATACAGAAGGATCGAGTTCGAAATATTAGGGTTTTAAACGATTTATTGGTAGCCACTAGAAAACTGAAGCCACGTGCCATGTCAGGAGTCGGTTTAAAAGAACCGCCGTTACCTCCGTCACCATGCTGCTTCAGCCAGAAAAAAAAAGAGTGAGCAAGCCCAGCCACTGATTTTTAAACTCTGGTCCACGTCATTACATAACTGCCTACGTCATTTATGTAAGCCAGGAGTCATGGGAAATGTAGTTTGAAAGAGCCCTAAATGTCCACAGGAAGTTTAGATCAGGGACCTCAAAATTCGTTCAAGGACTCCCAAATTTCCAACACCACATTCCCCCCTGAAGAGCAGAGGGAGACTGGCATGCCCAAAAGCCCTTGTAAACATAACTAACTTTTAAATTACAGAAATTTGGGGATAAAAAGAAAAGAGGACACAAACAATGAACCAATGGCCGCTAGATGCACTGACAAAAGCCAATTAGGGGCAGCCCCCTTCGGCACAAGAGTGTACATTCAAAACAGATGCATTCAGCTCCCCGTAGTTCAATCAACTGCATCCCAAAGTTCCTTTTGGATCTTTTTATTTTTTAAACCCTTAACTTCTGTGTATTGGCTCCCAGGTGGAAGAGTGGTAAGGGTGGGCCATGGGGGTCAAGTGACTCGCCCAGGGTCACCCAGCTGGGAAGTGGCTGAGGCCGGGTTTGAACCCAGGACCTCCTGTCTCTAGGCCTGGCTCTCAATCCACTGAGCTACCCAGCTGCCCCTATTTTGGATCTTCTTGATGCAGTGTAGGTTTCTGCAGGCATCTTCGTGGTGCCATCTCCAAATAGGTTCTTTGTCTGGATTCTGGGGAGATGACAAATTTCTTATCCTGAAATTACTCTCAAAAGAATTTAAACTTTACATTATAGATTATAATACAGACATTCTGATTATTATAAAATATACATACCCCCCCTCCCCCCCCGAGGAGAATTTCAATTGCACATTTTCCCCTGAAGAGGGTTAAGGCCAACACCCAGATCAGCTAAGGATACATGGCTGAGTTATGGGATTATATGAGTCAACTGGCAAAAGAAATAAAGGTAAAAATCCAAATAAAAGAGGAAAAAATAACTTGTGAATGAAATTGAAAATATCAAAGTCTTTTGTGCAAAAATGTAGGGGAAAAATAAACTTATAACAGGTCCTTGAATCAAGGCTCAATTAAAATGATTTAAGCAATTGTGCAATTACCCATTCAGTAGCCATGACTACAGAAAGTTGCCACACTTATAAGAGAAAGAAAAGGACCACATTTTTTGTGTGAAAATGGAAGTGTTTTTCCCTGGTCTGATTTGCCTTGACTCTTAGGGATAGGATGAGCCAGGATGATGGCCAACCTTTGGTACTTGACTAGGATGAAGCTCAGGGAAGTCTGGCCTTTAACATATGTCAGAACAGCCACAACCCCAAACCTCACACTAAGTTCAAAGTCCTTTAGTATTGGCATAGAAGCTCCTCAATCCTACCTGGATTGGTATGGTCTTTTTTGACCTTGTGCTGCTAGGCACTGTGTAGTTTCTCACCAATCCCATTGGAATTGGGTGGTCTCCTTGACCTTGTGGTTCTTTTGCTCCCTTTTCCTGGAATCAGACAGAATCATTAATCACAGTCCCATAATATTTACCAATAATTGGCAGGTTACCATAGTTGAAAGCTTTTCGGTTATGCATTAATATTATAGCAGTTATATATTTATATTAAACTTATATTACTGTAAATTCAAAAGGGATTAATATTGATTATATGTACTTTAAGTACAAGAAATGAGAAAAAGAGAAAAAATTAAAAAACTCAAATACTGTATTGCACATAGAAGGGAAAAATAATAAAAGAATGTTTTTTAAAAATCAAAATTATATAGCTTAGAATCAGTGAAAGGTTTTTTCACCCAAAAATGAGATCCATTTCCTGTTAACTTTTCCATGAACTCCTGTGAGTGCAAATGATTTTTACAAAATAGCAGATTTATAATGCAATTCAAATAAAGTATCAAAATTTCCAAAATTACAATAACACATTTAAAGACAATAGCAAACAAACCCATTATTAAAACCAATTGCTGTGATGTTTAAAAAAATGTATACCTGTCACAAATTCAACAGGTACAGAAAATCATTCAACTTTGGCTGAGATATTTTTAACAAAATCTATTATTGCCTCTATCCAAATGTGGGGCAGAGCCAGAAAAAAATTTCTCCCCTGAGTCTCAGACAATATAATCGCAAGGAATGGTAGGAAGAAAAAGCATCCCAGAATTTGGGGTCTCTTTCAAAGAGGCAATGCAGGCCATACTTGCCATTCTACTTCCTGTTTGAAGGGTAAAAGCTAGAGCCCACATGGAAGTCAATTGATTTAGGGGCTAGAAAAGCTGCAGGTTGGAAACCCACTTGGAGAGGCTGGGGGTGGGTGGTGGTAGACAAGCTGCTAGATCAGGTTTGAAAAAAAAAACCATGTGGAGGGGCTCATGGGCATAGAAGCTCTCCTCCATTAAAAGTCATTGTCTAAGAGGAAACACACTCAGAGCAGCTAAGTAAGGACCGTTCCCAATGAAAAATAAGTGGGCTTATACTTTCCAAGTCTCCAGAGCTCCAGGAACAGCCATAGTCCTCAAGCAGAAGCATTAGCAGGAGTAGCTGGAACTCAGGCAGGGGTCAGGTGTCTGGCATCCGAGGGGAGGGGGAATTGGAATCGGGAACGGCAGGGAACAGCTAGAATCTGGGATCAGTGGCTGGGTGGCAGAAGTCTGTGGGGAGTCAAAATTTCTAGGGGTTGGCCCAAAGTTATTTTAGATGCCCCTTCTGCCATCAGCACTGTGGCAGAGACCGATTGGAGGCATGCTGGCCATCCTTTATAGAGAGCCAGCTCTATATTTTTGGGAGACCTGAGCGGCATTTAGTGGCGTTGGATTGAAAAGACAGGAAACAGAAACTGAGAATAGCCAGACTAGTGGTTAGCCCATAGTTGCTCCAACTGCTATGGAGGTTAGAGTTTATTTATATACTGGTTTCAAACAAAGAGCACAGAGAAAGAATCACAGCTGAGAAGGGGTCACAAATCATACAAAACCCATTAAAGTCTAAAAGGAGAGAGATAGGCCCAGGGTCAAGGGCCAAATTCCAACCACCAATTAGTAGGGGGTTAATTCTGGGAGCAGAAATATATTTCATCGAGATTTTTACTAATTGCCTTCTGTCCTCTTCTTGAATTATAGGACTGCACCTGGTCAGATAAAGTCTTGTCTGGCCTTGTCTGTGTCCGGCCTTGACTATCTAAGTAATATATTTTTTAGAGTTCAGGCTTTTTAATTATCAAGGAGAAAAATGGTTAACTCAGTAGCTGCTGGTCTGCTTAAGGACTCAAAGCTTCCCAATAAGAATATTGAGAAAAGGTACGGGTCTGAAAAGGAGTCAAAAGAGTCTCAGATTTCTGGGTAATGGCCTTACTTTTCCTACCCTATGGGAGTGAGAGTGAAGAGGCCCCACAAAGATATCACCCCAAAATTGGGGGTTTCAGGAGTCCAAGAAAGGCTCCTTCCCACCTGAGAAGCTGCGTTCCTTTGAATGATCCAGCATGCAGGAGTAGCTTTCAGGAGAGCCGAACACGGTGGGTGCCAACTGTTGTGGGGGAGGGGAACCCCTGGTTTCGGGAAGGAAACATCCCTCAAGAATGAGAGGACTCCAAAACTTAGCTTACAAGTAAAAAGAAAGATTTATTAGTAAGATAGGATTATTGGCCAGCAAGACGGCATGAGTGGAGCAACTATAGGAGTTTATAGAGAGCCAGCTCCCTATATGGTAGGGGTCCTGAGTGGCGTTTTGTGGCGTCGGATTGTTAAGACAGGAAAAAGAAACTGAGAACAGCCAGACTAGTGGTTAGCCCATGCTGCTCCAACACTATGGGATTTGGACTTTATTTTATACTGGTTTCAAACAAAGAACACAAAGAAAGAGTCACAGCTGTGAAGGAGTTACAAATCATACACAA
>NC_058136.1:62486275-62494503 GCF_016433145.1 Gracilinanus agilis | reverse complement strand
CGGGGGGGGGGGGGGGGGGAAGGGGGGGGATCCTCTCAGTTTTGGAGACAAGTAGATGTCCTAGATACAAGCAGAGGTATCAGTGTCCATGTTGGAATCTCGAGGAGGATCCAAGGAGAATATTTCCCTCAGGGGTCTTTCCTTATTGTAAGTCTTTGATGCCCAGGGCACCTTTTCCTCGGAATCACAAGAATAACAAGGAAGGAGAGGAATTTTCCTGCTTACAGCTTGACCTGAAGCACTTCTAGGATTTGGGGTGTCCAAGGA
Organism: Gracilinanus agilis; assembly: GCF_016433145.1. Lineage (NCBI taxonomy): Eukaryota > Metazoa > Chordata > Mammalia > Didelphimorphia > Didelphidae > Gracilinanus > Gracilinanus agilis. Next base: position 62,494,236 of record NC_058136.1, on the reverse strand, counting down.
AACCCAGAGTCCCGTGCCAGAGGGAGCTGTGGTGCCTTTCCGACAAGGGGTCAGGAATCCAAGGAGGGGGAAAGGCTGGGTGCTGGCCAGCAGTCTGGAATAGAATGGAAACTCCTGACCAGTCGGGATTATTGTGTTCTGTGTCCTTGTATTGGCAGCTCTTAACACAGTGCCCAGCACATGGCATTGTGTGAATGGAATTAGCTCCCCCTCATTCATTCTTTAGACTTTAGCCACCAGGAATAATGTCACCCACCCAAGTGAGAATTAAGTGTGGGGGGGAGGTCTGCCACCCACATGTGCTAGTAAGTGACAAATCAAAAACAAGGGGCTGCCCCCTGGGCAGTCCAAAACAGGGCAGAGGCTGCCATTGGTCCACGTGAAACTGGAGGTGGACGCAGGAAGGGACGAAAGCTGCAACCTTTTAAATAGGGTGGTGACTCCCTGTGGAGGCAGTGGGCGCTTTGAACTTGGTGTTGGAGGAGCCTGGGTGAGACCTCAGCCGGCTTCCCTTTGAATTGTCACGTGGGTGAGTCAGGCTGACTCTCTTTCTCTTCCCTCGGCCTTTCTGGAGGTTCCAGCCTCAGGGAGGCCTCTCTTCTTAGAGGAGGCCTCGTGGCTAGAAGCCTTGTTAAATTCACCTCTGCGCCCCTCTGCGGGGGCCTCTGAGCCTCCCTGGTTCGGGCCTCTGGTCAGGGCCAGAGTTTCTCCCTCTCAGTTTCCCTACCTTCAGCCTTCCTAATTGTAAATAAACCTCCATAAAAGTCATCCTGACTCGTGTCTCTTATTTGGAATGGAGTAATTGATCCCTGGCGACCAAACTTTAAATATCCAGGTGAACCATAATCTTCCCACCTTCCCCTTTTGCAGCATGTACTTCAGGAAATGCTTGTTTGTTAAGCATGAAAGTACCTTTATAATCTTTTTTTAAATCCCTTTGAAGGGTTTCAGTTATAAGGAGTCATGAAGGGAGGTATTCAAAAGCTGACTCTGATGAGCAAAGTGCTCATGGACCAGACTTATGGATAGATTTTTCTTTCTCTTTCTTTCTTTCTTTCTTTCTTTCTTTCTTTCTTTCTTTCTTTCTTTCTTTCTTTCTTTCTTTCTTTCTTTCTTTAACCCTTAACTTCTGTGTATTGGCTCCTAGGTGGAAGAGTGGTAAGGGTGGGCCATGGGGGTCAAGTGACTTGCCCAGGGTCACATGGCTGGGAAGTGTCTGAGGCCAGCTTTGAACCCAGGACCTCCCGTTTCTAGGCCTGACTCTCCATCCACTGAGCTACCCAGCTGCCCCTTATGGATAGATTTCTAATATTTCACATGATTGATTTCTGAATCCTTAAATTGTTTGGGGCTGAAATTTTGTGGCACTTAGAAATGGAGCCTTTCCTGTGATCTGCAGTCCGGAAGGCTGGCAGGCAATTTCAGTAGCTTCTTTGTAATGTCAAAGACATACACTCAACATCTGAATGGTGCCAGTGTTCTGGAGGAAGAAGGACTTGGGCTACACCATTGTCTTGGTATCCATTCCTTTGTCTTGTAATGGATTGCCAATATGATGCTAATATTTGTCACACCACCTGTTTGATTGACATCCTGCAACCCCCATTGCTACTTTCCTTAATAAAATCAGTTCAGCTCTCTCTCTCCCCCCCTCCTTCTCCTTCTCTCTCAGTCTCTTCCTCCCTCTCCCTCCGACCATGACCATCTGAGGAGTAGCTGACAGGCTGACCGGACGACACCAGGCTTATGTCTTGTCTCTGCGTTTCTTGTTTCTCTGATCCTTCTGTGGCTTATTTTCTCAGCCTGTAAACTTACCTCATACTTTCCAGCTTCCAGCCTCCCTCCACAGGTGATTGAAACACTCTTGAGAATTATATGTATGAGCTGGACCTCTACATATTCTAAAACAGAAAATAAGGGTGGGGGGAGGAGGAAGAAGATGAGGAGAAGAAGATGATGATGAAGAAGAAGAGGAGGAGGAAGAGGAAAGGCTAGGCAATGGGCATTAATTGATTTGCCCAGGGTAAACAAGCTAGGAAGTGTCTGAGGCCATATTTGAACCCAGGATCTGCCCTCTCCAGGCCTGGCTCTCTGCCTCCTGTGCTCTTCAGCTATCTGTTAATTCTTGTATCTTACCAAAGTTTTGATTCATTTCTTTTTTTTTTTTTTTTTAAGCCCTTAACTTCTGTGTATTGGCTCCGAGGTGGAAGAGTGGTAAGGGTGGGCCATGGGGGTCAAGTGACTTGCCCAGGGTCACACAGCTGGGAAGTGTTGATTCACTTCTAATTAAGACAGGAGTCAATTCCTCAACGGGGCTTCCTTGAGGATGGCGGGTGCAAAGGAATGACAAATTCAAGGGGCCAGAGAGAAGAGTAGATCCAAATCCCTTTCTAGCTCTCCTCTGACCAATGAGTCTCAGTACCCACCTCTAATCAGGCCTTTCTCCTCCTGCCTGCCTCCGTTTACCCCATCCCCCCCTGTCTGGCCAGTCATCTTGTCTCCATCCTTGCAGATTCAGCCAAAGTCGCTCCTCACCCTTTTCCTGACCATTCCGGCTTTTCTCCCTCCCATTGAAAAAGGCTGTTTGCCATTATTGGACAATTAGCCATACGTGTCATGCAACCCTAATGTCTCACTGATGCAATTAAAGAAGGTGAGAGTCCGAAGAGTCCTTAGCAACCTTCTGCTTCAGCCTCTTCATGGGACAGAGAAGCAAACTGAGGTCCAGAAGGGAAAAGGCCTTAGTCGAGGTCATGGTGCTTCTTAATGGACGAAGTTGTTCAACCGGTTTTCTTCTTATATTTGGTTAGTCAAAAACATTTATGGAGCATGTCCTGCGCAGCAGGCACCGTGCTAGGCTCTGCCATTCCGGATCCCTACCTAGACTGCATCCCCTCGCAGAGGAGCTGTTCGGTGACAGTGCGTAGAAGAAGGCTGGGCCAGGGGGAGTAAAATGGGAATTCCGTGGGAACAGGCACTGAGTCAGCGTGTGGGCAGGACTCACCAAGATTAGAGCAAAAGGAAGGGGGAAAAGCCAGTTACAAAGTTCTCCGGGATCCCCCAGTGGCCCCTAGGCCACAGTTCGAGTCTGCCCTGTTAGAAAATGATCGATGGCAGCTCAGGAAGGAGGAACCCGAAGGCCCTTCCTCTCCTTCTTCTCTTCCAGCTCGTTCGCCAGTGACTAATGCCCAAACCCGAAGGAGGAGGAGGGTTGGCAGAGAAGTGGAGGGAGGTCAAGAAGGATGGCTGCCCCTCTTTTTTGCTGCTAATGGGACAGAAGATGCATGCTGGATCGTACCTGCCTCTTCTACACTGTTTTATCTAATGCCAGAAAATGTTAGAGAAGGGTAAGAAGGAAGGAAGAGGTCAGAAGGCATTGGCGTGGGCATTCGTCCCCCCAAAACTGTAGAAGGGCTTCAGGCAGACTCTAAGCAGGGACGCTCCTTTGCTCCTCACCCCAAACATCCAATGCCTCCCAGAAGACCCGGAGAGGGTTCTCCTCCTTGGATGGGCCTTTAGGTGGGCAGAGAGAGACGCCTCCTCCATGTCATCATGTTGGAGCTCAGACGTCCAGCTGTCCTCTGAACTAGGAGGGCGGCCCCTTATGGCTTCAGGCAGACCCAAACCCCCACCCAGTGCCTGAGCCTCATCCTCACTGTGGTAGAGTCTAGAAACCCCTGAACTGAGGCCTTCAGGGAGCAGCTCTTGGGGTTGTTCCACTCACACTGTCACTGGGGGAGACAGCTTTTCCCTCCATGCTGCCCCCCCCCAACAGCTCCTCATCTAGCTGTCCCAGCATGCTATTCCATCTTGCTCTTCCTCCCCTTCCCCCCTCCCCCCCACTGTCCTCCTGGCCATTCTCAACATGACTTTCCAGATGAATCGATTTCTCTTTTTACCTTTAAGCTAAGTTTGGAGTCTCGCATTCTCTCGAACCCGGGGCTTCACCATTGCACCCCCCACAATGAGGCTCACATGCCATCCGAGCTCTGGTCTGGATGCTTCCGTTGCCTCCCGCGGCGTTTCTCCCCCCATCCAAACGATCTGTCTAAGGGCCAGGCCCGACCATGGAGCTTCCTGGCTCAATACATTGCGGTGCTTCCCCGCCATTGGCTCCATTTGCTCCTCCTGGCTTAGGCCATGCTAAGGCCTGAGCTGCCGGCTTTCGCACAGTGCTACGGAGCAGCAGCCGTCAAAACAACCTGGTGCTGCCTAAGAGGCCGAGCAGCGGGCCAGCGGCACGTGTGGTTACTGGCCAGAGAAGGCCACCTGCCAGACTCGCGGGCGAGGGAAGAACCTGTGAGCAAACGAGGCCCAGAGAGCATCCCCCAAAGCGAAAGGAAGAACTCTGGTTCCCTTCAATGGAAGAGGGCTGCTACGAACAACAGCGACGCGGGCAGGCCTCGAAGGGAGGAAATCTCAGAGCGGACGTCCCTGCCGAAGGCCTCCTTTCTCAAGCGTCCCAGGGACCGCGTCCGGCGTGGAAGAAGGCAAAGAGGAACAGACACTTCCCTGGGGAAGAGATTAAGACTCTCCACACCAGGGGTCGGCAACGTCCATTTTTGTTGCGGAGCCGTTACAGGAGCGGCCCTGTGAGCGCTGTATGGCTCTCGCGAAATCCCATTTTAGAAAATGTGGCGTTTAGGGCTCTCGCGGCCAAAGGTGGCCGACCCCTGCTCCACAGCCGTATGAAAAAATGCTCCAAATCCCTCCTGAGCCTCACGGTGCAAATCAGAAGGACTCTGAGGTACCACCTCCCGCCTGTCAGCTTGGCGAAGGTGACCCAAAAGGAAAATGTCCCACGTGGCACGGCGTGTGGGAAAACGGGGACGCGAATACGCCCTTGGTGGAACCGTGAACTGGTATGTAACCATTCTGCAGAATGCTGTGGAGCTACCCTCAAAGGGCCTTCAAACCACGCGTCCCCTTTGACCCAGCACTACCTCTCCTGGGGCTGCATCCCAAAGACCAGAGGCAGGGGGGAGGGCCTACGTGCACCAGAATACTTTCAGCAGCTCCTCTGCAGTGGCAAAGAATTGGCGGCGGAGGCCTTGTCCATCCCCTTTCCTTCGGGGAAGGCATGAACCAGTCGTGCTAGATGGTCCTAATGGAACACTACTGGGCCGGAAGGGACGATGGACAGGTTCGGTGAAACCTGGAAAGACTTATAGGAGCGGATGAGGGAAAAGGGACTCTGGAGCCAGGAGGACGCCGCAAACGGGGCAGCTGTGAAGGGCCAGACCTCTGCCAGCAAAGCAAGCTCCCGAGGGCCCCTGTTGGGTGAGGCGGGTTACACACCAAACACGCCAGCTTCCACTTTATCTCCTTTTATTGTATGTGTGATAAGCGTCTTCCGTTGTGGCATGAGCAGCACGGAAACATGTAGTGCCTGAAAGCACTGTTACGACCCCCTCGGAGGGCGCCTGGGAGGGAAGGAGAAACTCGTTTTGACACAGACCCGAAAAAATGCCAAAAGGGGTTGGTTGATTTTTTCAGTGGCTCCGTGGCCCACGTCTGGTAAAGGCCTTGTTTATTCGTTTAAATACAAAGACGAGTTTAATAACGAATTTGCTTATTAACCCATTCACCCCGCATTTGGGCTAAGTAACTTGTCTGAGGTCACCGGCCAGGAAGTGTCGAAGGCCAGACCGGAAGCCTGGATCTCTAGGCCTGGCTCTCTACGCACTGAGCCACCGAGTTGCCCCCCAGTTTGGTCTTGCTGCAGTCCTGTCTTTTCCATCTAAATCTGCGCGGCCCCCTTCCCACGTGCTTCACTCCCATCAAACTGGCCTCTCTGTTATAGCTCACATACAAAATCCCGCCTCGGCTCTGGGCCTTTGTACTGGCCCGATGCCGGGAATGGCCTCCCTCATCAACGCTGGCTCGGGTACTGTCTCCTGGCAGAGGCCTTTCTTGGTCGTCCCCCCCAAGGGAACTTGGACGATATTCTGACACGCTCACCGATGTCACATGTGCTTTCTCTAGTGCCCGGCACATAGGCAGGTACTAGCTTGTTGGCTGACTCGGACCTCGGCCTCCACAACGCACGGCCATTTGGCCCTCCGGTTTAGCACCGAAAGTCCTCTGAGGTCCTGGTTTCCTTTCGAGAGGGAACGTCAAGTAGACGTCCTCATTGCGCGTGCACTCGTGTGGCGCGTTCGCTCACTGGGCACCGGGCAGAAACCTCCTGAGGGAGAGGGCCCGTGGCGGAGGTCGGCTGTCCACATTCCGAATTCCGCCGCTCCCTGGGCCGCCTCCCTGCCTCCGGCACTGCCGTGGCTGAAGGAGCCTCCCAGACCTCAAGGCTTCGGTTCCCAGACTGCCCGGCCAAAGCAGCCAGTGGTCCGCCGGTGACGAAGCTCTCCGCCCTTCGTTCGCTAGGCCCGTCTGCTGGCGCCAGAAGCCAGACTAGCTGTCCTCGGGCCTGAGTCTCAGAGAGGAGCCTTTTCTCTGCCTGGTTCCAGGATGGAAGAGGCCTTCGAGGAGGCTTCTTGGCCTGAATTCATAGTCTTGGTCGACATCAGGGGCTGGCGATTGGCCCGAGACGTTCGAGTTCCCCCAAGAGTAGTGAGAAGAAGGCAAAGATACGAATCGGGACCCTGAAACCACTCCAGCCGGCAGAGCACGAAGAAGCTGGCACCAGGGCAAGCTGACGGGCATCGCCACTGACTACAGACGACTGGCATCACGCAGAGATCCGAAGGCGGCGAGGAAAGGCCTGCCCGTCCCCTTCTAATTCCTCCATGGAGGCAGGAACCCGCAAGGCCAGGCGGGCTAGGCTTGGATCCCGAGGGGGCGCCCATTGCACTGAGAACAAACCATAAGGGGCCGCAGTCCCATGTTCTCATCAGCCTTCGTTCATCCCGTCCTCCCTCCGTTCAGTTAGAGCCCCCAGGAGGGCTCGTGTGTGTGTGTGTGTGGAAAGGAGCAGCGAGAGGCCGGGATCCGGCACCCTTCTAGACCCAACTCCCAAGCAGTTAACACTGCCAGCGAGAGGCCCGGGTCTAGAGGGCTTCCGTGTGTGTGTGTGTGTGTGTGTGTGTGTGTGTGCGCGCGAGTGTGCGTGGCAGGGCATCGGCAATAAAACCAAGTGAGCCCTAGGCATCGGGCCGCTCAGCCTCGGAGTGGGGGCAAGGCACTTCCTCCAGTAGGAGGTGGCGGCCTACCAGCGGCACCAGCCGCTCTCCCAGGAGGAGGCTGTAGAGTAGGAAGGAAGCATCCCACACGGGGAGGCCCGGCCCCGTTCATCTCCTGCTCTTGCCATTGACTCCCCACGTGGCCTCTCTCTGGGCCTCCTCTGGGAAAGTAGAGGCCAGACTCGATGGCCTTCTAAGGCCCCTTTCAGCTCCCGAAGTGGCCTTCAGGTCAGGCAGAGACGCTTGCGGGGATCCCGGATGCCACCGTTCTCTGCTCCAGCCACAGGGGGCGAAATCGGTTGGCCTTTGCGAAAGCTCCGTTTGAACAGCTTCGGCGCCACTTCCATACTGGTTAGCTGGCGGGGGACTTGACTCCTCTGAGCCTCAGTTTCCCCTCCTGTAAGGTGGAGCTCCTGTCCATCCGGGGACAGGCCCTGTGCTGGCTCTGGGCTAGGCGTGGGGGGAACGAGGAGCCAGCGTGGCTAGAGTGGGAGTGATGGCGGAAATGGTAGCAGCTTGGCTCACGGCTGCCTTCGGGGCCCAGCTCGGTCCTTCCTCTGCCCGGGAGCCTGCCTGGCCTTCTGTGGGGGCTCTAATTGCCCTCGAAAGTGTTGCTTCCCCCACCAGACAGCTGCTGGTCGAAGCCTCCCGGCACACGGGCAGCGCCTGCAGGGAAGGGGCCAAACGGCGCCGCGCAGACCAGGCAGAGTTCAGACGGAGGACGCCCAGGCGGGCGCGAACTTGGGGGGGGCCTTTCGGCTGGCCACAGAGCTCCGAGCTTGTCCCCTCCACAGCCACAGGCCAACAGGAGCAAAATGGCTGCCT
>NC_058136.1:62460596-62485775 GCF_016433145.1 Gracilinanus agilis | reverse complement strand
CCCCTCGCCGGAGGCGGGGGCGGGGGGCGGGGGCGGGAGAGGCAGAGTTGGAGTCCAAACCCTGCCTCGCGACTGCCTCGTTTGCATCTCCCGCGCTCCAGGCCAATCAGCGGGCTGCATCTGGTCCTCCGGCCGCCCTTTTCCACCCCTTTCTCCGCCCCTCTCCCCGCCTTGGCCTCTCCGACTTGTTGCCTCTCGATCTTCTTTTGCAATCGGTAGGCCAGCTAAAGTGAACACCTTGCTACTTTTCCCACACTCACGCGTGGCCTCCCGTCTCCGTGCTATGGCGCGAGTCGGCCTGCTGCCCCTCTTCCTCCTCGAGTTCCTCATTTTCTGAGTCTCACAGACCTGATGCTGCCCCTCCCCACCCACTTCTGGGACTGCTCTCGGGCCTCTTCTGGCCCCCGAAATCCCTAGGAACCTTATTGGGCCCAGCTCGATCTCTGCTGGGGCTTGGGACGCCTTTTGGGTGCTTGGTAGCTCACGTGAGACGTGGCCTGCCCTGGGCTCTTAAGCCCTGACCCTAACTTGTCTCCCTGAAGTTGGGGGGCCGGGGGAAGGGGGGTCGGCATGGGCACACAAGGCGCCAACATTCCGGGCTTGTTCGCCGAGCCTTCTGGGAGGCTCCCTCTGCACTCTCACAATATAAGCCTCATTTGGAAATTTTGCTTTCCCCTTTTTAAAATGGATGTTTGGTTTGTTTCAGTACATTCCTAGGCCCCTACCCTTTGGGCCATTCTAACCCCAAGTGATACCCAGTAGCTCCCCCTCAGCTTCCAGTTCTTCAGAAGCCACCCCCGGTCCATACAGGGCCTCCTCTGACCTCTTTGGCTGCTAGGCCTAATCCTGGCATCCCTGGGTTCAACTTTCCCTAAGGAAGGAAAAGCACGTTTTGTACTCTACTAGGAAACCCATCAAAAAAGCTACAAAGTAATGAAGGGAACCTCATGAGCCCTGGAAGGCGGCAGCTCAGTTATTCTATGGTCAGAGCACTGGGCTGGAGTCAGGAAGAGCTCAATTCAAATCCAGCCTCAGACGCCTTGGGTAAGTAAGTCACTGAACTGCCTGCCTCAGTGTCCTTGCTTGCAAAAATGGGAACGATCACACAGCACCCACCCAAGAGACATTTTGAAAATCAAACCAGATCATATTTGTAAAGCACTTAGCACAGGACCTGGCATACTGAGGGGCAAAGTGGCCACCCTCTGAATTCCTGGTCTGCCAATGAATATTTTCTGGGATCTGCCCATGGGAGCGGATTTCACCAGGATTTCACCAGGACTCAGCATTTTCAGGGAGCCAAAAGAGGTTTGAGATAGCCCAGAAAATATTTAGCATTTTTTCCTCTAGATCATTTCCCAGTGTTTCCTAATGTTTCTCCTCCCTGGTCTAGCCACTCTGGCTGCCATCACATCGGGGCGTCTTTGTTGCCAACCTTCTATCCAACTCAATTAATCACTCCAAAAGTACTGCAGCCAGATGACTTTGGTACTTCCTCTCCCCAGAGACTTTACACCACCATTACACCAGCATAGCTCAGCAACTAGCAAACTGTTTTCTTTTTCCTTTGAAACTGTCCTAGAGCATTTGTCTTACAATCTTGTTATGAGACGGCTTGTCTCAGCAACCGATGGCTCAGGCAGTTTGTAAAATGATATTTGTTCACTCAGCTGAACTCTGGAGGAATGTCATTCATTAACAAGCCACGTCACAGAGATTTTTCCTGAGACTTTAGGCCCTGGCGAAGGTGTTGGAGGAAAAAAATCCAGACCCCCCTCCACCCCCTCAATCAATCCCTGGAGAACTTTTTGGGGATCTGGAAAGAGATGGTAAACAAGAGGAAAGTAAGGAGAGGAGCTTTCCTCCCTTTTCCCCTTATTAATAATGTTATGGTATTAATTCAGAACGGGTGAATGACGTGAATGTAAAGAAGGAAACTATCAGCAAATTAGGTGAGCACAGAATAGTGTACTTGTCAGATCTAGGGGAAAGGGAAGATTTTAAAACCAAGCTAGAGTTAGAGAAAATTACGAAATAAATAATTTTGATTATATCAAATTAAAAACGTTTTGTACAAACAAAAACAATGCAACCAAAGTCAGAAGGGAAACAACAAACTGGAAAAAAATCTTTATAACAAAAAACTCTGACAGGGGCCTAATTACTCAAATATACAAGGAGTTAAAGCAATTGTATAAAAAATCAAGCCATTCTCCAATTGATAAACGGGCAAGGGACATGAATAGGCAATTTTCAGATAAAGAAATCAAAAGTATCAATAAGCACATGAGAAAGTGCTCTAAATCTCTAATAATTAGAGAAATGCAAATCAAAACAACTCTGAGGTGCCACCTCATACCTAGCAGACTGGCTAAAATGATAGCAAACGAAAGTAATGAATGTTGGAGGGGATGTGGCCAAATTGGGACATTAATGCATTGCTGGTGGAGTTGTGAACTGATCCAACCATTCTGGATGGCAATTTGGAACTATGCCCAAAGGGCTTTAAAAGACTGCCTGCCCTTCGATTCAGCCATACCACTGCTGGGTTTATACCCCAAAGAGATAATCAGGAAAAAGGCTTGTGCAAAAATATTCATAGCCGCGCTCTTCGTGGTAGCAAAAAATTGGAAAATGAGGGGATGCCCTTCGATTGGGGAATGGCTGAACACATTGTGGTATCTGTTGGTGATGAAATACTATTGTTGTTATGGGATGCAGAACCCCCTCACAATAGTGAACCCCTGGGTTCGAGAAGGATACCTTTTGCAAGAATGCAAGACTCCAAATTTAGCTTAAAAGTAAAAAGAGAAATTTATTAATTTGGAAAGTAATGTTGAGAATGGCCAGGAGGATAGCAAGATGGAATAGCATGGTGGAACAGCTAGAAGGAGCTGTTCCTTGTGGGGGGACAGCATGGAGGGAAAAGCTATCTCCCCCAATCTGGTGTGAGTGGAACAATCCTAGGGGTTGCTCCCCGAATGTTTCAGTTCAGGGGTTTTTATACTCTTTACAACAGTGAGTATGTGACTCTACGTGGTAACCACTCAGGCATTTGGTGGAGGTTTTGGTCTGCCTGAAGATATAGGGGATGACCCTCATAGTTCAGAGGACAGATGGATGTCTGAGATACAACTTGACGATATCAAAGAGGTGTATCTCTGTCCATCTAAAGGACGATCCAAGGAGGATGATTCTCCCAGGGTCTTATAGGAGTTATCAGATGTTTTGGGGTGAGGAGTCACAAGGACAGAAGGGAGCAAAGGAATTTCCCTGCTTATAGTTTGCCTGAAACACTTCTATAGTTTTGGGGGTACAATGCCCATGCCAGTGTGCTCAAAGGAATAATGAACTGGAGGAACTCCATGTGAACTGGAAGGATCTCCAGGAATGGATGCAGAGTGAAAGGAGCAGAACCAGGAGAACATTGTACACAGAGACTGATACACTGGGGTACAACTGAATGTAATGGACTTCTGTACTGGCAGCAATGCAATGATCCAGGACAATTCTGAGGAAATTATGAGAAAGAAAGCTATCCACATTCAGAGAAAGAACAGAAACACAGAAGAAAAACAACAGCTTGAACACAAGGGGATATCATTGGGGATGTAAACACTAAATGATCACCCTAGTGCAACTATCAATAATATGGAAATAGGTTTAGATCAATGACACACGTAAAAGCCAGTGGAACTGTGCATTGGCTGGGGGAAAGGGAAAGAACATGAATCATGGAACCATGGAAAAATATTTTAAAAAAGAATGTTATGAATATAGATGATGATGATCAGGCCTTTCTTGACGCCCCCTCTCCTTTCTACATCTGGCTGTCTGCCTGGAGTCTTCCCCATTAGACTTTGAGCTCCTTTCAGGGCAGACCCTGGCTTTTGCTCTTCTTTCTACCCACAACACTTAGCCCCGTGCCTTGCCACTTGTTGCCGACTGACCTCAAGAATTATAGAGATCCTTGGTTTCCCAGTCAGTCAGAAATGTGTGACAGGATAAGTTGAAGAGACCCATTCTTGGTTTGTGGGGCTCAAATTAGAGTACCCAGGCTAGTTTGGGAGAAACTGAACACTACAATGGGGGAGAGAACAGTTCTAGCCAGTGTCTTGAGAGAGAACTGGGGCTGGGGGGGGGGGGGCGGCCCTTGACCAAAGGCTGATGTTGCTACTCAAATTCAGATGGTCCAAGGATTTGGATGTATCCATCAGCCTCTTAGCAAGGGCAAGCCCTCAGCATGCCACGTTGAGGTTTCTGAAGGAACCAAGGAGAAACTAGACCCTCTGAAGAAGGGCAGAAAACTTCACTCTGCCCAAGGGGAAGGAACTTTGTGTGCGTCCCACTGAGGGACTTGTGGCAACCAGGAGTGGGAAGAACATGCATTTCCCACAGGTCTAACTGAGCCTGTTTTCACCTGGATTCCTCCACAGGTGCTTGTGGCAGGGCTGGCCCGGGAGTCCCATTCTGGATTCTGGAAGCTAATGCAGTCTGCTTAAGTCACTGATAGAATCTGTGGGGCCAGGGTTAACTCTAGACCCTGGAGGGGAGGCAGAGGCAGTTTACCTGTGGGAGGTGTGGGCATCCAAGTCCCAGAATAGAGGGAGTTTTCACTCGGAGCCGGGTCCAGCTCCAGGCTGCGGGCCGGCCGGCTCAGTCGACCGACTGTCTCGAATTAAGAAAGTAATAGAGAAAATGTGAAGAATGCAGACTAAAGTGGAAAATGACTCAGTGAGTACATTCTGATTTCTGGAGAAGGGAGTCAGCCGCTAACTAGGAACCTGGGGATCCTCCGATCTGGTTGAACAGAGACAAGGGGGCCAGGAGCAATCTGTTAGCTCGGCCGGATAAGCCAGAAGGCTTTCTCAGGCAGGGCCCTGACGGCAGCCACTTAGCCATTATTCTGTAGGTTAGTTAGGGCCTGGTCGTTCCGAAGTTGGTCTGTGGACCCCAAGCCCATTTCTTTCCTTTCTGCTGTCCATGAGTAAGAATAACCTCAGTGCCGAGCATAAACATTCTGGTTGGCACTTTAAAAAGCTAGTAACGGGTCAAAACATGATTTGTATGCAGCAGACAGCACATTCTAAAGGCTGCCCCGGCCACTTTGCCAGGAATGGCTGGGTGAAGAAGTCTCAAGTTTTCCTTTCTTTCCCCCCTCCCCAAACTTCAAAGTTATTGTTTACTGAGTTCTTCATCTGAATTCTCTCTGCCCCTCTCCCCTCCGTCGAGAAGGCAAGTTTCCATCGCGCAGAGGAAGTCACACGGGTACATATTTCCACATTAGGCATGCTCCGAAAAAAAGAGAAAATCGAATGGGCAAAATGACCCACGCGAGAGGGGCTGCAGCCCAACGTGCCTGGGCAGTGGAGTTGTGGAACCAGTTTGGAGCTGCGCCTCCACAAGCTACTAGTAAGCCGCCCATGCCTTTGACCCAGAGATGCTGCTCCTAGATCTGGACTCCAGGGAGATGGAAGACAGAGGAAAAGGACTCCTGTCCAAAAATGTCCGTGGTGGCAAAGAGCAGGAAAGCGAGGAGATGCCCACTGCTTGGGGCCAGTGGCTGAACGAGTTCTGGTCTGTGCACAGGATGAAATGCAGTCGTTCGGGAAGAAATGACCAAAGGAAAACCTGGGAAGACCTGACTGAGCCAGGAGAGGGACAACAAAGTTGACTTTTTCATTAACAGGTGTTGGTATTCGTTTGTCTCTCCCCAGCGCCCCTTGCCCAGCTACCAGCTCACTTTTGAAAAAAATAAAGGCGAAACAAAGGCCTCGAACAGTGCTGCCAGAGCTGAGCAAAACCCAGACTAAAGATGTATGTCTCATGGCGTTGGAGCATGTGGCGCGTGTATTTTCCTTTGCCTTCTTTCGGACTCTGGCGTCGACCACTGTTTGGAAGCCATTTGAAGCCAGCTCTGTCCCTACTGTTGTTCTCGTCGTTTGACTTGCTCACTTTCCCCTCTGTGCTGGTTCACAGCAGTCTTCCAGGTTCCTCTGAAACTCTTGGTTTCGAGATCTCTTCTAGCACAGCATCCATTTAGCCATTTGCCATTAGTTTCCAATTTGGGGCGACTTTCGAAAGAGCCCCCTTAAGTGTTCTTGCAGGTTCGTCAAGAAAGATGGCCACATTTGAAGAGTCTTTTCTCTGTGGGGGCTGCTGGCATGCGTGCGTGCATGGATGGCACACCCCCTGTGGTGCCCTTCGGGGAATCTTCCCCAATACTTGCCCCGTGAGCCAGAGAGCAGCGCCAAACTGCTTTAAGAGGCCTCGGGGCCCTGATCTGTTCCTTCAGTGGCCCCAGGATCGAGACAGATGTTCGTGGTCCCAGTACAAGAGTCTCGCTTGTACGTCTTTTGAGGGAGAGAGGAGAAGGGAGACACTCTTTAAACCCCAGAGCACTCGTTTCAGTTCCAAAGCTGGGCGGCATTTTCGACCCACCTGCTTGGCCCTGTGATGCTGGAGAAGCTGCTTGGCAGCCTTCTGGTTAAGGCTACCTACCGCCTACTCTGGCTGCTGCTGCTTCGGAGCACCTCGTTCCACATGCCTCAGTGCTCCTGGAGGGTGGGCTGGGCTTTTTCTTTCAATGCTTAATATTTTCTTTGCGAAAATCTATTTCTTCTCCCTCCCACATTCCCCCACTCTTGGAAAAGAAAAGAAAGGAAAGCGGAACAAATGCACATGTTCAGGCCAGTGGGAATTCCCAGCGGGCCCTGTACAGAGTCTGCTGCTTGGTAGGTAGGGTGGGTGGGTGGATCAGCTGTGGGTTAGGCAAGTGGCTGGCTGCCCTCGGCATCACCTCTGAGTCTAAAAGAAGGAAAATGAAAGCTGTCTAGGAGCCATTCATTCCCCCATGGGGCCTGCTCACAGCCTCTCGCCATTCTTCTTCTTCCTCTGGCGTGCGACCCGAAGCCCTGTCCTCCAGCCTCATCAGGGGCTCCCGGGCCATCTCCCCTGCGCTGGCCATTCCCTCGTCTTCTCGCCGTCCTCGGTGTCGGTCTGAAAAAAGAACTCCAGAGTAGTTTGAAGAAGCGGGGGGGGGGGGGCACCCTCAGGGAAGACACCCAGCAGTCAATCATTCCTGGCGATCTCGGGAGCCTGGGGAAAGCTAAGGGGAAAGCTCCAGTGCAGTGCCAGGCACCAGAAGTGAATGGAGGTGCCCAGGGCTCATTGTGTTTTTACTAAACAAAGTCCAGAGGAAAGGAGCGAGCCCCCATTCATCCTTCAATTCCATCTTTGTCATGGGATTTGGGAGTGACCAGAGGAGCTGGCAGTGGATCTCTGGTTCTTCAGATTTGATCCAGCCTTTTAAAGCTCTCAAATGGAGCCTTCCAGCTTCTGGGAACTAGGCTAGACTTTTACTCTGTTTTGATTAGATTACGTATAATCTAATAAATAGAAGAATATTTATTACATTACTCAGTTTACTCCGTTTGATTCAATCCTGCCCTCTCCTCCTCTCGGGAATCCATGACGCCCTTATCACATCTTCAGTCACACCCAGCCAAAGCCTCATCCCGGGATCTCTCCCACCCAGTGTCCCTGCTGACCAAAGATGGAGAAAATCATAAAACCACATGGACAACTGGGTCCACTACAAATGTATGCTACGTAGCTTCAAATGGGCCCTCACAGCCGCCGGGCAATCTTTCTACACCTGCCTTCTCGGACTTTCCTGCTCTCCACAGAGGCTCTTTCAAATGTTTTCGTGCTTCCTCAAACCTCCCATTTGCTCTCCTAACCCCGTTCTCTCTCAGCTGAGAACCTCGCCTCATATTTTACAGAGAACATTGAGGCCGTCTTCCCAGGAGCTCCCTCTTCTCCCGGCACTGAGGTGCCCTCTGCCCCCCCCTTCTCATTCATGATGGCGTGACCTTACTCCTTACCAAGGCTCACCCCTCCGCCTGCACAAGCCAGCCTCGTCCATTCCGGCTCCGCTAACAGACTGCCCCCTCGATCCTTCATTCCTGGGCTCTGCTCACTTCACTTTGCGTCACTTCATATAGGCCTTTCCGGGATTTTCTGGTGATGGTCCTTATTTGGCATTGCTCAGGGCACGATACACTGCAATCACACACCGCAGCTTCTTCAGCTTCCCATTCTCGGCCACCTTAAAAAGAGCTGGTAGAGGGGGCAGCTGGGTAGCTCAGTGGATGGAGAGTCAGGCCTAGAGATGGGAGGTCCTGGGTTCCAATCCGGCCTCAGACACTTCCCAGCTGGGTGACCCTGGGCAAGTCCCTTGACCCCCATAGCCCACCCTGACCGCTCTTCTGCCTAGGAGCCAATACACAGGTGTTAAGGGTTCAAAAACGAATAAAGAAATAAAAATAAAAAGAGCTGGTAGAATTCTTGGGAGGGAGCGTATACGTTTTCCCCTATCTTCGATCTCTTTGGGATACGGTGGTCCGGCTGGGTCAGAGGTCTTATGGCCCTTTGGGCATGGTTCCAAATTGCTCTCCAGAGTCCTCTCACAACTAGCCCAACAGGGCATCAGGGGCCCAGTTTCCCCCCACCCTCTCCAACATTGATCATTTTCCTTTTTGGCCACAGTAGCTGGCGTGACAGGTGTGAGGTGGTGTCTCACAGCCGTTTTAATTGGCGTTTCTCTAATGAATGCTGTTTTGGAGCCTTCATATGGCTAAAGATGCTTTTACTTCTGCATCTGAGAATCGCCTTTGGCTACTTGTTTATCGATGGGGGAACGGCTTGTATTCTTTTAGCTGGACTCAGTTCTCTGTAGATTGGGGAAATGGGGCTCTTGTCCCAGACATTTCCTATTCTAGTGCTTTCCTAGTTTCCGATTTCCCTCCTATTCTTGTTTGCATTGAGCTTGTTTCTGTGCAATAACCACGGGGCTTTGCTGGCTTGTCATTTCCTTCTCCAGTAGATCCTTTTACCAGACAAACAGGCCTCTGGAGTGACTGATACGTCTAGGGAGTGTCTGAGGTTGGATTTGAACCCAGGTTCTTCTGAGCCCAGGCCCAGAACTCTATTTGCTGAGTCATTTCGCTGCCTCCTGGGCATCCAGAGGTTAAGTGGCTTGCCCAGGGTTAGATAGCTAGGACAAGTATCTGAGGCCGGGTTTGAATTCCCGTCTTCCTGACGCCAGGCTCAGTGCTATTAAGAGGGGACAGTGAGGTGGCTCAGGAGATAGAGAGCCAGGCCTAGAGACAGGAGGTCCTGGGTTCAAATGTGGCCTCAGCTACTTTCTAGCTGTGCGACCCTGCACAAATCCCATAATCCCCATTGCCCAGCCCTCAGTGTTCTTTTGCCTTGGAACCCACTACACAGTAGTAACAGTATTGATCCCAAGACAAAAGGTGAGGATTTGAAAAAAATCAAACGTTCAGGATCTCCCTCCCCCAGGTCCTCCCCTGCTGTTGTGGAGGGGCCTACTCTCGGGCTACCACTCCAGGGCGGCAGGTAACAAAGACGGGGCCTTGTTGTGGGTAGTGGAATATAGCCATTTTCAGAATGGCGAGGGGCGCGGGGCCTTTCTGAAAGTAGGTCCCGGCCAGCCAGCAGGCCCCAGCATGGGCTCCACTGACTTTTCAAACATTCATTCTGTAGCTGTCTAGAACGTTCTCATGGTTCTGTTCCTTTTGTTCTTCGTTAGTTCACGTAGGCCTTCCCCTGTTTTTCCCAAATTAAACTGTTCGTCGTCTCTTACAACGAGGTGCTATCCCGTCGCCACCACATAGTACAATGCGTTCTGCCATCGCCCGACTGGGGAGCATCCCCTGGATTTCCGGTTCTCTGCCACCACGGGGCGTGCTGCCGTCAATACTGTGCAACGGGTGGGTGGGGAAGCAGGCCCAGCGATGGTATCGCCACGATGCACAGTTTGATCACTGTCTGGGCATCGTTCTGAATTGCTCTCCAAAATTGCCAGATCCCTTTGCAGTTCCACCCACGGCGTATCAGCGTCCCCCCATCTTCCCAGCCCCTCCGGCATTTGTCATCTTGCCCTTCTTTCATCTCAGCCAGTCCCATAGTCTGGATTTGCAGTTCTCTAATCGGTAATGATCACAAGCTGCCTCTTAAAGGGGCTTAGCTGGGATGGCAGGTTGAGCATCTGTCTGCAGGTTCTGGACTCGTCTCATGTTCCAGAAGTCACACCCAGACCACCCAGCAGGGAGCGCTCCAGTCCTTTGGGTCCAATCCGAATCCTCCCATCCCGGGACTGTGGCCTCTCCAGAGCCAGCCCAAGGCTGGGAGAACACCAAAGGGAGAGGTTTCTCTCTTCACTTTTTCCTTTCTTTTCGTTTCTGCTAGTTCGCGTCGAGCGCTTTGCAGGCGCCCTATTTTGTCTGTCTGATTTCGGGGGGCCACTCCCTTGATTCCTTTGCTTATGAGTCAAACAGGGTTACCGTGTTCCTCAGCCCTGAAGGGGACGCCAGCTGTGAAGGGCTTAGCCCTAGAGCCAAGGCCGCCAAGGAATGTGGCATTGGTTTCCTCAAGTATCAAAAGTATATTCCTTGACCCATTCCTCAAGTGCCTTGGCAAAGAGTGCAGGGTTCAAATGCAGACTTTGCTTCTTTTGACCTAAGTAACCCAGACCGGGTCCTTTCCCTTCATTGCCCTCAGTTTCTTTATCTGTAAGATAAGGAGATTCAAAGGAGAGCCCATGTGACTTTAGGACAAACTAGCAGCTTTCCCACATCGTTGGCCAGGTTCTGGGGCGGCCTGGGCCCAGAGACCTGAAGATCTGAATTCATATCTGGATTCAAATACTTCAGAGATGGGTGGCCCTGAACAAGTCACCAGGCAGACAATAAGACCATCCTCTCAGCCCCTCCACTCTTCCCATGAGCCAGAAATCTTGCCCTGTTGCTATGGAGATGAAAGTCCACTTTCCCAGAAGTCCCTGTATTTCAAGAGTTTTCTTTTTTCTCTTCTCTCCTTCTTTCTCTCTTATTTATTTACCTGGTTCCCTTAGAGCAATACAACTAAAAGGAAATCACAGCCCAATGAATGATTTAAATTAAGGCCTCAGAACTGAGTACAACCGCCACGCCCCAAGTTGGAAAGTATCCATAAAACATCTCCAAATTGTCCCCATGAACTAAAAAAAAGGTGAAAGCTGCCACGGGCCTCAGAGAAGAGCAAGCAAAGGAGCCTGGAACAAGCCGGCTGGCCGCTTTGACTCGGCTCCTATATTTCTTCTACCAAACAGCATTCCATGTCATGCGGCACTGAACAGAGGCCAGACCGTTTTAACCTAAAAACCAGCAGGTTTCGCCTTTAACTTTAGCCTACAACGCAAGTACCTGGAGAAGAGGTGTTCGAGGCTTTCCTCAGCACTTCCTTTATCACATTCCGCGCTCCAAACCACCCACCCTGAAGTTTGAAGGCCTGCCTGGTTTACCCGACAGTAAGCGGGAGCCACAAATCGGGGTCATAGAACTGTGCGACTTTGTTTGTTTTTTCTTTTTAAAAAAAGTCTAAGCTGGCCAGCTCCCCCGTAGCTGCCATCTGGATTCCTTGAGGACCCTCTGCCACGTTGAGAATCACCAGAGGCGGCCCATACGGCTGTGGCCTGGTCTGTACCCAGCCAACTAGATCGTCACTGGATTTGGCTCACTCGTGTTGCCAAATCCACGCTGACCGCGACCTCTCCAAAGGAGCAAAGGCATACCTGAGTACAGGGTTGAGCAGGGAGAAAACATCTTAAATATCTTTTTCAGTAACTCTGGAAGGTGACTCTCATGCGCGCGCCTAATGGCCTGCTCCACTCTGGAAGAGGACCCACCATCTCCACGTCTGTGATCCGAACTTGCCAGATAAAGTCATTGAGGTTTCTTCCAAGTCTATTCCAAAGCCATCGTAGTCATTCGTCCAGTAGCTTCCATCCACTCTGCCAGCCAGACGCACCCGCTCTTCAGTCAGGGCCCTTAGAGTCTCTGGCAGCCTCAGGCCCAGCAGGAGCTGGCCGCCACACAGCCATCAGGCCTGAAGCTCTCCAATCGGCCTAGGCCCTTTTCTTTCCTTGTGACTTCCCCCCCCCCCCCCGAACTTTTTCAGTTATTTCTTGTTTATTTAATTTCAATTGTTAACTAAACATTTTTTTCTATGGTTACATTATTCTTATTCTCTCCCTTCCTTCTTCCCTCCCCGCTCCCGGAGTTGACAAGTAATTCCACTGGGTTATACATGGCTTATCACTCACATCCTAGTTTCGTAGTATTCATTTTTCTAAGTAAATAATCTTATAAAACCAAAACCCCAAATGATATACCCATATACACAAATGATAGGTCAGGTGTTTTTCTTCTGCATTTCTGCTCCCACGGTTCTTTCTCTAGATGTGGAGAGCGTTCTTTCCATAAGTCCCTCAGAATTGTCCTGGGTCACTGCATTGTTTTTAGTAGCAAAGCTGATTACCTTTGATGGTCCCTCAACATTTCAGTTACTGTGTACAGTGTTCCCCTGGTTCTGCTTATTTCACTCTGCATCAGTTCATGGAGGTCTCCCCAGCTCTTTCTGAAGTCAGCCTGTTCATCACTCCTTACAGCACAAGAGTATTTCTTCACCACCCTAAACTACCATTTGTTCAGCCATTTCCCAATCGAGGGACACCCATCCCCCCCATTTTCCCATTTTTTGTCACCACAAAGAGTGCAGCTATAAATATTTTTGTGCAAACAGATCCTTTCTCATTCTTTTCTATCTCCTTGGGGTGCAAACCCAGTAGTGACATTACTGGATCAAAGGGCAGGCTTTCTTTGAAAGCCCTTTGGACATAATTCCATTGGACATTGCCTTCCAGAACTGGTTGGATCAATTCACAACAGCACCAGCACCCTCCAACATTGATCACTTTCCTTTACTGTCACATTGGCCAGTCTGCTGGGTGTGAGGTGATACCTCAGAGTTGTTTTGATCTGCACTTCTCTATTCTGGAGGGGTTTAGAACATTTTTTTCATATGATTATTGATAGCTTTGATTTCTTCCTCTGTAAACTGCCTATTCATGTCCCTTGACAGGAATTGGGGAATGATTTGGTTTCTTATGAATTTGACTTGGTTTTTTGTATATTCGTTATAAAAAATTTTCACCCCAGTTTGTTGTTTCCCTTCTAATTTTGGTTTCATTTTTTTTGTTTATACAAACCCTTTTTAATTTAATACAATCAAAATTATTCGTTTTACATCTTGTAATGTTCTCTGTCTCTTGCTTGGTCTTAAAGTCCTCGCTTCCCCATAGATCTGACAGGTATACTATTCCACAGTCACCTAACTTACTTATAGCGTCGCTCTTTATGTTTGAGTCATTCACCCATTCTGAATTTATCTTGGTGTAGGGGGTGAGATAATGATCCAAACCTAATTTTCCCCACACTGTTTTCTAATTTTTCCAGCAGTTTTTGTCAAATAGTGAGTTCTTATCCCCAAAGCTGGGATCTTTGGGTTTATCGAACACTGGCTTGTTGAGGTCATTTACCTCTAGTTTATTGATCCACCCTTCTGTCTCTAAGCCAGGACCAGATTGTTTTGATGATCATTGCTTTATAGTACAGTTTGAGATCTGGTAACACTAGACCTCCATCCTTCACATTTTTTTTCATTACTTCCCTTGATAAACTTGACCTTTTGTTCCTCTAGATGAATTTTGTTATTATTTTTTTCTAGTTCTATAAAATAGTTTTTTGGTAGTTTGATTGGCATGGCACTGAATAAATAAATGAATTTGGGTAGGGTGGTCATTTGTATTATGTTAGCTCGTCCTACCCATGAGCAATCACTGTTTGCCCACTTGTTTAGATCTAGTTTTATTTGCGTGGAAAGTGTTTTGTAATTATGGTTAGATAATTCCTTTGTTTGTCTTGGCAGAGAGATTCCCAACTATTTTATGTTGTCTAGAGTGATTTTAAATGGAGTTTCACTTTCTCACGCTTGCTGCTAATTTTTGTTGGAAATATATAGAAATGCTGATGATTTACGTGGTTTATATGATTTATACTTGTACCCTGCAACTATGCTACAGTTATCATTTCCATTAGCTTTTTAGTTGATTTTCTCAGTTTCTCTAAGAAAAAAGAGCAATGGTTTAGTTTCCTCACTGCCTACTTTGATCCTTTCAATTTCTTTTTCTTCTCTAATTGCTAACCCTAGCATTTCTAGTACTATATTATAGTGGTGATGGATGGGCATCCCTGCTTCGCTCCTGATCTTATTGGGAAGGCTTCTAACTTATCCCCATTTTGATACTTGCTGATGGTTTTATTTTATTTTTTAAATTTTGACTTTGATTATTTCCCCCCTAGTTCCATGTTTCATGTTCTTTCCTCCTAAACCCCCCTTAGCCGACACACAATTCCACTGGGTTTTACATGTATCATTGATCAAGGCCTAATTCCATATTATTGATAGTTGGACTAGTTATCGTTTAGCGTCTACATCCCCAACAGTATCCTCACCTTGCTGATGGTTTTAGATATAGACTGCTTATTATTTTGAGGAAATGCCCTTCTATTCCTATGCTTTCTAGTATTTTTTTAAACCCTTAACTTCTGTGTATTGGCTCCTAGGTGGAAGAGTGGTAAGGGTGGGCAATGGGGGGGTCAAGTGACTTGCCCAGGGTCACACAGCTGGAAAGTGTCCGAGGGCAGATTTGAACCTAGGACCTCCCATCTCTAGGCCTGGCTCTCCATCCACTGAGCTACCCAGCTGCCCCCTCTAGTATTTTTTTTTTTTAATTTTAAACCCTTAACTTCTGTGTATTGACTTATAGGTGGAAGAGTGGCAAGGGTAGGCAATGGGGGTCAAGTGACTTGCCCAGGGTCACACAGCTGAGAAGTGTCTGAGGCCGGATTTGAACCTAGGACCTCCTATCTCTAGGCCTGGCTCTCAATCCACTGAGCTACCTAGCTGCTCCCCCCACCCCCACCCCTCTAGTATTTTTAATAGGAATGGGTGTTGTATTTTGTCAAAGGCTTTTTCTTCATCTATTGAGATAGTCATGTGATTTCTGTTGGTTTAGTTATTGATATGGTCAATTATGTGGATGGTTTTCCTAATATTGAACCATCCTTGCATTCCTGGTATAAATCCCACCTGGTCATAATGAATAAACCCTCATGATTTTTGCATCTATGTTCATTAGAGAGATTGGTCTGTAGTTGTCTTTCTCTGTTTTTGGTGTGCCTGGCTTAGGTATCAGAACCATATTTCTGTCATAAAAAGAATTTGGTAGGACTCCTTCTTTGCTTATTTTGTCAAATAGTTTGTATAGTACTGGAATTAGTTGTTCTTTAAATGTTTTCTAGAATTCACTTGTAAATCCATCTGACCCTGGGGATTTTTTCCTGGGGAGTTCATTGATGGCGGTTCAATTTCTTTTTCTGAGATGGGATTACTTAAGTATTCTCTTTCTTTTTTTTTTTTTGTTAATCTAGGCAATTTATATTTTTGTAAATATTCATCAATTTCACCTAGATTGTCATATTTATTGTCATATAATTGGACAAAAGAGCTCCTAATAATTGCCTTAATTTCCTCTTTATTAGAGATGAAATCTCCCTTTTCATTTTAATACTGATAATTTGATTCTCTTCTTTCTTTTTTAAATTAGATTAATCAATACTTTGACTATTTTATTTGTTTTCTTTTTCAAAAAACTAACTCCTAGCTCAATAGTTCTTTTACTTTCAATTTTATTAATTTCTCCTTTGATTTTCAGGATTTCCAATTTAGTCTTTATCTGGGGATTTTATTTTATTTTATTTTATTTTTTTTACTTCCAGTCCAGCCACTACTGACCACACAGTGGTGACTTTTATTTTATTTTATTTTTTTAATTTTTATTTTGAATATTTTCCTATAGTTACATGTTTCATGTTCTTTCCCTCTCCCCCAAACCCCCAAACCCCTCTTAGTCAACACAGAATTCCACTGGGTTTTACATGTATCATTGATTAAGACATAATTCCATATTATTGATAGTTGGACTAGAGTTATCATTTAGTGTCTACATCCCCAATAATATCCCCATTAGCCCATGTGTTCAAGTAGTTGTTTTTCTTCTGTGTTCCTCCTCCCACAGTTCTTCCTCTGAATGTGGCTAGTTTTCTTTCTCATAAGTCCCTCAGCCTTGCTCTGGATTCTTGCATTGCTGCTAGTAGAGAAGTCTGTTATGTTCAATTGTACAGTGTCTCTGTGTACAATGTTCTCCTGGATCTGCTCCTTTCACTCTATCGATTCCTGGAGGTCATTCTATTTCACATGGAGTTCCTCCAGTTCTTTATTCCTTTGAGCACAGTAGTATTCCATCACCAACAGATACCACAATTTGTTCAGCCAATTGAAGGGCATCCTCTCATTTTTTTGCCACCACAAAGAGGGCGGCTATAAATATTTTTGTACAAGTCTTTTTCCTTACTATCTCTTTGGGGTATAAACCAAGCAGTGCTATGGCTGGATCAAAAGGCAGATAGTCTTTTAAAGCCCTTTGGGCATAGTTCCAAATTGCCATCCAGAACGGTTGGATCAGTTCACAACTCCACCAGCAATGCATCAATGTCCCAATTTTACCACATCCCCTCCAACATTCATTACTCTCCCTTGTTGTCATTTTAGCAAATCTGCTAGGTATGAGATGGCACCTCAGAGTTGTTTTGATTTGCATTTCTCTAATTATAAGAGATTTAGAACACTTTCTCATGTGCTTATTGATAGTTTTGATTTCTTTATCTGAAAATTGCCTATTCATGTCCCTTGCCCATTTATTGATGTGGGGGGAAATATGGGGATTTTTAATTTGTTCTTTTTCTAGTTTTATTTTAGTTGTGTGCCCAATTCATTGAGGATCATTTGCTTTGGGCAGTTGGATAGAGGGGCAGGGCATGCAAAAGGGAAGAAGGGGAACAGAGCAGCTCCCCAAATGCTGACTTGGCACCTGTGACACATCTTTGCCAACAGGAGTATAGGCACTCAGGGATATAAATTTTCTCCTGAGTACTGCTTTGGATGTATCCCATAAATTTTGATATGTTATCTCCTCATTGTCATTCTCTTCAATGACATCAGTAATTGTTTCTGATTTGTCCTTTAACCCACCAGTTTTGAAGAATGAGATTATTTAGTTTCTAATTAATTTTTAATTTGCCTCTCCATAAACCCTTACTAATTATAATTTTTGTCACATTATGATCTGAAAAAAATCACATTTATTATTTCTGTGTTTGTTTGCAATGTTTTTAGTACATGGTGCCCTATAGCGGTGCATGGTGGTTTTTAGTATATGGTGCCTTTTAGTACATGGTGCCCTATATATTTAGTATATAGTGCCCTAGTACATGGTTAATCTTTGTATATGTATATGTACCATGTGCTGCTGAAAAGAACGTATATTCCTTTTTATCCCTCTTCAATTTTCTCTAGATATCTATTAAATCTAACTTTTATAGAATTTCATTTTCTTTCTTATTTATTATTTTGGTTCAATTTATCTAGTTCTGATAGGTGAAGGTTGAAGTTCTGCACTAGTATAGTTTTACTCTCTGTTTCCTCCTTAAGCTCCTTCAGTTTCTCCTTTAAAAATCTGGATGGGGGCAGCTGGGTAGCTCAGTGGATTGAGAGCTAAGCCTAGAGACGAGAGGTCCTAGGTTCAAATCCAGCCTCAGACACTTCCCAGCTGTGTGACCCTGGGCAAGTCACTTAACCCCCATTGCCTACCCTTACCACTCTTCTGCCTTGGAGCCAATACACAGTATTGACTCCAAGACGTAAGGTAAGGGTTTAAAAAAAAATCTGGATGCTATACTATTTGGTGCATATATGTTGAGTACTGATATTTCTTCATACTGCCTTTTATCAAGATGTAATTACCATCTTTATTTCTTTTAATCAAATTTATTTTTGCTTTAGCTTTGTCTGAGATCATGATTGTCTTTGTCTCAGTTGAAGCCCAATAAATTCTGCTCCAGCCTCTTACCTTTACTTTGTGTGTATCTACCTGCCTCAAATGTGTTACTTGTAAACAGCATATGGTAGGTTTCTGTTTTTTAGTCCATTCTGCTGTCTGCTTCCATTTCATGGCTAAGTTCATCCCAGTCACATTCACAGTTATGATTACTATCTGTGTATTCCCCTCCATCTCTTTTAATCCTGCCCTTTCTCCTTTTACTCTTTCTCTCCACACCAGTGTAGTGTTGTGCTTTTAATCACTTCCTCCTCCCTTATTTTATTCCCCTTCCCACCACTTCCCTTCTTATTTTCTTCCTCCTATAGGGTCTTTTAGTCACCCTCCCCAACTTTTCCCTCCCTCATCTTACTCCTCTCCCCATGCTCCCCTTCCTTATTCCCTTTCTCCTTCTCTATAGGGTAAGATAGGATTCTAAACCCCAATGTCAGATTGCTGACCAGTGATTTCATTGGTGGCATTTGATTAATTCTTCGGAATGATTTTGTTATCTAGGTTGAATTCATCCTCTATCTATAATGAGAAAAGCCTCTCTCCCCTTGTATTCGGGGTCCGACCCTGAGCTGAGGAAGGGGCCTGGCCCCAGTTTGTCGTGGGCAATTGGCACGCTTTGCTTAATTAATCGACAGGCTCAGAAGACCAGCCTTTGCTTTCTCAGTCATTTCACTCTGTACAAAGCAAGCTACGGACAGAATAAATGGGGAGTGATCGGCAGAGGGAAGGCTCTGGATTAATTAAGAGAGAGCGGGGCCAAAAGGCTTCTGGTAGAAGGCGAGATCTTAGCTGCGACTCAAAGGGAGGAAGGACTCCAGGCATAGAGGACAGTGCCAGTGCCAGGAGACTGGTATTATTGGCTCAAAGAATCGCGTGGAAGGAGCAAGGTATAAGAAGTCGGGTGCAACAGCAAACGGAGGATTCGGCTTTTAAGCCTAGAGGTAAAAAGGAGCGAATTCCTCACCAAGCGTTTCTTTAGTGCCTTCTGAGTGCCAGGCCCTGCCCTCAATGGAGCCATTGAGTGGGGAGGGGGGGGGTGACATGGGCCAACCTGTTACAGGATGACTTTGATGACTGAATGGAGGATGAACTGGTGCCTCCTCCCCATCCTACCCAGAAGCTCTTGCAGTAAACCAGGTGCCAGGGGATGAGGGCAGGAAGAAGAGAGGAAGGGGCATCTGGGAGGTGCTGCCGAGGGGAAATGGACAGGCCTCGGCAACAGCCAGCGTGACAGATAGTGAGAGAGAAGTGTATGAGGACACCTAGGTTGAGAGCCCAAGGACCCGGGAGGAGGGTATTGACCTCTGTGTGGATAAGGAGACTGGGGGGTGGGGGTGGAGACAGAGCATGAAGCCAGTTTGGAAGGCCAGAAAGGCTGTTGGAGATGGGAGACTGGAGGTGAACAGAGAGGTTGGGGTTGGATGAATTGAGTCGGGAATTGCCAGCATCCAGACTGGCATCAATTCTGGGGCATTGCATTTTCCACAAAAGTGAGAAGCTGACTGACCAAGATTCTCTGTACCTCTGCCTCACTTTTCTGCACTCTGCTCTGCCCTTGCCCCTGCCAGCGTCCTGGAATCTTAAACTAAAAAAAGAAATCCTTGACTCAACCCACCTTATTTTCCAGAAAACGAAAGCGAGCCCTGGGGAGGGCAGTGACTTGTCCAAAGTCATAGAGAGCCAGTTGGGGCCGGAGCCCAGTATCGTGACTCACCACCCCCAGGACTCTTTCCAAGGCCTTCTTTGCCCTGGCCGTGTTCTTCTACCTTACCCATGTTCTTCCTAAAACTGAACATTGGACATCAGGCATGAGTGATGTGAAGGCCGGGCAAAGGGGAATGGGCTGAATACCTCAGGATTTGGGCCCAGGATCGTAGGAGCTTTGGGGCATTTGCGCACCACAGCTAGGGATTCATGGAACCAAGAAGCTACTCAAAGGCCCAGCCCTTTTGTGGAAGCATGGCTGGCTGCCTGGCCAGCCTACACCATTCACAGAGCTGAGAGCATTGAAGGGTGTACCTCCCCGATCCTGGAGGGTGGCTGTGAGGGAAGAGGGCTCAGTGGGGTGGGTTTGGGGAGGGCCTGATCTTTCCAATTCAGTCAGAAACCGCAGGCTGGCAAAGGGACCTTACGGTCTATGCTCCCACCCATTTTGCGGATGAGTAAACTGAGAAGCAGAGGTGGTGGGAACAGGGGCTAAACTTTATTCATGTTCCACATTCTTGGATAGGAGCAAAGTCACGGGTCTGTTTGAGAGCCGGGGGCGGGCAGCAGGGAAAGGCTATTCTGTAGGCCGGTGATTCCTTAATCTTCCCATTCGTCATCCTCATCCTCCTCAGCACCCTGGTCCTCCTCTTCATCTGTGAGGGAATGAGGATGCCTGACCACCTAGATCCCCTCTCAGGTAACCCACTGCCCCCATGGCACTCCTACCCAGCCCACGGGAAGGCCAGAGATGGTGGGAAGGGGTTATGTCATTTCTCACCTGAAGAGTGGATAACTTTGCTCCGCTTCTGCATGACATGCATGAGGGCCCCCACCAGCCCCTCAGAGCTTGGGGGTGGGGGAGCTGGGAACTCCTGGGCCCCCGGTGTCTGGAAGGAGGGCAGGATCCAGTAAAAACCTCAGACTTGGCCCACCAACATGAGGCACAGCCTTACGTTCATCCTTCAAGATTCTTTCCCTTTGGCTCAGTCCCACCACCAAGACATCCCAATAACCTCTTCCCAAAGCTAACTGGGACATTCCCCAATCCCCCAATCCTCCCTGCTTCTCCCACCAAGCCCCAGGCCCACCTTGTTGAGCTGAATGCCCTGTCGAATCTCTTCAAGCAGGGCCCCTCGGCCTCTGGGGGCCACGGCCCCCGCAGATGAAGGTGTAGATGGTGGAGGTGGAGGTGGGGGTGGTGGAGGTGGGGGTGGCCCTGACCCAGGAGCTGGTGGCAATGGCTGTGGGGGTGCTGGAAGCCCCAAGTGGGAGGTGGGGGGTGGTGGAGGTGGGGGACCCCCACGGCCAGGAGGAGGCGGGGGTCCCCGTGGAACTGGTGGAAGTCCACTAGAGGTCCCACCAGCCCCAGAAGGCACTGGGGGGAGAGGCCCTGACCGACCTCCCCGACTCCCGACCAAAGAGGAGCCGGGGGGCCGCTGAGGGGGTCCGGCGCGAGATGGCGGCGGAGGGGGAGGAACAGGGCCTATAGACACCAGAAAGTCAAGAAGGGGGCAGGTGGTTAAATGACAGGGTATAAGGTATGTCCATGTATCCCCTCCTCCATCCCCTCTCCCTCTGCCCCCCTAGGAGGGACAGGTAGGGGCTGGCCTCGAGATTTGGGGGTTTAGCTAACTATGGGAGTCATGAGGGGATAGGGCTTTCCAGGGTTCTCCGCTGGAACTCTCAAGGGGCCAGGCGGGGGATGCTTGCCTTGCCGCCTCATCTCCTCTCGGACGGCCTCTAGGCCACCCTGGTCCTCAATGAAGTCATAAATGAGCTTTGAAGTCTCTGCGTCTGTCAGCTGGGCCTCACTAATCCCGGCTCTGGAGAAGAGGCTGCGCAGGTCAGGGTCCAAGTTATTCACCTGTTGGAGGCAGGGCCGCACGCCTTCGTCACCCTAATGCCCCATCCCACCTGCTGGGAGAAGGGTTTGGGGGAAATCTGGGGCAATGGGAGAACATACGTCGAATCCGCTGTGAGGGTCCCATCCGACATGGCTGACGTGCCTGGAGAGAGGGCAGAAGGTTTGGGTTAGGGAGAGGCCGGAAGCTCTCCGAAAGCCTTCACTTCTCATCTGCGAGTCCAGTGTCCAGAGCAAACCAACCTTGTCCCTGCCCTTCCCGTGCTGCGTCCTGCCTCCAGCGCCTCCCCCTTAGCTTGCTCCTGGTTCTCCTCCCCCCACCCGCCTCGTTTCCTCTCCGACCCCCAGAGTCCAAGACTTCAAATCTCCTCCCAACGCAGGCGATGCCCTTGTCCGTGTCCGGGGGAGCCTGCAGAGCCCTCCCTCGGGCCATAGAGGCTGTGGCTCAAACTGAGCTCCCTCTCCCCCCCTGCATCCTCCCAGCGTCCCCGCCGCTGCCAACACTCTGCCCGACCGCCTCAAGTCTTCTTTCTCCCTGAGCCCCCCCCCACCCCAGAGCCCATCAGTGGTCACCCAGGGATCGCGCACTCCTCCCTATGGCTTCTAGGGGCTAAGTAGACCCCTCGGCTCTTCCCCGTGGGATTCCCATAGATGCTGCCAGCTCTGCCCACTCTGCCTTCTGGCCACACTGTTCTCTCTCAAACCTCTATTTGCTCCTCAATCCTTCGTAGACCCTCCCCCTAATCCCTCAGGTGGGAAGCAACCTCCCAGGCCTCAGAGGCCTCCCAGAGGCCCCATGCTGATTGGGGGGAAACCCTCACCTTCCACCTTAGAGTCAATGCTGTGTGTCAGTTCCAAGGCAGAAGAGCAGTAAGAAGGGCTGGGCAAGGTGGGGTAAGTGACCTGCCCAGGGTCACTGAGCCGCCCAGCTGGCCCAGGTCTCCTGCTAATTAAAGCAATTGCTAGCTATGGGCAGGGAAGGTCCTAGCTCTAAAGCCAAGGCTACAAGTCCCCAGGTACTGTCTGAATATTTGGCAAGTGGATGGGTGGGGGCTGGAGGGGGACAAGCAAGGCCAGGGAAGGGGAGGAAAGGGCCTCACTTGAACCCGCTGGGGGCTCCGATGTCAGCTTTGCTGATCTTCTTTTTCCCTGAGCGCTTCTTGTCTGGGGGAGGGGGAGTCGGTGCAGGGAGCCCACGGTACCGTGAGGATGTAATGTCTGGGTTCTGGATGTCTATGGCAACCAGGCCCAGAGATGCAGAGCCCACGGTGCTGGCTGGGACTGGAGATGGAGGAGGAAAAAGAGCGATTGGATTGGGAAGGGCCAGCACCACAGCTGCCCGTACCTGGGTGGCCGTTTCCTGCTGCTTACCGCCGAGGTCCCCACTGGGCTGGAGAGGAAGGGGTGGGGCGCCCCCTCGTCTTTCTATGCTGAGAGATCCTGGAGGGTGAAGGGCAGACGTCAGAGCCAAACGTTTCCTCTCTTCAGTCTTTCTTCCCACGCCTCGCCCAGCACCCACCCCAAGAGATGGGCATCATCTGGGGTGGGGGAAGGAGGGAGGGAACCTCTGTGTGTGTGTGTTTGGGGTGGCGGCGACCCAGAGAGAAAGAACGAACGAAAGGGGGACGGACAGACAGATTGAGAGAAGCAGAGGCCCGAAAGGAGACATGCCACAGAGTGCTTGAGATGGCCTGCTGGAAGGCCCTGAGGAGGAAATGGAGAGAGATTGTGCTCACTGTCCCAGAATCCTCAGCCCTAGCCCTGGCGGCTCTCACCAGCAGCACTCTGTTTCTGGCTTCTTTTCTGAATCTTCTCCTCTACCAGTGCTCGGAAGGCTTGGGCCTCAGCCTCATCGGCAAAGTTCAGGCCGGCTTGGCAGTCCTGGGAATGGCCCCAATCCCCACGGCCCCCCCAACCCAAAGTGGTGAGCTCCAGTTCTCGGGGAACACCAGCCTCGCAGATCCTTGAACCCTTCTGCAAACCCTCAGCCTGAGGCATCCCCACCCCCACCCCCACTCATTCCCACTTTGGCTAGTTGACTCACGTCACCAGGGAAGGTGTGGAAGAATGGGGTGGGGGCCGAGTAGACAAGCTGGGTGTAGATTTCCTGCTCCCAGAGGAGGCGTCCTTCCTGGGGATGGGATGGTAGAGAGAAACCGAGAGAATGAGAAAGCGAGGCCCAGAGGACAGAATGTGGCAGAGAGAATACTGGGTCCCCAGGCAGACAACTAGCGAGGGGCACCCCTTGAAGGCTCGGGGCTGTACCTGGAGGCCATAGAGGCGGATGAAATAGGAACGCCGAGGATTGTCTTTCACGAAGCAAATGGCTCCACTCACTTCCTTCTGCCAGCGCCCGCCAGTGCTGGGTAGTGCCAGGTACAGTTGGGCCACTGAGGTTGCCAGGGTCTGTTTCCAGGCAGCGCCCCCGAGACAGAGAGAAAGACTTGAAAGGGACCCGAGAGCATTGGGCAGTGCCCTCCCGTGCATGCCCCTCCCCCCCCCCCCGCTTTTCTGACAGTGGGTCCCCAGAAGAGCCGAGAGAAAAGAGCTGGGGGGCCCTTGAGTCTTCCTTCCCAAGAGGGATCCAGGCCCGAGAAACACACCCAGCATTTTCGGCCCAAGAGACCAAACAGCCTTTGGTTCTCGTGATCCTGCAGAAGGCCCGACGGCACATTGTGCTGTTGCTGCTGCTGTGGCGCTCCAGGTCCCCGAGTCCCCCGACTCATGGTAGGCTTCCCCTTCTTGCCTTGCCTCGCCTTCCTAAATAGCAGCAGTGACAACCAACGGAACAAGAAAGGGAACTTCCGCGCCCAGTGAACAGGAAGCCAAGAAAACCACATTGCCCCAAGGCCAACCAATGGCCTTCTGGGGCCTCCATCCTGGCTTAGGCCTCCCTCCCTGGGCTTGAGGGAGAGTGGCCAATGAGAATAAGCCCTGTTCCAGCATCTGGGTCTCTAAACCTTTCTCTGTCTTCATCCCTCTTATCTCTTCCTCAGGGCTGTGTACCCATCCTCAGTTCCCTTCTCTGAAGGGAAAGGAACACCGAGGTAGGGCCCTTTGGGGGTGAGAGCTTGACTTTCATTCCTGATCAAATTCATCATTCACTCCTTTTCAGTCATGTCTGACTCTTGGTGACCCCATTTAGTATTTTCTGGCAAAGATACCGGGGTGAGGGGGAGTTTGCCCTTTCTTTTTTCTGGATCATTTGTCAGATGGGGAAACTGAGGCACAGAGGGCCACACAACCACGAGGTGTCTGAGGTCACATTTGATCTCGGGTGTTCCTGACTCCAGGCCTGCCATCCTAGCCACTTCCGTGTCACCCAGTGGCCCATCGAATTCAAGAATGCTTTATTCGAGGGCAGGTTGTTGAACATCGAGAGCATCAGAGTTAGTTGGCCTGGGAACCGGTTGAATGGCAGGGCCCCAAAAGTAGCTAACTTAGAAGGTCTCCAGCAGAGTGCTTCAGGGCTCTGTGCTCGACAGTTTGTGGAAAAGATGCTCTTGGGTGGGTGGGTGGGGGGGTGGGGAGGGGCAGAAAGATCTGTGGAGCTGAATGTCAAGGCTCGTACTTGGCTTCAGCAAGGCCAGCCTCCCAAGCACCGAAGGCTGGGCGAAAGCTGGCAGAGAAAGATCTGGAAACTCACACTGACTCCAAGCCCACAGTACCGGGGGGGTGTGGGGGGGTGGGGGGG
>NC_058136.1:62442343-62460306 GCF_016433145.1 Gracilinanus agilis | reverse complement strand
GGGGGGGTGGGGGGGAGATGCTGTGCATGCATGTTTGTGGGAGGTGGAGGGCCGTGGCCGCCGAGCCAGACGCCGTGCTTTGGGGCCACGTCGTTCCGAAGAGCACGGAGGAGGCCTGTGTTTGAAGACGGCCACTGGCTAGCTAGCTAGAGGGTCAGGAGCCTCGAGTCTGTGTCCTCTTGGAGAAGAGAAGGTTGGGGGGTGGGGAAGTCAGGAGAACTCCAGGGTTTGAGGGGCCAGAAGTCAGAGGGCAGGGGCAGGAGCAGCCACAGGGGCACAGACCTCCTCAGGCCCAGAGCAGCTGTTCCAGAGGGCAGGCTCCCCTCCTTGAAGATGCCCTGGCCTCTTCCCTCCCTTTCCCATGTGTCTCAACCTCCTGCCTCAGGCCTCTGGGGCTGAGAACTCAGATACAAGCACACAGACCAAGGTTCCCAGATTCTCTTTATTCTTTACATTTTCTCAAGCACGAAACCAGCTTGTCAGGGGAAGGGATCCAGAGACACCAGGCCTGCGGTTCCTCCTGGGGACTTTGATCCCCACAGGGAGGGAGCCCAGCCCAGCCTGGCCCTTCCTCTGGAAGGCAGGCTGATTGTTCTCAGCCCCAGGAATCCTCCTCTCCTCTCTCCTGTCCTTCTCCCTCCTCCATCCCCCCAGCCCAGACACACAAACATCTCCCCATGCATGCCCAATGCCAGATGGAGGGCGAGGGAGGGAGGTTCCAGCTGGGCTTCTGGGTCAGTGGCCTGCCCCCTTGCTCTGGCCTGTGACTGCCCAATCCGTGAAGATGAAGCCCAGGCTCATGGCCATAATCACAATGCCCAGAGCTGCGAAGGCGGCTGCCTGTGGGACCAGGAAGGAGATCTAAATCCCAGGGCAGTAGGCGAGGCCCTTGAGTCCGCCTGGCTCAGCCCTGACACTTTGTGGTGTCTCCCAAACCAGGCCTTCCCCATCCTTCCCTTGGGCCTGGGCTCCCTCCCTCCTCCTGCCCCCCTCCTACCCCGCCCCAGCAGCTCTTCTTCCTGCTCTTTGATGGGCATTTCCTCTCCCATACCTGGATCTTGGGTCGAGAAATCAAGGACTCGCGGTCTCTTGGGATGATTCGGATGTAGAAAATGCTGGGAAGGATGAAGATGAGGCTGGGGGCTGACGTGGCTCCTGGGAGGAAGGAGAAGAGGGTCATGGTGGCCCCGAGGGCAGCAGTTTGGAGGAGCAGGGAAAAAGAGGAGACTGACCGATGACTCCAAAGATATCCCGGATGTTAGGCACAAAGATGACAAGGATGTTGACAAAGGTGAGGAGCCCGAGGGCAATGGTGCCATGCCGGGGCCAGCTGAAGGCTTTGGAGGGGAACAGGAGTCTCTGGATAGCTCGGCGGATCTGGGAGCAGGAAGACAATGCTGGGGTCGTGGGGAGTCACAGTCCCTTTCCCACTTCTCCCCGGGCTGAGCCAAAGCACAAGGCAGGGCAGGGCCAGGCCCCTCTGGGCCTGGGAATGCCCTCAGCATCCCTAAGCCCTCCTTCCTCCCTCCACGCCAGCCCGGCCACCCGCATACACACCCACCCACCGGAAAAAGGACGACAGGGACTGTGAGTGTGACCGCCATGAGCACGGCCAGCCTTACACAGAGGATCAGCAGGTCTGTCTGGCTGTACATGTGGAGCATCTCTGCCTCCACGTGACCTGAGAAGGTGACCACGCACACGCACACATGTGTGCACACCCACACACGGATGTTGACCAGCCAGCCACCACCCTTGTGCCTCCCACCACCCCTCTCACTTCCCTCCCACCCCCGACCTGGCCCTGGGCCCGGGCCCTCAGCCTCCAGCCTTCTCTCACCAAAGAAGGTGAGGTAACCAAATGTTGCTGTCAGTCCATACATAAGAAACATCGCCCCGATGGACATGTTGGCCACGGTCTGCATCCGGTGCTGGGATGGTCTGGGCGCCAACGGAGAAAGGTCAGGGTGCTCGCCCCACTGTACCCCTGCCATCCCCAACCCTGGCCCCGGGCTTCCCGCAAGTCCCCCCAGTGGCTCGGCTTCCCTGCCTCCCTCCGTACCTGCGCAGCTCCGTGTAAATGGGCAGGACTTCTGGGTGGCAGACGAAGGCAAAGGCCAGGATGGGGATGGTGTAAGCTGTCTGGGGGGGAATTGGGGGGCCGTGTCGTCCCTTCTGTCCCTTGGCCCGCAGCGGGTCCTCCTGCCCCCATTCTGACTCCTTTCTGCTAAGCCCTTACTGGGGGTGACTGGTCTTCTGGGAACTGATGGGTTTCTCCCGGGCTGATGCCAAGCAGCACATTCCCCAGCCTCCCTTTAGACCCCAGTTTGGGCCTCCCTAAAATGGGGCTGGGGATGATCTTCTAGCGGCGGGGAGAGGGGAGCCCGGAAGCAGCCTTGCCTGGGAGTTGATGGTGATGAGCCGGACTTCACAGCTATCATTGAGGCCCCTGTGAGGCTCCGTGGTCCAGTTCCCGCTGGTCAGGGGGCATTGGATGGAGAATTTCTTATAGATCACCTGCAAGGGGGGAGGAGCAGAAGGAGACGGGGTGGGGTTTCTAGGCCAAGGCTTTCTCCCCCTCCCCAAAGTCAAAGGCCCTCAAACTCACAGAGGCAAGGAAGAAGACCATGAAGGTGAGGGAGAGGCCACTGGTGTAGCCCAGGTACCCTGTACAGGGTAGGGGTGGGAACATACATGGGCAAAGGGTTAGATTTGGGAACCCGCTGATCCGACCCCTCCTCCCTCCTCCCCCCCAGAGAGATGGGCGCCTCTGCCCTGCCTCACCCAGGTGTCTCATGAGGGCCAGGGGCAGAATAATGCCAATGCTCACGATGATGATGAGAATGTTACCGTTCAGGAACCAGGAGCTGCAAAGGGTGATGGGGCGGGTGGGCCAGAGACAGGCCGTGAGCTTGAGGGATCCTGAGGCTCCCAGGCAGATGGCCTGACTCGGGCCGCCCCCCGCACCCCCAAACCAACCCAAATCAAGACACGTAGCCAGGGTCGGGCGGACAGATACAGTGAGACTCGCGCTCCTGGGCAAAAAACCCCCCTCAGAGGCGAGCGGGGAGGCCAAGATGGCCTGCTGCGGAACACTTCTGCCCAGCCAATCGAACGACCGAGACAGATAGCCACTTGGTTCTGATCAATGACCGCCCGGCTACCCGTGGCCAGACACAGAAACACTAAGAGCTGTCTCGCAGCGGGAAAGACTGCCTGCCTCGGGGAGGTGGTGAACGAGCCAGCATCTGCTTGGAGGGGTATTCCAGAAAGGAATCCTTAATCAGACACGGCTCGGTCTCTGGGGCACATCCCAAATCCTCAGTGCGCCTTCCCTACTCCCCCCGCCCCAGAGCCCACAGTCAGCCAACTGGACAGCGAGATTGGAGCAAGGGACCACTTCCCAGTAGACAGTTAGCCAGGCACTCCGGCCTGGAGAGGCAAAGCCAGACAGCCAGTCTAATTGGGACAGCTGGGCAGCCAGGCGGGCCAAACAGCTGTTCGCTTACAGCCAGACGGTCACAGCTGGACAGAGAGAGCAAGACAGCTGGCCGTTCCCAGCTGGGCTGTCAGAAACTCCCAGCTTGCCGGTCAGATGGAGACCAGAACAAAGCGCTGGACAGAGAGACGCGGATGGCAGTGGACGTTGCCAACCCCGGAGACGGGGGTGAGGCCAGGGCGTCTCCGCCCGAAGACCGAGCCCACTCACCTGGACTCGGTGACCTCGGAGTCTAGCAAAGTCCCAATGACCAGGGGCAGCTCAGACTTGATGATGTAGAGATAACTGGACATGGCTGAGAGGAGGGAGGGTGGATGAAGCCTCGTGGCACCCGAGCTCCCCCAACCCAGGCCCTTCCCCCTGGCATGGCCTTCAGGCAGCCTCACCCCCAATGTTATGCAGGCAGATGACTCCAGCTGCAGCTACTTTTCCAGATGTCCCAAAGGCCCGGTGGCCTAGCTCCTCGTATGCCCGGATCCCTGGAGAGGAGGCCACGTTGGCAGAGCCCGGGCAACGGACGGGACGGGACAAGGGAAGGTTTGGGGGAGGGAGGGACTCACCGATAAAGCCGGCACACGTGAGCAGGAGGTGGATGGAGTAGGCCGAGAGAAGGGCCATGCACAACAGAAGGGCTCTGGGGGAGGCAGAACATGGAGCTGGGCTCAGTGGGGAGGCCCTTCACACGTGGCCCCCAGAGCCTCCCCCTCCCCCCCCACGCCCGACTCACAAAAAAAGCAGGATGCCAGTGTTGGCCATGGCATAGGCCAGCCCTAGGATTCCGC
The DNA here is from genome assembly GCF_016433145.1 of Gracilinanus agilis. Classification (NCBI taxonomy): domain Eukaryota; kingdom Metazoa; phylum Chordata; class Mammalia; order Didelphimorphia; family Didelphidae; genus Gracilinanus; species Gracilinanus agilis. Next base: position 62,456,025 of record NC_058136.1, on the reverse strand, counting down.
TACCCATGATGGCATTGCTGAGGTTGAACACCGACATGCCCAGAGACGTCTTCCCCTCAAACTGCAAGATGGGACAGGAAGAGACGCGGAGATGGGTGGGGTGAAGCTAAGGCCAGGCCAGGGAGAAAGGAGAAGCCACGGGGCACTACTCACATCGGAGAACGGGGCGGCCTTCTTCCCTGCGGGTGGCTGGGGCAGGAAGCCATCCAGCTCAGCCTGGGATCTGCAAGGTGGAGATTTAGGGGCCCCAGCTCAGGCCCAGTGTGCTGTGACTTCTCGGGCTCTCTCCCTCCCCGCCTCCAGCCCATTACTTACTGCTCGGGCTCCGGGAGCCCCCTGGGGACCAGGCCATTCATCCTAGGCTCCTCCATCATGAGCTCCATCCTGGAAGAGAGATGGCTAGGGCTTGAGCAAGACAGCAAGGAGCCCGGCACTTTGTGGGGCCGCCCCCCCCCCCCCCAGCTCTCAGGGCACATGCTCTGCCCAGGTTCTCCCTCCTGCCTTTACCCCGCGGGTCTCTGAGCACAAGAGAAAGGCCGGAGGGACCCAGAGGCTGAGGGAAGAGAGAGCCAGAGCCAGAACGTGGCCCCTGTGACTGCTGGGAGGGTGGCAGCTTCTCTAGCTTGGGGCCACTTTCATTTCCCTCCTATGTGCTCAGCGCCCGACCTTGAGGAAGAGGCAGAGGTGCTGGGGGGGGGGGGCGTGCCAAGGATCTGGGGGGGAAAGTCCAGGCTCTCCAGGATCGCTCACCCTGACAGATCGGCTGCATAGACATCTGGCTGCTTCCAGCTGGAGGGGTTCAGTGGCTCAGCCTCTCCTTCCTCCTCCCCCCCCTTCCCGCCAGGAACCCTGGCCCCGCCTCCGGCCCAATGGGGGCCAGCCTGGAGCCCGCATTTTCTCTCAGGGGCCGGCAGTGCTTTCTGTTTCCCTCCTTCCTGGTGGGGCAGCCTTCTTCCCCTCTATCCTCTTCTGGGCTCTTTCCTGGGCACCCCCAATCCCTCCACCCTGGGCAGCTTCTGTAGCCCCGGGGGTTACCTCCATGGAGGTCTGGGGCTCTCTTTCTCTCCGTGTGGGCTCATGGGACCCCCAGTTCCAGCCTTGGGGGTCTTCCATAACTACTCGGCTCCCCAAGCTATTCCGGCTGCTCCAGGGTGCTTCCTTCGAGACAGTCTCCCCAGAAGGGGGTGCCCCACCGCCTCACATTACCTGCTTTCTAGTTGGGGCAGCCTCGGCATGCAGGGAATGGAGTTCTAGAGTAAGGGGGACTTGGGTTCAAACCTGACCTCAGACCCTTCCTAGCTGCGTGACCCTGGGCAAGTCAAACCACTCCAGTATCTCTGCCAAGAAAATCCCAAACGATGGAGTCCCAAAGAGTTGGACGTGAATGAAAAGCAAGAAGCCCACCTGCCTCCCCCAGCCACTCCCCAACCCTAACCAGATGCTCCCTGCCAGGCCCCGGGCCTGGTGCAGGGGATCAGCCAATTGGAGCTTCTTGAGTAGAGAAGTGACAGGGCGAGGCCCAGCTCTAGGCTGTCGACCTGGGGGAAGGGGAGCAGTCAGCGGGAGAAGGCGGTATCTCGAAGGGTCCGAAAGACTCCGGCGGCGGCAGGTTAAGGGCCGGGGGAGTCCTTCCGGCCCCCTACCTACCCGCCTTAACAATGAAAACAAGGGAGTCTGAGGCAGTTCTCGGAGGTGTGCGCCCAGCGGGGCCCCCCAGTTGTCTTGCACATCACATCCTACGCATGCTTTCTCCCGAAAAGGCCCAGAAAGCATCTACTGTAGCAGGGGGATTCAGGGAAAGGGAAGGGCAGCTGGCAAGAATGAAGCGGCGAAGGCAGAAGGGGAGCCGATTCCACGGGAGGAGAAAAAGGGTAGCCGAAAGAGACAGAGTCCGGATGGGCACCGGTGGGGAAGCTCCCGGGGCCCCAGCCCGAGCCGTCCCCGGGACGCAGCCCCAGCAGGCCCTGCCCAGCCCTTCCCTCCACAAGTGTGGCAGAGCCCAGGCTGGAAGGAAGGGCCCGCCGTGATGAGCTCTTCGGGTGGCGGACGGGACGCTCGGACCCGACCAAATGGGGAAGAAGAGAACGACTCGGAGACGTCTACAAGGCCGGGCTCAGGGAAAAGAATCGGGGAAGAAAGAACTAGAGGAGGAGTTAACCATTCGGCCACACGTGTTCTTTACATGCTCCTGTACCCGACTCCGGTTTCCAAAGACAGCCCTTCCCATAGGCTGTGTGTGTGTGTGTGTGTGCGCGTGTGCGTGTGCGTGTGTGTGCGCGTGTGTGTGTCTCATGGGGGGGGAGGGTAGATATTTTGGAGCAAGTGTAGCCAAGTCTTTGGGGGTGGGGAGATGATGCGTACCAACTGATGCTGCTATGCTATCTTAGTAAATCGCCTTTTCAAAAAGTTGGGATCGGCTGCCAAATTGAGGGGAAGCCCTAGAAACCGGAGCCCTGGGGATGAGCCTTAGGATTCTGGGAAAAGAGGCAACATCAGTTGGGGTGGTGGGAAAACTGAGGATTTAGATTACTGCTGGTACTACCGCATGAACTGCATTCTCGGAAGACTTTAGGGACTTCCCATAAGCCTCCTGGGCTTTGTCTGTCAAGAACTCCTAAGTGTCCATTGGGTAAGCTGACATCCCGTCCCCCTCAGATGCCAGGATAGAGCCGGCCGTGCCCTAATCGATGGGAAGCCCCTGAATTGCTCAGATTTTTGCTAGTCTAAACTGTGCTTGCCTAGCTCTAGGCATCATTTGGCTATTTCTCTGATCCCTTCGGAGCCTTCCTAGGCCTCTGCTGGGTCACAGGGTATGTACGCGTGATTTCGTGACACCCGGGCAGGGTTCCAGGACGGCTCTGCCAACAGCGTACCACTTGGAGCATTCTTTCGCGCTTGCTTGGAGCGTGGATTTCTGTTCATTTCCCCTGCCCGTCTGGACCACGAAAGGGCCTGTATGTCTTCTTATAGAGCTGAGCTCGTTCTCTCTCGAGCTTGCAAATGAGACCTCGTTGCAGAGTTGGCACCGTGCCCCGCTGCCGATTCCTGGCTTCCCTCCTCATTCGAAGGGCATCGAGTCTGTTTGCGCAGACACTTCAAACGATTTTCCGCTCTCGCGAGCGTCCGCGTTGCCTCCCGTGACCCATCCTATTCCCTGGTGGGCCGCACTTGCCAAAGGGACTTGGTTCTCGCTGTCTGTCTGGGCCGTGCAGTGTGAACGGTCGCTCTCGGCTTCTGGTACGCTGCTTTCCTTTTCTCCCCGTGGCTTCGTCCAACCCCGAGCCCTAACCCTAACCTGGGCTTTTGCTGCCAGAGCGTGTCAAGAGTCGACATATGGAGTAAAGAAAGAACTGGGCCTGGGTGCGAGGCCCACCCGTGACACACACCCTGTCAGCTCTCCAGAGCCGAGCGGCTCAACAAGAATCACGGCTTGGACGAGCCACCGAAACTTCGCCGAGTGTCAGTTTCCCCATCTTTCTGGCAGGGTTGGGGAAATGGCAGCTGTTGGGATTGGCCCAGACCCAGGAAAGGCGGGAGGCAAGTCTGGATGGCCCTTGGCTCTGGCTTCTCCTCTCTCTAGATTTGGTCAGCGCCTCTTTCTTAGGCCTTTGTCAAGGCCTTTCTCCTCCGAGAAGAAGAGTAGTCAATAGAAGAACCCGCCCTCCCCCCACCATCATCGGGCACCAGAGAAAATCCAGGAAAGGGGGGTGAGGGTGGGAAATGCTCTGGGCCTCACTGGGGTCAGGAAAAGGGAGGAGAGGAACTGGCATGGGGACCGGGCTCCCCCCTTGAGGGCCTGCTTCCTCCCAAGGAGTTTGATCCCGGTGGGTGGGCTGAGGTCCTTCCCTTAAAAGGAAGCCAAATTGTTCTCAGCCCCCGAGGGGCCATCCCTTCCCGCTGATACAATCACATGTGTTGTCTTCAGAAGTATTCGTGGGAGGGGCCCAAGGCCCTCTGCAGGGGGTTTGCCCTGTGATCCCTGCTCCCCACCCCTCCCCGAGGGGTCTTCTCTGGGCTTGCCTCTGACAGTTGGCTCCATGAGCCCAGCTCTAGGCCCCACCGAGACTCTCAGAGAACCACCGAATTGGAGGGGTGGCAGAGACTGAGGCACCCAATACACACACACACACACACACACACACACACACACACACACACGAATTCCCTCTAAAGCACATCCGTTAAGCAGTTGTCCACTGCCTCCTTCGGGATTCCCCAGGCACTTCTCCATACAGTGAGTGCTCGCCACTTGGGTTCAGCTCTTTGCATCAGGAATCAGGCTCATCCTGACACAGATCCTAAATGGGCCTCGGAACCTTTTCTCCGTTGCCATTCCTGGGGTGGCTCTCTGGGGCCAACCAAAACGAGGTGAGTGGGGCAGCCGGGTGGCTCAGTGGATGGAGAGCCGGGCCCAGAGATGGGAGGTCCTGGGTTCCAATGTGACCTCAGACACTTCCCAGCTGCGTGACCCGGGGCAAGTCACTTCTTCTGCCTTGGAAGATCCAAGACGGAAGGTGAGGGTTTAAAAAAAACACCCCCCCCCCCCCACCACCCATGCACGCACACACGCGCGCGCAGTGAACAATCCCTCTTCCACATCGACAGCCCTCAAGTACAGGAGGACAGTCTTCTCTCATTCAGGATAACCATCTCCAGTTTCCTCAACAAATCCTCGTTTGTCACGGATGCTGGGCCCTTCCCCATCCTGGCTGCCCTCCTCTGGACACTCTGCAGCTTAAGGAAGGATCTTCCTTGTGCAGCTTCTTCCGATTAAGAGAGCAAAGCGAGCTCCCCAGCTCTCCCGCCCAATTCCCCTTCCCCAAATATGGTCCAACTCTGAACTGGGAGAAATGGGAGGAGGCCTGAAAGCACTGACTTCGTCCAATCAGCACGGCTCCATCCACGGGACGATTAATCTGCTGGATGAACAGACTCTAGTGAGGCAGGCAGAATCAACTAGGCCTGATTTCGCGAGGGGATTCTGAGAAAGTCTTCTTCCTGTCGTCCCTCGGCCAGAGCCCGGCCTTCTCGACTCTTTAACGAGGGCCTCTCTCTGCCTGCTTCCACCCTGGGCACCCTGCCTTGTTTTCCAGAGAAATGAGCTGGTTCCTGTCTGACTTGAATCCACCAATAGAAATGTCTGTTTTCAGCTGTCCCAGTCTAGAAGGGGCTGCACGAAGAGATCGTAGCCTGGAACAAGAAAGATGCGGCCTCTCTCCTCTCTCCAAACTGGTCTGGCCACTCAGCCTTCCGAACTGGCCAAGTACAGCCAAACATTCTCGTGGCAAGTTTCTCTGTTCTCCAATATAGAGGGAAACTGAGTCAAACAGGTAAGAAGAAGAGCCCTTCCCCAACTGTAAATTGCCAAGGGCTGTGAACAGGTGGTGGGCAGAAGAAGCCAGAGCTATCTACAGTCACACCCCCAGACGCCCTAGATCCTCATTGATCGGCGAAATGCCAGTCGCACCAGCTCTGAGCTCCCGCCTCCCACCTCCCAGCTTTGGTCAGTATTGGAGGAGATGCTGGAAGATAGGTCCGCTCGGGAACTGTTTGTGGGTGGACTTGTGAACTGGGGGAGCAGCGTGGAGCTGGATGGCAAACCATGCAGACCCCTTGACCGGGCCCTCCCGCTGTTAGGTCTGGGCCTCCACGAGGAGCCCCGTGGATCCCAGAGTTGCCGACAGCCCTTCTTCTGCCTCTCTAGAACAGGTGCGAGTGTTCTTGTTCTCTCCCTCCCGTGAGATGAGCCAGCAGGAAATCTGTGGTCATCGTCTCCCCTCACACCTGTCCCCCACTGCCAGCTGGGACGGTCTCTTAGGCCCATCCCCCGTGTCAGCACACAGGCTCAAACTACACCCAGGCCTACTCCCTAAACATTTCTCAAGCACCCGCTACATGGCAGACACAGCGCTCAGAATTGGCGGCCGCCGAGACTCTCCCTCCAACTTCGGGCCGCTTCCTTTTTACAGAAGCGGCGCTCTGGGAACAGCGTGGCTCTGCAGGCTCTTCACCTGAAGACCAGGACTCCGAGCAGTTCCGGGCCCTCGGCGTCCTCCCTCTCCTCGGCCACACGGCCCTCCCGGCCCGCGATGCCCCTTGCAGTGGTGGGGGTTAAGGAAGCCAACCCCACGGGCCTCCGTTCCCTACTGGCTCTGCCGGTCAAGTATTCTGCCCCGTCTCCCCCCTGCCACACACACACACACACACACACACACATGCACGCACGCGCACGCACGCACACACGACACCCCAGCTCTGCTTGAAATGTCGTCGGCTCCCAATGAGGTGTGAGCGCCAAGTGACGTATCCGTCACGGGAATTTGGCTCCCCTCCTGTGTCACTCGCAGAACCCCATCTACCGTGGAAGTGTAACGTCTGCCTCCGGGATCAAAGACACGCGCAACCTGTTTAAGCATCCGTGCGCAGCAAACCTGGGCCACCCCCTGCAGCACGGAGCTAAGAAGTGGGGATGGACGAAAACCAGGCGCTGGCCCCCAACTCGAGGAGAGAACGAGAACTTGTCCCCATTCGGGCGGCCCCTGGAGAAGGAGGCCTTTGAACCTTTGTTTGGAAAAGGAACAGGAAGCCAGGCCTTGGAAGTTGGCAGGTGTTTATTGTTCGCACAATAAAGCAGCTGATTCCAGGGGGTGCCTCGGGGTGCCTCCCCTCCCTCTGCTCTGCTCCTCGGCAAACGGGACGAGCAGCCACAGTAACGGTACCTCTGGAGGAGTCGGGCCTCCCTAGCGGACACAAGGCCCTGGAGGCGGAGCACGGGGTGGCTGCAAGTTCCTCCTGACCGGGCCCCCCTCCGTTCTGCCCCCCTTGGATGTCAAGCAGCCAGCACCCAGGGGCCTCTCTGCCCAAGTCTTCACTCGCCGTGAAGCGGGTGAGAATGTAAACAGACCCGGGGCTCAGGAGTGGCGCCGGAGGACCCTGACCCCTCCAAGCCGGAGGCTGCATTCAGATCTCGCCGTCCCCCAGAGAAACAGGAGGAAGAGCCTCTCGACTCAGGGCAACTCCTGGGGGAAACTGGGCTCCAGGTTTGGCAGACCCAGAGCTGAATCTGCCGTCTTCCTTGGGAGGGAGGGAGGCAGGGAGGGAGGCAGGGAGGCAGGGAGGCAGGCAGGCAGGCAGGCAGGCAGGCAGGCAGGCAGGCAGATGAGGGGAAGGCAGAGGCAGAGGGAGGTAGCCAGTGGTCTGTTTCACCCAGGATCCCCTTTCTTGGCAGCAGCTGGCACAGACAGGATGGGGAGAGAGGAAGGGAAGGAGGGAGCAGGGCAGGTTCCTGGGGTCAGGAGGCGGTGGGGGTAGTGGTGGCCGCCGCGCCGGCAGAGGCGGCAGCAGGCGGAGAGTCTGCCGCGGCCTCGTCGCCTTCCTCGGAGTCCCACACCTCAGACTGCAGGTAGTCGGCGAACAGTGTCTTAGCCCGGTGGAGGACCTTCCCGAGGTGATGCCTCCGCACCAGGCGGTCGAAGTGCATGGCTAGCTCATTGTAGTCCATACTGCGCTTCATGATATGGTCCCGGTGCTCGAGCAGGATGGCCAAACACAAAAAAAGCATGAAGGGATTCCCCCGGCCAAACTCCTGGGGTGGCGGGAGGCTCACGACAGCCCCGGCTGGTGGCGGTGGGGGGATGGGGGGCAGTGGCAGAAGCGTGGCCGAGCAGGGGGACGACAGGCTTTTCCCCAGGGAGCCCCCCTTGTCGCTGCTCTCCTCCCCTGCCTGGACGGGCTCTGGGGACGACGGGGACTGGGCTGCTGATGGGGAGGAAGGAGGGATCGAAGGTCTCAGGGACGGCGCTGAAAAGGACTTGGTCATATGAAGGGGTAGCGCCAGTGGGACCAGCACACCAGCCCTCGTGGCTCCCTCTTCCATGGCCAACTGGCCCAGGAGCTGCGAAGGGATGCCCCACTGCACCTCCTCCCCAGCCTGTAGGGCCGGAGCCTGGTAAGGCCGATGGTCCTCGACGCTGGCCTGCCTGGCTAGGGGCTTCTCCCTAGAGGCTGGCTCCCTGCTCTCCTCCGCAGCGAGGCTCTCCTCCTTCTTGTCTCCCCTCGGGTGCAGCGCTTTGTCTCCGGCTTCGTCCAGGCCGTAGTATGTGGGCCGCAGCATGTGCCTCTGGCGAACAGGCTGCTCGCCATCTCTGGCTGGAGCAGGAAAGCCCACGAGCTCCACCTCTTTCTCTGGTGGGTCTGGGGGCAAAGAGCTCCACGTCACCTCCAGCATCCTCAGAGCGTCTTCGAAGGCAAATTCCCGCTTGAGCTCGAGCAACAGCCAGCGATAGCAGAAGAAGAGGTCGTCGGCCCCAGTGGAGAGGAGGTAGCTGTAGAATTCGGGGTCTGAATACTGGAGCAGGAGCTTCAGGTGGGAGAACTTGACAGACATCGCCTCGCCGTCCAGGCGGAAGTTGGCCTCCAGGCGCTTCATGATGCCACAGAAGCAGATGAAGGCGTGGCCCTCATTGTCCATGACCGCCAGGATGGGGGAGGCGATGTCGCTCATGCCCTGGCAGTAGGAGATCTGGGGGTGGGTGACGGCGTACGTGGTGAGCAGGTCGTGGAGGGCCAGGAGGTGGGGGTTGTCCTCGGGCCCCGCGTAGTAGGGATGGGCGCGGTCCGTTCGCAGGACGTCCTTCAGCACGTTGCTGCGGATGAACTCCAGGTCCTCGGCGCTGGCACGCTGCTGCCACTCACTCTTCAGCTGGTTGTATTCGAGTGTCTTCCGTTTCATATAGTCCATCCGCTCCTGGCCCGTCAGCCCATCCGGGTACACATTGAGCAGGTACCTCCACACCACCTGGAGCCAAGGACAATGTGAGCAGACCCACCGGCTGGACTCTGACCCCACGCACGCCCATGTGTCTAGACCGAGGGTTACGCTGAAGCCTGACGTGGGAGAGGCCCTGGCGCTTAACGGAACCTCCCCCGCGCCCTCCCCGCCAGGGACCAAGGCCGAGCTCCTCACCAAAGCTCCTGCAGCGGCAACATCAAGCAACCCTGATCAGAAGGCTTCAGGCTCAAAATGGGGAGTAATTTGGGGTCAAGATGGTAAGACCTCCTAAGGGCAAGGCAGAGTCAATCTGGACAGAAAGGAGAAGCAGCCCCATGACTGCCAAGGCCAACTCTGCCTGGGTCCTCCGACCGGAAGAAGGGCACCTGGAGTCCATCCCATATTGCACTAGGAGGTGGCCAACCCCAGCCCCAGGCCAAGGAGCTAGGCAAGCAAGTGGTGCCTTGCCTTGCGGAGGGAAGGCTCCACTCCTCCGTGGTAAATGCGCAGGCGTAGCTCTTCAGGCCGGCACAGCTGGCCCTCACGGTTCAGGTAGGTGTGAAACTCGGCATCACTGAGTGGGGGTTTAAAGGGCTTGAGGTCTTCCCCATAGGACCAGCTCAGTACCTGCTGGACCTTGGAGAGTGTCCGACCCACCTGGAAGACATACGGGGGGGAAGAGGGGAGCAGAGCTCACCATGACCAACCTGCTCTCCAGGCTGTGCCTCCCCTTGCCTCCCCATTGCGAGAAATGCACCACGGGACCAGAGAAGCTGGCAGAACTGGAAAGAAACGAGGGTAGAAAGAGAGAGGCAACGCCAAGCACTGCCATTTCGCCAGGACTCGGAAGTTGACCAAGACTCTCCTCGCGAGGTGGTCAAATCAAATCAATATGCTTATCCCCATCATCCAGAAGAGGAAGCTGAGGCCAGAGAAGCCAATGATTTGAACCTGGGGCTCCCCTTTTCCTTCAGTTGTTCCACAGTGGGGAATAAGTCGAGGCGCCGTCTAGGAGGCCTTCCCCAGGGCCTTCCTAGCCTGAGATGGCGCTTACACACCTGTGAGAGGATGGACTGAGTGAAAGGCAGGGCCACGGCCGTCAGAGAGCGCTTCTCCACTGGCAGCAGGTCAGTGCCAATGACGTCCTTGGGACTAATGATATCCCAGTCTTCCAAGAGGGGACCTGGGTAAGACGGGAACACTAGCCTCAGGGACGGCCCCGACTCCCGTCAGAGCTCCCAGAAAGCCCCCAAATGGTACTCTAAAAAGACCCCACGGCGCTCGCAGACGGAACTGGGCCTGGTCTACTCTGGAGATCCAGACGAGAGGAGATCTGAGGAGGGCTTCCACCCCTGCCCGATCCCAGGCCAAGCAGCCGCCCAGGCCAGCGTTTGCAGGAACTCAGTGGAGGGAGGGGGCTCAGGGGAAGTCCGCTACGTACTCTCCTCCAAAGGTCTGACGTCCACGCGCAGCTGGAGGTAGGGCTGGGAGGCGCTAGCGAAGGCCGAGCTCAGATCCCCCTCTGACGTCAGGGGGATATAGGTCTCAGGAGCCATCTTCTCCCGGCCCAGGTAGCTGATGCCAAAATGCTTCTTCCTGGGAAGACAGAACAACCACCTCAGGCCAGGTTCTGCCTCGGGCTCGCTTGGCTCACGTGAACAGAGACTGCCGGCGAGGCACAGAAGCCCTGGGGTTCTGAGGTGAAGAAAGAATGGCTCTGATCGCCCCTTCTCTCAGTAGGATCCAGGCCAGAAGGGCCCTCTGGGGATTGTCTGTCTGGCTGGACCCTTAAGCTACAGTGGAAGGCCAGCAGGAGAAAATGGAACAGGGAGATCTGGGTGAAGAGACCATCGATCCCAAAGGAAGAGCCAGAGCAGCAATGGAGGCCAATGTCAGCAGAGAGACAGAGAGAGAGAGAGACAGAGAGAGAGAGAGCAATAATAGCCCTGGGGACAACGAAGGCAAAGTTAGCAGGCTGGAAAATGCACCAAGACCTCCCCCGCCCCGGACTTCTCGCTTGCTCTGCCCGGCTGCTTCCTCCCAGAACCTTCTCTCCAGGAACGTGCCCAAGCCAGCTGGGTCCTCGTTCTGTCCAGGCTCCATTCCCGCTTCTCATTCCTGTTCTGACCCCACCATCCCCAGCTCCCTTTTGGGGATCGAGTGGAAGCTCCGTAAGGGCAGGGACTGTCTTTCTTTCAGGATGTGTCGTCCCTGTTCCCAGGGTCACACAGCACAGTGTCTGCCCAAATGTGGATTTGATTTCTTGTGTTTAGGGGGAAAGCTGCTGCTGCTGCTGCTGCTGCTGCTGCTGCTGCTGCAAAATGTCCTTAGTTGCACTAAAATGGGGCAGCTCCACGCTCACGGCTCCTGGGGCTGCCAGGAGCCCCAGGGCCCTGAGAGGGAGAAAGGGCTTGAGGAATCATTTACCGAGTGGGGAACCGAGGCCCACAGAGAGAGACCGTGCCTTGTCCAGGGTGAGCCAGGAGCAGTCCAGCTTGGCCTGCTGGCAGAGAAGGCACCCAAACATTCCAAATCTGCCATCGCCACGGCTAGAAACGCATCTGGAGTTTTGCAGAAGTGACCGAGATGTTTTTGTATGCCTTTGGACCCAGAGATCCCATGGCTGGCCATGAGCCCCAGGGAGGCCAACGTCAGAGGTGAAGGGCACAGAATATTCGAAGGAATGTAGAAAACCACATGCGTACCCAGAGATTGGGGAACGTTTTCTCTCCTTCCCAGCTATCTCCCACAAGCCAAACCAAACCTCGTAAGACACACGGAGTCGATCGACAATGATCCCCCTCCCTCCCCCCTCCCCATGCCTCTACGAGGAGGTGCAAAGGCAGCTCCTTTGTGGGTTGGTTACCGAACTGACTGGAGTTCGGAAGTTGATCCGAGTTGTCTTTATGATGCTGCCGTTACTGCAGAAAGAGTTCTGGTTCTGCTCACTTCTCCCTGCATCGGTTCACACATGTCTTCCTAGGTCTCTCTGACGCCATCCCCTCCCTCATTTCTTATAGCACAATCATATGCTGTAATTTGTTGAGCCATTTCCCAACGGATGGACGCCCCCTTCGATGTCCGGTTCTCTACCGCCACCCAAACGGTTTTTTGTACAGATGAGTTAAACACATTAACCTGGGAGCTCTTCTAAGGTAGAGAGGCTCACTCGGTCCTTCTCTGGACCTGGCAAACAGCAGACGCTTAATCGATGCTCACTTTCTGACCAATAGGGGTCATTTTCCTCCTCCTCCATTTTTTTTTTTTTAACCCTTGTACTTCGGTGTATTGGCTCCAAGGTAGAAGAGTGGTAAGGGTGGGCAATGGGGGTCAAGTGACCTGCCCAGGGTCACACGGCTGGGAAGTGGCTGAGGCCGGGTTTGAACCCAGGACCTCCCGTCTCCAGGCCCGACTCTCACTCCACTGAGCTACCCAGCTGCCCCCGCCTCCATTTTTAAAAAAAGTGAAATCTCTCTGGCTTACAGGACTCGCAGCAGCAGTGAGTCGGCAAGTGTGCCCAGTGACAGAAGTGCTGCTGCCGTCCCTGTCTGGAGACATCCCAACATTCTCAAATTAACTTGGGTCTGACATGGTCTCCCTGCAGGAGAATGGAAGCTCCCTGAGAGCAAGGCCTGTTGTTCAGCACCCACCGAGCAGACAAGTAATGGCTGCCGGACAGAATTTCCATCAACAGAGAAGAGCCTCCGGAAGCCAAACACAGGCAGGCCGGGGATCAAAGGCCAAGCTGCCCTGAATGGATCACATGCCCGCCCACTTACCCACTCAGGTCAAAGGCTCGGATCAGGATGTGTTGCAGCACATCGAGGGAAGTGATCTGGGGATCCACGGCGAACGTCCGGAAGTCGGGTTGCAGGAAGCCCTCGAACTTCTGAGGGAGACACGACATCCTAGTGGTCAGGCTGGCTTGACTCCTCAGGAATGAAAACCAAGTTGGGAATTACAAGTTCAAGGAGGTTTTGGCCCTCCCAAGATCCCAGATTTCCTCATCACTCATCAGTTCCTACCAGTGTTGCCCCACCTCCTGCCTTAGCTACTATGGCTATTTTCAGCTGTTTTCCTGCCTAGTGGAGGCAGGACTAAGCAGCCATGGGACTCCTTGCTTCCATGAAGGCTCTTTGATAGAAAAACTAGCTCAAGGTCCAGCTTGCCCGCCAGTCCCATAAGACTGAAGTGGACCCGACCAGGTCTGGCGGGGGTGAGCCGACTGCACGTGCTCTTCCCCTTCCCCCGGTTTCTAGAAGCTAAACTGCTTGGAGGTTTATCTCAGGCCACCCCAGTTTGGACCCGGGACGGAAGACAGATGGGGGGGGGGGCGCAGCGGCTAGTTGAAAGGATAGAGGTGGGCTTGCGTTCTCACAGCCCTGAGAAGGCTTTTCTGCTGTGGCACTCGTGTCCCCCTGATGGATTAAATGCCCTCCTCTGGGGTGGTCTCGAGCTTACCCGCAGAACGTTAGCTGGAGAGTCATTAAGAACCCCCCCAAGCCAGATTCTCTAACCCCCTGGGATGCTGGCGGTGCCCACGCCACAGCCATGCAACAGGTGAAGCCACACACAAAGTTTTCGCAAAGTGAGGGGGAGCCAATGCAGCGCTGGATGGCAATGTGTGCCAGCTGACCACGCCCCCTAAGTAAGAGGGCCACTTCCCAAGCTGGGGTCCTGAATGCAACAAAGGGCCAGCCCAGATCCCAGTTTCTGGAATAAGGAATTCAATGGCCCGTCCCAAATCGCCTGCCTGAGCCTCAAGGCTCACAGGTCCAGTTGGAAGGAACAAGGAGAGGCTAGCAAGGTCATCACATGGAGTCGGTGGCTGAGCGGAGGGCTAGGCGCCCTCGGTTTCCAGAGTTTCCTTGAACCCAGGATCCTCATCTTGAGGTCTTGCAGAGGCCTGGGG